>NC_069136.1:34079488-34397405 GCF_026914265.1 Mya arenaria
GATGGAGGTCAAGTGTTACCGCATCATAAGCGATTTCGGCACTTAAAAGAGCGTTATCTTAGGCTTCGATTCAGTTGGCCAGTTGATGTGAAACCTATGTAAACTGTATATGAAAGAATCCTTTGTGAGTGTATGAGCCCTTCTATTAATAGAAATGTCCACAGCAATATGTAAAAAATACGCTCAATCGCTAAGTTAAGTTTAGTGTATAGTTATTTTTATTAGCTCGATTGTGACGAAATCTGATAGCTTATAAGACCATTTTCGAGTCCGTTTCCTGGGCAGAAACCAGTACTCTGTTCAGAACCAGGTTTACGTTTGGATACAGCGATATCAACTGCCCTGGTATCGTTCAGGGCTCAAACACTAAGTACATGTGCAAACAGTACTATATAAAGTATCGAATATGTAAATTGTCGCTGTAAAGCAAACATAGGCGTTACCCACAAACTAGTCATTGAATGCTGTATGTTGCATTGTAGTAAGAGATAAATTAATGTGTTTTTTGAATACATGGACTATATTTGAATACATGGAATACGTGTATTTTTTACTCAATTTACTTGTAGCTGCTTGTCGTGCACGTTGCATGCTATCTAGATAGAGTCTGGCCTCTGCGCACTGTTAGCCAGAAAACCATGTCGATGTCGTGGATACCAGGGTCCGCCAAGATGTTGCAGCCGGTAATGTCTGAAAACGAAATGGTCGGATCACTTACCAAAACGACTTTGTAACAATTATATTAGTTGCATGGGTTCTTAAGTTCAGGATTAATCATGATAACATCAGACTTTTGTACAGTTGACCAGATTGCATTTTGCTCGTAGATTTATGTATTAAAACAGTATAAAGTCTAGATGATTACACTTGCCCTGAGATACATTGTTTTTGTCTATGCCCTTTTACCCTGCTTTGGGCACGAATCGCTCACTACTCCAACAGAGCTCTGGTTGTTATTTCAGGATAAACAATTATTAGCTTTTCAACCCCTGTTGAACATCTATATGTTGTATCAAAATATCATATGAATCATTCGCGGACACTTTTTAATTTACCTAATACGAGTAATAAGTGTACAATGTAAAACAATTATTTTTTAACATGGAACATCAATTGTTTCGAGCGGTCTAGTAGAGGAGGATTCATTCCTTTCATCCACGAGGTCATGGGTTTGATTCCAACCAGTTTTAAGTTAGCTTCGCCTCTCGAAATTGACATTAGTTCTGGTTTCTACACAGTATAAGTACTCAATTTATTCATATCATATCTTAAATCTCGAACATGAACCGACAATAAAGCACTCACCAGCGGATTTGAGAAACTCGTACGGCGGTTTGGGCGAGTCTCTGGTCGTGGTCTTGATGACCTGTAATTTCCCCAGGGTTCCATTGTCGATAGCAGACTTCACGTCTGTAAAATGTTAAAAGTACATCTCACCAGCGGATTTGAGAAACTCGTACGGCGGTTTGGGCGAGTCTCTGGTCGTGGTCTTGATGACCTGTAATTTCCCCAGGGTTCCATTGTCGATAGCAGACTTCACGTCTGTAAAATGTTAAAAGTACATTGTATATCGTTTGAGAGTGTCTGAATATTAGCATCTGATATTTAATGTTTTTCTAGATGCTATGACAATCGAACACAGTGAGTCGGGAGGTCGTGGGAGCAATCAGGAAAACAAAGAGAAATATATTTCCGAGGAAATACTTTTAATATTGTGCTGCTATTTTAGTGCTGAAGATATATCCCAAAAAGCAGAAGGATGTGTCAAAAGCTTGTGCCCCTAAGTAACGCACACTTTAATGTCAAATACTGGATCCGCCACTGTATTTTGCGGAAAGTATGTACATATACCTGTGTTCCAGCGTGTAATTTAAGATCGGGTACCCGGTTCCAAAACATTTACAAGAAATACCCACTGTAAATGTCATTGTTAAATTCCATAAAAAGAAATGAATGTGACCAATGTATTCCTAAGAATGATAATGTTTACTCAAGCAGTTTAACTGTACGCCGATTTGCGAATCACCCAAATCACCTAGTAAATCCTGTGAGGAAAGTCATTCCGGTGCTTTCTGCCGTCTCGTAACACAGCCGAATGTCGGACACAGACTCGCCCGCTGTTTTTTCCGTAAATACGTCCTTGCCTGAATATATGGTGTTTTCCTACTTGTGTTCTGCTGCATATCATATAACTGGTTAGTTTAACATATATAATGAAATCGTCATATTAAGTAAGCGGTATAGACCTAATATAGAAAATAGAGCTACGTTAAAAAATAAACATAAGTATTATATGCGGTTTGAACGAAATCCAGGCTGCAGAGAATATACGAAATCATTTGAACTATAAGGTTTACTTCAAAATGTACTTGTTTCAAAAACTAGAACCTCGAGTTTCTACATAAATATCGTCCAGTATAAGGCCGATATAGGGTCTTCAGGTACAACACACCCCTTTTACCCCTTTATAGTATAATTATTTTTCATTTAGTTCGGTACAATTTCCCTTTACCTATCTTGTCGGAAAGATGGGAAGTTCCGACGTAGGTTGAACTCGTCCATCACGCCGTGTACCCGCCAATAGATTAAACAAATCAAAAGGCAGAAATAGTCCAACCACAGATAAGTTATTTGACATATTATTCGTCAAAAGCCTGTTGAATACTTCCTTTATGGACATACAAATTGATGATCTAAGTCAGCAATAATAAAACAAATGAAAGCTCATTTTACCTTTTATTCGACAGTATTCTGTCCATCTCCGTGAACGAGAAAAAGGAATTGTTCCCTTTGAGGTAGAAATCGTCCTGTATTTTCCTGTACCCGAATGATAGGCCATCTTACCTTTTATCCTACAAACGTCTGTCCCTCTGCGTAGATGGAAAAAGAGTGTTTCCTTCGAGGGAGTGCTTCAATTTCCTGTACGAGAAAGATAATATTTTACCATAGATAAGCCATTCTACCTTTTATTCGACAAAAGTCTGTCCCTCTCCGAAGAAGGGAAGAAAGGAGTATTCACTTCAAGGTATTACTCTTCCTTCATTTTTCTGTACCCGAAAGATCATTTTACCATGTATAGATAATTCTACTTTTTATCCTACAAACTTTTACCCCTCTCTGTGGAGGAGAAAAAAGTGTTTCCTTCGAGGTAGAAGTCGTCCTTCATTTTCCCGTACCCGAAATATAATAATTTTACCATATAAAGTCATTCTACCCTTTATCCGACAAAAGTCTTTCCCTCTCCGAGGAATGGGATAAAGGAGTGTTTCCATCGAGGTAGAACTCGTCCTTCATTTTCCCGTACCCGAAATATATTAGTTTTACTATAGATAAGTCATTCGACCTTTTATCCGACAAAAGTCTGTCCCTCTCCAGAGAAGGGAAGAAAGGAGTGTTGACTTCGAGGTAGAACTCGTCCTTCACTTCCTGTATTTGCCATTTGTCGTTTTCCACAATCCATTTCAAGTCCAGACGACGGTTGCTCACAATGTGTTTAAGATAGAGGCCTGAAATTAAAAACATCATTGCAAATGCAGGGGGGTACACGTATTCCGAATCTGCAAGGGTTTAAGTGAGGTTTTGGAGCTTGATATGCTAGATGGCGGCGAAACCATGACGAAATAGGATTTTTGGAATCTGTTTTCGCCTGGTAAGTGGTATAAAGTATATATTTCAAAAATATCATGACGCGCATTCGGTTCTACAATTACCATGCCTCACTCGGCTTTTTATTTCATGCGTTTAGGTTACGGTATAAACAAGTTATTGAAGGAAAACTTTCGGCCAGTCTGTTGTTTACAAATGTGGGAAGCGAGATTTTGATACTTTCTAGGACGTTTAAATTTCAAAAACACATATTTGTGCAATGGTTTCTGCTTTAACATTATTCAAATGAGGTATTTTAATTTTCCTGACAATTCCTTTGCTGTACAAGAGCCTTCATAGTAATTTTATTTTGGTTTAACCACCTAAATGTGTGCTGAAAATAGTTCAACCACTTTTCGGTATCTGCACTGAAAGACACTTTTATAAATGAAAACAAACTGTGTGACAAATTAGGACAAACTTTCCATTATATTAAACTATCACGTGTTGAATACTTTCTATAAAAAAATATTTTTAAAGCGATTTATTTGTCTTTTATTTACTGTTTAATTTTCTTTTTCTCACATTCTAAATGCTCACAACCAACTGATAAAAATAGAAACTTAAACAACCTACTACAACCTCTTAACATTACAATGGATAGTTAATTTTATATTTGCTAATTCATAATGGTCACATCAGAAGAACCAATCTAAAAATGAAAATATTGTTTAATGCGAAATCGTGTACCACCTCCTTATTTACGGGGCAAAAGATTGATATTTTGTCAGTGACTCAAGATATAACATAAAGTTATCGTTGTAAATGACGCATGCTATCTGAAAGGGTACAAATTAAAAATGGAAAATTAGAAAAATCTTTAAAATTATCGTGTTATAATCATTATGATAACATGTGTTATCGTATTGACGAATATTCAAGTTTCATTCCTATGTTTAGATCAAAATACGCCGTTTCCCGCCTCGTATTTACCAAAATGAATTTGATGAACATATATCTGATCTTATGAATCTGTTTGATCTTATATACGATAAATATTATAATACGCTGTGTTACTCGTTTTTAAAGTCAATACATACACATGTATAACAAACACTTTAAGTGATAAGCCTTGAACTGCAAATTAAAAAATGCATATATGGAATATAATAATTTCTGATATCAATATTGTAACCGTGTATTTAAAAGCTGAACGCACAAACATTAAACGACTGGTGATTCCTAAACGATGAACACCGATCTACTATCGTCTCATAAGGTAGAAAGTTTAAATATCGTATTTTTCAGCAGCTTTCTTTCATTTTAAACACGAAAGAACCATTGTTTTCGATATATATATATATTCATATTTTTCGTCAAATTAAAACAATTTTATTTATTGTGCTACATCTTATATGGGAGTAGAAAAGAATCTTAAAACATGGTGGCGGCATGATTTAGCGTACTTGTAAATATTAAAAACAATTAAAGGTTTTAAACGGACGTCATCTGATTACTGTTTTAGAGATTCTTGCACACCTTTATTTAAACATGTTCCAACATAATCTATGTTTTTGAACACTCCATGAACAACATTGAATAACAGCTCATAAGACATTCAAACTTAGTCAACGGTAGGAATATGGTTTAAAGAATTTAAACTTCAATTTACTATAATTTTAGCAGACAAGCCAAAACTGATGTCCCTTCTCCACCGTATTTCTATTGCGTGATACACATATTTACTGATTTTTGTAATAGGGGACGCACATTTCCCCGCATATACACCCTTTGAAGGCATACCATAACCACAATCTCATTGGAAAGTTTGGACCATCTTAGAGTTCTTACAGTTTTATCTTGAGAGTTGTAAAACAATCAGACCCTATTTGGATGGTCTAGTGAAATAAGTGTACGCCTCTCACTCGAGAGATTTGAGCCATGCCTATTAAGTTATCTTGCCCTCTCGTATTGGACACATCGGTACCGGTTACTAACCAGGAACTGACATGACAGTGGTTCATATTATGCTATATATGGCTCGTAATTTTGAGGAAATAAAATTGTGCTTTTACTGAAGAGAAAACAATATACCATTGTTATTTTGTTGGACATTCCACATTTTATTGCTATTTGTTGTTACTGATATAACGATACAAGTACGGATTTTATGGACTAATAAATGAAGCAAGTTTTCAAAATAAATCATGTTTAAAAGGAAATAACACATAATAAATCGTCTCAATGGTGCAAAAAGGTACCAAGCGACATTTTTTAATACTTTCGAGTAAATTGAGTTTAATGGTTTGGCGGTTCCTGAAAAACCAGAAAACGATTTTGCGACTTTGAATCTTTTATCACTTATCTGAAGTGGTTTATTTAAATTGTTCCTTGAATTGCATATCAATACAATGGATAATAAAGGTTAGTTAGTTAATTTTGTATCATGGTACCTTCTTGCATAAAGTGATAAGGTAAAACAAATAATGTGAAAAGGAGCCATATGGCAACTAATACCTTATTGCATAAACCTTGGTTGGAATAATCAGATAAAACTGCATGCTATAAGGTGCCTTATGTCATATGGTACCTTATTGCTTGATGTATTGGCATTAAATATCAAACACAAAACATAAGAAATGTTCATTGATCTTTAATATTGCAACATTTGGTACAATATGTCAAATATAAGTGATTATATTTATAGCATTATATTATAGTAAACGTTATAATAATTCATTTATGGTGCAAAAATTTGAACTAAATTACAAAGAACAAGGCTATGTATCATGATTTTTAATCCCAGTTCAGTGTCAATGTACTAACTTTTATCATAATTGTTACACATGTCAACAGTTTTGCATTGCACACTGATTATATGTATACACAAGCTAGTGTTCACTGTTTTCCGCACAGAAATTAATCATGAAGCTTATACCGTAAATAGTTCTACTGCAAACGGAAAGCATTTTCCATTATGAAAAATATATCTGTTCATATTGAAATACTCATGTTTATTCATCATCAATATCTTCATCGTCTAGTGACTGGCACAACATCTATGTTTGTTATGCTGACATTAAATGAGAGGTGAAGAAACAGTCTGCTTTGTGCAAAGGCCAACATTTCCGTCTACTTTGTTATGGTTGGTATGAGTCCATTTCAAGTGAATAGTTCATAAATACACTTTTGGGTGAGGAATTTCTTACCTAACTCAATTTAACATGTAGCCACTTTCTGCGCATACCAGAGGTTGACACTTTTAAGGTTGGACAGTATTTTCACAATGTCTTGTAGTCTACCACATGGTTGAATCTGTTTGGAACCACAACATACAGGTTTGTCTTTCGTTAAATCCATTGCGCGAACACACACAGACGTTTTTTTTGCTGTTTCTATAGTTGAGTGAACAGAATCACATTCCATTTAAATTGTCCTGACACAAGGAACTTGTTACTTAGGGGTTTGAGTTGTGGCACTTGAAAGTGTGAACAGAAAGGATAATATTACATACTGATTTCTGTTTTGTCAGAGATGTACACAATCTCTTCCACATAAACTTTTTAACAAACTTACATAGCGTTTGCACTGGGTCTTGTTCCAAAGGTGACAAAATACTTAAGTTTTTTTCACAACAAATAAATGGTCAAATGGTCACAAAGTTTTATACAGTAGCTTAGCTCACTGACTTAAGAAAAGAGAGTTGTAAGGCCTAAGTACTGCCTGTGAGTCAAACGTATCAACGTATTAAAACACTACTGAAAGCTTTTGCTCTCTCTTTGACCTTTTCCTTCTCTTCTATTTCTTTTACTTTATTTAACTGGGGGTCTTCGTATTCTTTGGTCAAGTTTTCATTAGTACTACCATTTGCTTTATACCTTCTATATAATCCACACACGAAACATTGGTTATGTTTTGGCTTGTAGAATTGTTCTTAACTTTTTTTCTCTGGTGAACTGCGGTACCCTATGGGTTTGTTTGAACAGAATGTTCACTGGTTTTCAACATAATGTTACACGGGTTTACTTATTTCTGATACATGGTCAGTTATAAATTCATTTTATTTTTCTGTTTTTGCTCTGTAAAAGCAGTTTCCATCTCCACGGACGTTAACTGGCTTAAGTTCATTGTTGACAAGACAGTTATCCAGTCGTGATATGTGTGACTGTCGTACATTGTTTGCACTGTTTTTAACTTTATACTCATACGCTTTGCTCTTTCCAAGTGGCTCTAATTATTAATTGTATTGTCTGTTTGCATCTCCTAATTTGTAAGAGTGTTATACTGTTCATTAGTTTTTGATGGACATCTCTCTATGTTCTTTCCCGCTTCTCTTTTATTCGAGTCTTCATTAGCTATATTTTGATATGTTTCGGAATTTTCTTCCATGAATTTCCTCGCTAAAACGTCTGTTTCCGTTTATATTTTCCTTATACAGTCTCATTTTCATTGGAAGTAAAATGATCCTTGCTTGGTTTGTAAGTTTCATCAAGAGCAATGTCATTGTAAACTTCTTTACTTGGATCTATTAATTTTAATTTGACAGGTTACCTCAGTCCTTCACACCTTTGTATATCTGTTAATGAAAAATCATCTTCAGAATTGGAACTCTGTATAGCAGGCTCGTCATGAATAGTTCTGTTTGATGCTATAGTATCTCCACATATTGTTTTCTGTGTAATACCACTTTAATCAGCTATTGGCGTCGCAAAGCATATATCTTCATCTTACCATGAAATCTTACTGAAACATAATTTTGTTATACCTACTTTACTAAATTAATAAAAAAATATTTAGATGTATTTTACGCTAAATACACATTCCATAATACATATCGCAATGCAAATTAGAACGGATAAATCCAAAATACCATTACTTTACAGACAAGTAATATATTCAGTTATATTCAACGCACCCCAAATAAAGTTATAATCATTATTACTTAATTTCGTTTTGTAGATGTTTTCTTAATCCTCTGTCCTTATGAACAATTTACACTTCTCGAATGTGTAGTCAACAACATCTGTTTCTTATCCCACAAAAAGTGGTAATAACCTACCGGACACTTGTTACCTGATATCACAGTTATCAGTGTCATTTAGTAGAAAATTGTGTATTGCTATCAGTACATTAAGGTACCATATAAACATCTATTATATTGTAAAAATTTAACATTTAAGTCTTAATTATTTATGCAAAAAAGAACCATATGCCACTAGGTCACTTATTGCACACTTTGTAAACTTATTTAGTTAAAATCATTTTATGCAAGAAGGTACCACAAGTCATATGGCTCCCTTTTACATCGCAATATGTACCTAATGCTTTAGAATAATTTCATGCAATAAGGTACCACATGCCATAAGGCTCCCTTTTGCGTAAAAAAATATATCTAATGTGTAAAAATATTTCAATGTAGAAAGGTACCATGTGTCTTATAGCACCTTCTTGCATACACCAGATGGCATATGGTACCCTTTTCCACCAATCAAAAACAATAATTTCACTTAGTACTAAACTGCACGAACACATATCTCAGTCAATATTCAATATTCAGGGGAGATTGTTTTAAACAAGGTAGAAAAAAAGTTATTTCAAACTAAAAATAGTGAAAAGTCAATTTTGGTCAAAATGTTGTTTGGTACCTTTTTGCACCAATGGGATTATCATGTAAGTCAATATCGGCTTGTTTCAGAGACCCACACATCTAATGCGCACCCGAAGAGACCTCGGGTTGGGAGCCTGTTCTTTATGACGTGACTTAATACGAAAGCGAAACGGTACACACAAACTGGTGCTTAAGTTCAAGAGGTGATAAATGAAAAAAAACAAAACTAATGCACGCATGAAGCAAAACAGATAAAATGATGAATTAAAATGGTATTTTAGTAACACAAATTAATCAACCCACCTTATCTCTTTCTATTTCAGGAATGTCACAGGCACCAAACTTATTCATTAGTTGACCTTAATTAGGGAAGTAAAAAAAGGTTACAAAATCATAATGCTTAATAATTCTAATCTTTATCGGAGCAAATAGCAGTCTTAGTCGACAACAACAAGTCCGTTAGCCAAATGGGGCCACGACGGTGTATAGAAACTGTTTGTTTGCACATTGTGATAGCCTAGACCTGAGTGTACACGAATTCGATGACCTCGCGCCACCTTTGGGTACCCAGTATGCTCTCAGACACACCAACGGGTGAATATCGCTCGCTCACTCATACAAAGTAACGATGAGGAAGATGATGACATGTTGCAGAGAATCCTTGGTCTTGATAAAACTTGGTATCGATGGATTGAGTAGAGAATGGTAAACCAAAATTTGCCAAGACCGGATAAATTCCGCCGAGGTCAGAACTGTCCCAAGACAATTATGATAACTGCATATGACGTTCGGGACGTATTTACATCACATAGGGTACCGCCGAGTGTTTATGACAATATTTCGTCCAGCATCATGCCACTGAAACAATTGACAGCACACCGCGTTCTCTTACAAACGTGAGGATGTAAAGGAGTTACTCGAGGGATATGGCTCGGAATCGCTTGATCATCGACCGTACTAGCCAGACCTTTCTCTTCCTGATCTCGATGTGTTTCCAAATTGAAAGAATCACATATCAAATAAAAATCCTAAAGTGAGTTTTTTATTCTAGGAAACTCGCCTTTTTGTTTATATACTCCATTTTGTTTTATTCGGGCGACCGTCTAGAACGCCATATTGAACTTGATATGGTCCAAAATGCTTTCTTGTTACATTGCTGGGTACGTCAATGATACCATAAACAATACGATGATTAAAGACCAAATGTGAAACCGATTCACAATTTTGAAAGAAATTCCGACGGCCTCCTTGGACGCAATTTTGATGTTGATCTTGTTCAAAATGCTCGTTTATATCTAATTTGTAATCAAAGGACTACAACATAAGCTACTATTGCCAAACCAAAGAATCAAATGCCACAAAATGCCAGCTCAACCACTAAACGGTAGTGCAAAGAAAATGAACTATCGACACTTCAGTGATGGTGCTGTGTCCTGCATGTGTTTACTTCTGCTAACGTGAATGTGATTTCATTTCACTTTGATATTTTTTTAAACGGAAATATTTAGAAACTCGGAGAATGTGGTACCATGTAAGAACATTTTTACTAAAGGTTAGAGACGATTTCGTTTCAATAGAAGGCGAATAGTAGTACCAAAAGCGAATCGGACGTGTAAATATTTTGAGATCTGCTAGCATTTCAAGTACACTTCGTTGCTTACACACACGTAAGAACATTCGGGCGCATGCAAATATAATTGTTATCAATAGTACTTACGCCGGAACACAACAAATCTTAAAAAGGAAATATGCATGTAATAAAACTGCTGGCGTTGTTGCTCTAGTGTCTACGCTGTCGAGAAGTGGTGGCACTATCGAGTACAACTTGCGCCCAAATTAACATAAATATTTTGACTTGTAACATATTTCGAAATTTTCGAAAAAAAGTGTTTATTGGTGCTGTATGGCTTAGTGAAAATCATGCACCGATTCATCCCGGAACATTTGTAGCATTCCTCAAATGAATTTAAGATAATAATACTTGTTTCCCTTATATAGCTACCTATACCATACACTGAAACAAAGCGTACACTCGTGTTTGAAGGCATTTCAGCATGTCTTAGCCTGCCTGTAATTTATGGGTTTTAACAAGGTACCACATTCTCCGATATTCGAAATATGTCCGTTTGACAAAATTATCAAATAAAAAATAAATCACGTTTGTAGAAGTTTTTAGAAGTAAATACAGGGCACATCAACACCACGGAAGTGTCGACAGTTCATTTTTCCTTGCACCACCGTTAAGTGGTGGAGCTGGCGTTTTGTGGCCGTGAAATGGAAAAGCTAATAATAAACTTAACATTTTCATACAGTTGGTTGCCATACTGGACTCGATTTTGAATATTATTCACATGTAGTAGAAAGATTGGTACACAATAACACATATCCTTAATTTGTAAACTATAAAAGATCTGACATATCACATAATGTCAAGGCTCATGCACATATGGGCACAAATGCAGTTGTCATCTTGATCGCGATTATGAAAGAAAATCACCAAAAAAAAATACACGAGGACATTGGGTACTCGTATTAGAGAGTATAGGCTACCAAAGTATGCACTAACATTTTCTATACACCACAATGCACAGTTCGGACTACTTTTATCTTTAGCCCATATATATGCTCGTAAATCTTATACATTCGTTTATCAACTCATGATACCACATTTAGGCAATACATAGAATAGCTCATTAAAAACTCCATATTTTAAATATACTTAAACCCTTTCGCCATTGTTACTGTTGTAATGTTTAAATATAATAGTTGATTCTTAACTTTTGGAACCATGGAAAGGAAAGGATCAACACGCAATGAAGTTTCTAATCGTAAGTATTTTAGTTTATTAATTGTGTTGGAAATACATGTAGTCTGACCAGTTTCAGTTTAAATCATTTGCTAGGTTCAGTCACAAAGTGCAAAAACGCCTCAAATAAAGAAACCTGAGAATAACAACACAGATTAAAGAAAGATATTCGGATACAACAGGCATCAACTTGATCCGTGATAAACACCAATACTGTTACAATAGCTAGGAATCTCAGTGACGTTACACACAACCTGCGCACTAAACAAAAATACGCTTATAAAAAGTATAACACAAATAAATATATTGATCATTTCTTTATAGCTTGGAGTATGTTATTTATCTGTCTCAGATTATATAAATTTCTTCACGGTAATAACGGTTTATACATCTTCTAAAACTCAAAGTTGGTGGAATCCAGTTGGGTTTTTATACATATCTATTTACAGCACAGCATTGATTAAAGTGACGCTCCTATTCAAATCAATGCAAACACATGTATAACAAACATACATACTTAGAGTTAAACAATGAACTACTTACAAAATAATGTATTCATGGAAAATTACTGATAACAAGACTGTAACCGTGTATTTAAAACCTGAAAATGCAAAAAAATATTAAATAAGTTAGTAAGTACTAAAAGTTTGACTGTGACCTTTTTTAGTCTCATAAGGTAGAAATATCGTGTGTTATGCACCTTTCTTTCAAATAAAACTCGGTATCCATAAGAACCATTGTTTTTGACATTATTCATCCTTTTTGGTATATTTAAACAGTTATATTAATTGTGGTAAATCTTATATGGTAGTTAGAGTGCAACTTCAATCATTTGATAATATTTTTTTTTCTTATATTTGTAGACAATAAGTATACTTAGACAAGTTGTAAAACAATCAAGCTAAAAAAGATGCGCTTATGGAATAAGAGTCCGCCTCTCACTCAAGGCGCTCAAGCCATATATATTTTGGGCTCTTACAAAGGACACTTTGGTACTGGTTACTCCCAAGAAAATGGTACCCAAGAGTGGCTCATTTATGGTTAATATTAAAACATTACCGATTTAATAATAAACATTCTGATCTTTATGGAATTTTGTATAAAACAGGTTACAAACTAAACCATGTCTCAGAATACACCACACATTTCATGTTAATTAATGTTTACATATTTCAGGGACTCACGAATCCGATGCGGTCCCGAAGAGAAACAGGTTGATTGCAAAGTCTGGTCCCTCTGACCAAAAAGGAAATCGAAAGACCACGCGGTATAAATAAAAGCTTATTTATCAGTAACTTATTTCAAGAAGTTTCAAATGAAAATAAATGCACACTTAAGGCACAGACGCATCAATATTGATACTATTCTACTAAAAACTACTTTACTTCATTAAACTTTATCGAAGCATACACATTTTTGTCGACGAAAATCATACTTATATCATAAACCCTTATAGATGCGTATAAATATTTTCAACTCATGATACAGACATCTAATTGAGACAATTTATATATGTTATATGTAAACATCTTCTCCATCGTGACCATGTATTGGATTGTTGAAATAACGTGTTTAACCTTCTTTTAATCTGTTTGGATTTTTAACAGTTCAGCAACCAGGGAAGGCAGAAAGTTTGGACAAGTTGGCACTACTGATTGTAAGTATTTAGTTTGGGTGATGCAGATTTTGTTGGATGAACATTTATTCTTATCGTTCGTATAACACAAATACCAAGATGAACTTATCGCATTAAACTATGTTTGGGATAATGGTTATGCTTGATGCTAGATAATATATAAGACAATTTATTCACGGTCATCAAAGTGCATATATTTTTTTAACTGAAATTCATTTGGATTTCAGGGTTCCTACACAAAATTTAATGCGAACTAATTAAATTCAAGTTCAAACACTGATTTCGGTAATATCAAATTTTTTAGTCATGGTTGGGAGCTACGGTCTTCAACAATGTCGAATCCCGGAACCGTTAAGATTGTCTTTTATTTGTTATAAAATGGCTGTATTTTTGTGCCTCAGTAGATGGAAATCAGTTCGTTGTGTGCGGGCCTGTGCAGACTGAGCCATTGCGCGACATGGACAAGAACAAAAATGAAAAAAAACAACAATATTTGTGATCAGGTATTGTTATATTTATAGTATACTGATTCAAGTTGTATAACAATCTAGCAAAAAAGGTGGTCTAGTTTCATTCAGTTCTCATTCAGGAGGTTCGAACCATTCCAGGGACGTTCTTTCAATAATGACACTTCAGTACTGGTCACTCACTATTCGGATAATGGAACGGAAATTGATTCATATCAGCTGATTGGTGGCTCACACCGAGCGAAAAAAAAAGATACTAGAAAATAGATGAAAGAAACATACAAACATGCTAAATGATCCAATTTGTATTGCTATTTGTTGTTAATGCTTTAATATTCATAAAAAAGTCCGATATTCATAATATTAAAACACGAATCGTGTAAGTCAATTTTTGCATATTACATGGATCCCTAGTGCGATCCCGGAGAGTTCCAGGCCGGGCGTTCAGCCTATTCCAACTGAATATATGCCAGACGGAGTAGATCAGACTTTGCCAGGCCTTCCCACACCAAACTTACGTAAACCAAAGCGATAACTATCTCAAATACAGCTATGGCAGACATTTATTGGCTTCAATGGTTTTGGTTGGTACAAATACAAACTCAACAAATGAAAAACGGCTATATCTTGCTGACAGCCTAATGGCAAAGCATGTATAAAAAATGACTTTCTTGAGATTAAAAATCCAACAGACGAGAAGAGCTGATTTAAATCAAATATGTGTTTATGTCTTTGCAAATTGGAAATCAAAATTCCATCATAATTGTGTTTTCAAATACATCACACATTGAGGAAAACATAATGTTTGAAAATAAATCAGACCCTGAGTCAAACATTATGTTTTAATTTTT
This sequence comes from Mya arenaria, assembly GCF_026914265.1. NCBI lineage: Eukaryota > Metazoa > Mollusca > Bivalvia > Myida > Myidae > Mya > Mya arenaria. The sequence goes on from NC_069136.1 coordinate 34,094,442, forward strand.
TAAATCTAAACTCCCAGACGCTAATTATGTTACCCTCGACGCACATTATAATCGATGTCGGTTCTGAAAAAAAACTCGTGAGGTTAAAGTTAAAATGTTCCATCTGTTTTCACCCTCGACTTGATATCACCAGGAATTATCTAATAAAGAGGCGTGATCATTGCCTCGCAAGCTTGCATACATGGGCAGTTTACAGCCTCATTTCACTTAAATAGATCACACCTTAGACACAAGTTATAATAACACCTTGAAGGGAGAAAGCCGAAATGTTCCATCTGTTTTTACCCCTGACTTGGTATCCCCAGGAACTCACTAATGAAAATACGGGCTCATACCCCCGCAAAACATACATTCATGGACAGTTAACTTTCATTTCACCTACACACCCAGAGCCGCAAATACTGTTTAAAGTCTGTCCAGGTGACACTTGGTAAGTGTAAACATATAAACACGTGTTACATAATGTTGCCCAGTTGTCATGCACGGTAATTTAAGGACGCCACTGGCTGATCCGCCCCTTTCTTTGTTTGAAACCAACTCATCTAGCTTCTTTAGCATTTTTTTACCTCCAGTGCCCGGTCATCTTCCGGCGTCGTCTCCAGTGATAATATCCGTCTTGTTAGTTTGTCGGGCATCATGGACAGTCATTATGTAATGTTGACAATAATAAGCTAACCTGGTCTTAAAACGTTCTGCATTGTGTAGCATTGGCACAAGGAACCCTTATTTCACATACCTCCCGCGGAAGAATGTAAGTAGTGTTAGTGGTGACTCAACAAATCGAACCGGCAAGCCCTGGATTGAGAAACAATTGTTTTATAACTCAACCAAGGATTCTACAAATGGCTCCATGCAAAAAACTCCAGGTAAATACCCCGGTTAGACTGAAACTTCGTTGGTTGCTATGGTGATGGAAACACTGTCAACGCCCATAAACATTAGCCGTAGCAGTAAAATAAAAACAATTAGGTAAAGTCCAATGATATCGAAGAACCAGGAAAAATATATATGTACCTTTATTGTGGTCATTTACGATTTTAAAGGAGTATCAAATCAATCAGGTTTTCAAAAACCACCATGTTTCAGTGGGCATAACACATATCATGTTAGCCAATGGTCACATATTTCAAGGAACCACAAATCTGATGCGCTCCCGGAGACACCCAGGTCGCCCACTGAGCCTGTTCCCTCTGACTATTAATAAAGACAAAACGCGAAACGGTATATACAAGCTGACAGTGTTTATAGAGTGTTTGTTATAGTCCAAGAAGTGTCAAATAATAAAAACTAATGGACACATGAAAAAGAGACTTTTTAATGATGAATTCTTCTAGTATTCTACTAAAGCGAATTAAAAATACGACCTCTCCCCTCTTTGTATTCAGGGGTGTCACAAGAACCAGACTTCTTAAAAATGCCTAGATAATGAAGATAAAAATAGCGTTTATATCAAGGAAAGACAAATTTATAATAAAAAGTTAGAATACAAATTTTAATAATATTAGTATGTTAAATCTTTATCAGAATGAACACTATTCTTAATCGACGACGATAATACTTTAGTCCGGAGGCCAAATATTTTAGCTAAACATTGCATGGCGGTGTATAGAAAACGTTTTTGCATACTTTGGTAGCCAGGACCCTCAATAAGTCGCTACTTTGGGAATGAACGCCGATTGCAACAATATGTGGCACAGAAAATACATAATTAGAGCTGTATTTGTGTTTGCTTTGTTCTGAATAGGCTTTATGGTTAATAAAATGTGGTCTACCTTGCACTAATTTGGCTTCGCATGTGTTTGTAAGGCTCTGAATGGGGTTCATATGTTTGCCAATAAGTGGTCTATTAAATACTGGGTAGGCTTATTCAGTGCTGCACTTATGTTGTTATTAATCTGAATTTGCTTTATGATTGCCATAACGTTGTAAATTTCGAGCTTATCAGAATCACATGGGTTTCTATTTGATCTAAATGAGCTTTTATATTGCAAAAAGTGTTATTTTCGCATTATGTGAGCCTACAAAAATTACATATGGGTTTGAAATAATTAGAAATTAATAATGGTCTTTTGGAACTGGTGCCATGAATAATAAGGCTAATCTGTCTTTATGAAACACAGATTTAAAATAGGTATGTCCGTTTCAACAAAGAGCACCATACTTAAATTCTTTTGATTTTATAATGGTTTTAAATTGTAGATACATTTGCATTTGAATGAATACCCGTGAAAAAAAATCAAATCGAAACATTGAAGAAAGGATATGTTAAACGTAAAACCTTACCTGTAGTTTTGTATAATTGTGCAATTTTGAATTACTTGTGTCATTATTGTTGTATCTATGAATCGCTGTAAATATATTTCAAGTGATTAAATTTTGAACTTGCAGACACACACGATGTGGATTTCAACACTCCTAAATCAAACAATGACCTTCATTGCATTACAAAATATGCAGGAGATATAGGTGTTCATATTGACCATTATCGTATACTTAGGTTTTACAGAATAAACACATTATGATAATTCTTTAATACAAACTATTGCAGTAAGGTGTACAGCCAGGTGTTCCAAGATAAAGCCATTGATAAACAGATTAAATCATTTTCAATCATTATCACGTTTGTTACATCAAGCTAATGCATACTAATTTGATAACTCCCGTAAGCATTTATTAACGTTTTATTCCATATTTTCATGCACATAATTTTTCGCCTAATAACGACATGTGCAATATACATGTACATATACATTACGAAATACAATATTTCATTTATGGTATTCAAAGAAATCTACGAATGGAACCAAAGTTCGCTACGCGGAAAAAGGTACATTAGACGTCTGATCAAGACATGTCTTCCGTCAGCTGATATTTTGTGTGATTTCTATGGGCGGAAATCGAAGATAGTAAGAGAAATATGCGAAGCTGTCATTGTTCAAACCGAAAAGCAGATAAAAACGCTTACTTAGTGTTCGGACATAGTGGCGGATATTTATCCATCGTATACCCTTGAAAAGGGAAATCACATTGTGTTTGTGATAACACTGAAACAACAAATTGATGTGACACTTTTTGAAGAAAACATATTTTGTTTGCAACTAAGTTACTTGTGTAAGGATGTGCTACTCTACCAAAGAAAAGTCCATGTACAAAATGAAACTGTTGAAAAAATGTCTATGAGGGACCAGCTGAAGGTAAAACGATGCAATGGTACTTGCGCATTATAACCGCAAGCACCCAAAAGTCACCGGGATACAGTCATGATAAAGATCAGCGGCTTTACATTGTGTTTTTCGTTCATGCAAAAGGCTTCATTCCGATTTACAAAGTTCCTTTTGTTGAAACATATGACGTAATTGCTAGAGATGTTCTGGAAGGCGTTTTTACTCCTTATATAACACCGTGTACAGAATACCATGACGACGTTTAAATGGGCTGCAAAATCTTTTGGAGCAACATACGCGGAGGAACCCTTTGGAGATTTTACGATCACCACAAGAATGGATTAGTTGGTGTAACATGCGCACATGCCTTGTTGAATAGTAAAGAATATTAAGAACGTTGTGGAAAACATGGAGCGAGTTTAAGCTTAAAGGACTGACCAGAAGAGTATCGTGATGTCGACATAAGACACGTATTTCAGCCTGAAGAAATCCACAACAAGGTTTCAAAGGGACAGATTGTTGAAGCGGCGTATTTCCCGGAGGAAACAATCGATCTGGGATAGATGCGGTTTTATTTCGAATTGACAACCGGTTACCATTGTCTGGTGAAAGTCCTTTCGTAGTGAGAGACGGTTACTATTATATAGTTGGTACATTTGAGTCGCGTGTTTGGTATGCATTGGCAGTCAAGTGTGTTGGCGTGTGGACGAGTGTCTTGGTTTGCATTGGTTACTACAATAACAATATCAGAAGCCAAACATTTAAAAGACGTTTTTAAAAAGCACACAGTTTATATGTTTTTTTCTAAATAACTGCCTACTATAAAGTATGACATGGTTAGTCTTATATGGTTAAGTTTATTGATCTATGTTGGGACAAGTGTGCAGTCCTTTTCTCCTCGTTTACTGATTTAAATCTCATTTGAACGTGATCTCACTGACCCGGCGTAGCAGAAAAACACTATAAATAACATAGTTAAGATGCAAATCGCTCAATGCCAAAGTACACATAACGAGATAAGCACATTGCCACACGACTTCAAACAAGGTAATCACAGACATTACAACATCGTTATAAATTCTAGTTTGGGTTACCGCTTATATATTTTTACCGCCAAACAAAAAATAATGTTTTGTTTTAGACTACCATATCTGCATTTTAAAACTGTAAATTAACAATTGGCAACATTCGCCATACAATAGTTAAATTCGGTGGTTAAACTTCTTCAAATTCAGTTCTTAGGCACACTTTGTACTGATCTCATGTATAATAACCTTTCAGATCTCTATATGTATTATGTTGAAGTGGACCGGAAGGCGCCGTTCTGTTTTATAATGATGCATGCCAATGATTTTCTTCTTGGCATGCACCATTAGTTTTGTAACGTTTTAAAGTTCCTTGTAACCTGGTCGAAATCATTGTATTTTGACGAGTTCTTGAACGTTTAGCTCTCATATTCACTTTTCTGTATTCATTTTTGATCTCAACGTAAACATAAACTCTATGTATACATATTATTGAAACGTATTTGATTGCCTTTGGTTATAAGCCTTTTAGGTTAACAAATGTTCTCATTTCTTCTTCAGGTGATCACATAGATCCTGCATTTTCATTCAAAACCAGTAAAATATGTGGAACCATACTATTTCGTGAAAAAGAGTTTCAGTAACAAAAGTTTGAGCGGCAACTGAACTCACCGAAGGTTTATTGGCAACCGAAGAGCCATTTGTCTGTTTCAAGACAATGGTTTTTAAAAGGTTGTTTGATGATATCCAGTTGAAATTGTTTAATCAATACCAAGTCCGTATTGCTCCAAGATTCGATTTCTTTGCAAGTCCAGGCGATTCTGGTGCACTGGTTTTAGCCGAGGATTTAGATAAAAGAATATGTGTATAGGAAAAGTTTAGGGCGGGGAGATGAATAGCCAGGTCACTATTGTTTTCAAAGTTCAAGATGATCTGGAACAATTCCAACTGTAAACAGTTTGAAAACGAAGACAGTTTGAAAACAATTGTTCGAATGAGCCCGACAATATACCAGATAGAAGCAATCCTACAACAAATTGGAACGAATATAAGTGGGTTTATGAAAAATCAACCATGAAATAAATTATGACCGGGTCTTTTGTTTGTACGCATTCATGACATTTGAGTCTGTTTGACTTATCGTTTCAGTTGGTTATCATATAAGACATGGTCCTGAAATGTGGTTATTTAGGGTATTTCATTTCTTTTGTTGATTGCTTTTGTTGTTTTGAAATGTATTCATTTAAATTGCAAACATACACACATTAACTATTTCAAATTGGCGTCATGTGAGCAGAACTCACCTAACAAGGTTTGCAAACTTCTACGCGTTTATATTCATTAGATAGATAAGGTCACTGCCTTAACAAACGATGGATTTTAGCTATATAATATTCGTATGCGTACTGAACCAATTTGTTAATTAAGCTTAATTATTATATGACATTGTTTTCAAATTTAGAATATATATACATATATATGTATATGCTATATATGCTTTATATGTTAACTACAGCTGTTATGTTAGAGAGCATTGATAATCGAAAGTGAACGCGAGTTGTTATACCTGCGAACGGACTCTTATAAGAAGGGCAAAGCCACAATACAAGTGTGGCTCGCGTCACTCTTACCATCCCCTACCCAATAACAAAGGGAAATAAATATGACCTTTCACCTTCATGGTAAATGTATGTGAGTTATCCGGATATATAGTAATCACTTGTCGTGTACTCGTAGAAATCGTTTCCAATGTACGCATTTACGTACATTGGTATCAATAGTGCAAGTATTTTGGTATGTTCATATCGGAAGCATTGACATTATTTTTATATTTATTAACCATATATCCCATTAGACGTCGATAGGTTAATGACAGAACCTGCTTTTTAAAAAAAGTTGGTAAAAGAGATATCAGATTCCGGCATTAACGTGGATGGCAGGATCAGGAAAATGAAAAACACACTGAACTATCTCAAAATTTTAATGATAAATTTGACACATGTATTTTGATATTCAAGCAATCTAATGTACAAAGGATAAATTTGTTTTCACTTCTCAAGGTAGTATTATAGAACACTGGTAAAAAAATGAGCTATAAATAAAGATTATGTAATTTTAGATTTGTCATACTTGTATCATTAATGTCATTACTATACATGTACAAACATTCTTGATTTCGCTGGCCTTTCCGTGGTTTTGACTCCTATTAAGGTGCACCTGTGTCGTATTAATGGTTACAAGAAAAGCACGATATATTTATGAAAGTAATTTTCATATATAAGAATGTTTTTAATGTATGAACTATTATTTCTCAATGCGATTTCATAGGTTTTACAGGGCAAAAAAACAACAACCCCGATTGATTATAGAAAAGCATTGTATTTGACATGCTACGATAGAATAAGAAAACTGCTTCATTTACAATAAGCTTATATGTTTTTACGATGAATATATGTATTCATTTTGTACATGCGTGTACATTGGTGATAAAAGAATAAATATAAAAAACGTGTAACTGTTTTATATTACTGATTAAAATATAGTTAATAAGAAAGGTTATGAGAAGCGTATACGGTAGTTGAGAGGCATAACTCAATCTCATAGTGTTTGGTAGTAACTCAATGTACTATGTCGTTACTCTCTTTTCTCATCGTGTAGAGGCTGTGGTGAAGAACATCTGGTAAACATATCGTCAAACATCAACGCTTCTAGGTTTTTTTCAGGTGCTTCCAAGTTAGCTTGGAAACGGAAAGCTTGTAGCAAAGCAGAGAATATCGCACCCTGGATCCATCCATTCGCCCATGAGATCGCTTCTCCTACGAAATAGACAGGTGGACTGGATTTGAAGATGGTTTTCATGCTATCGAGGTACTCGTGTGGCTTCAGACTGACAAAAGCTCCTTGTGTCGACGGGTCGTTCTCCCAAGCTTGTACCATTGCAACTTCAAACTGATTGTTATTGATAAATTCTGGATGTATTTTGCTGATTTGGTTGACAGCGGTCTGGATAGCTTCTTGGTGCGTCTGTGATCCAAGTATTTGGGCATCAGTGCCCCATGTGTAAACCATCAGTATGCCTCTTTTATCTTCAGGAACTTGGTCGTCCTCGTCATCCGTGTCGTCCTTGTCGCCCTCGTCGACATCGTCGTTCTCGTCGTCCTCTTCCTCCTTTTCGTCCTTTTCGTCCTTGTCTTCCTGGTTGGCCTCGAAACCGGGATAGTGCAACTGGCCTATTGTCATGTTGGTCTTGCTGAAGCCTCCAATAATACCTTGTTTTTCCCAGAACCTTTCTCGTGACTGTAGCATTATCTTTGTGGATGCAGTGTAGTTCATGTCAGTGATTGCATCACTCAACTGCAGTGTGAGGAGCTTTGGCATCTCGATGTCTCTCAGAATGTGTAAGGGAACAGTTACAAAAACAGCATCACCTTCGAACTTGTACTGCTGACCAGTTGTAACGTTTCTGGCGAAAACGGTCGTTGACCTGCCTCGACCTTTTTCAGATACCTCGATCTTCTCTGCTTTCATGTTGAAGAAAATGTTCCTTGAAAGATTGATGTCTCTATGGTAGCCATTGTTTTTTCGAAAGAATGCCTTTGGAAGAGCGTCCATTCCGTCCACGGGTATCTGGAGATGTTTTCCCCACCAGTCACCTAGTGTCTCGCGTAAACCACTCACCAACGAACTGTCCAATATCGGGGAGTATGATGCTACCTGAAAACAGGTCGCAAAGCTACAGTCGCGTATAAAATACTTAAAAATAAAACATGGAAATAGCTAATGTGAAAAAATATTAAGTAACTTTAAGGGCATATTAAGTAGAATGTATTGCACGACTCCCCCACTTTAATCAATAACATTTTACTTAATATGCTCTTTCAAACCTAAATATAATTGATTTGCCGACAGCTTATTTGCATATTTACATATTTCAGATGTGTGATAAAAGTTTTCCTACGTTAATTATGGATCCTCAACTCGATATCGGAGATTTGGAATTGTTTTTAATAGGTTGATTTAAAGAGGTGTTTGGACCAAGGAAGCTAATTGACCAGGGTTCACATTAAGGGCCGTCTCGAACGCATTACATGAACAGATAAACTGTCAATAACGCGAGACATTTGCTTATCCTCAATACAAGGACTCAGAAGTAGGATCTTTAAGAAGCCCTCGAAAACGTTTTATTGTTCAATTTAGAGTCATGACACGAATTTTGCACATCATTTTTAAGTTTTGCTCTTCTATCTAGTAGTCTGCAAAATAAGAAGTTTTGTGTGATAAACTCAGCACTGATACAAAGTTGGGGCTACGATAATTAATAGATGCGTGCAGACATACGGTGTGGTAATTATATGGCTGTAATTGGGCATTTACAGATGTAAGGACCAACCTTATAGGCCTTGATAGCAACTTCAGGCCAAGGGAGCCAATGACGCAACAGTTTGACTATACGGTATGTGGTCTTCGGGAAATGGTTTGGGCCTGTGGTCCTCAATAAGTCTATTGGGTCTTCGGTCCTCAGAAAGTCCTCAACCGAAAGCTTGCTCCATGTTTCTAACCAATCACTCCATCCGTCAAAGGTTCGGTTATGTCTAATATGTTTCATCACGGGAGCCGTTGTTCGCTCGAAGTAGTCCACTATAAAGATGTACATATATTCTTATGAACGTGTAATAAAATTCTACAATGTCAGAAACATTTCACAATACGCAATTATATATTTATTATATTCACCACAGAAGTACTGATTGATAAAATAAACATCTATAAACTGCTTTTGATATATTTGGTAATATATTCAAATAGCTGTTCCTATCATTCTGTTCATGTCTTTTTCAAGCCATTCTGTTTTATATCTCTGAAAACAAATAAGCAGGTTACTATATTATTGTGGTCAAACGTGTTAAAAGGGCTATAAACCCAACACGACCAGAACTATGATATTTTGCTTTTGCATTGAGGCTCTCGAAACCTTGCTAATGATAGGGCCCCGTTTGAGGCTCCCCGAATGTAAAGCAACATCATAGCAATAAAAGTTACCTTTAAAATAATTTGATGAATACATTTTTTGACGATCACTGTGTTTTGTACCAATACGGATGAATATTGAGTGGTTGTGAAAAACCAGGTCATGTAATATAAAACGCAAATGGACAGTTGCATATGTACATATACACATATAACGAGCAAATCGTCTCAAATTCGATAATAATTCACCAACATTATTAAATTCGTGCAGTTGAACACATAATGGTAGTATGTTGTAGTGAACTGGAATGGCTTTACAATGTAAATTAAACTATCATAGCGTTGTTAAGAAATAAACACAATTACTCATGATATTACAAAAGAGCAAAACAAGCAATAAAGGGTTTCATATAGTTTTTCATGTTAAACCAAAATATGTAGTTTTTAGTACCCAGGTCAGTTTGTTTATCATCCCTCGCAGACATTACTATTAATTGTTATGTTTTAGTATAGTGACTTGTGTATATACATATTACACATATTAAACACGTCAGCACGAATCAGGGTTTATGAAACATAGATAACCGGTCTGACAACCCTATAAGATACCTTCAAATTAATAAACATGTACATAAAACAATACATTACGTTAAATGTAGCACACATACTCGAAACAAAATGTCATTATATCTGTAGATTTTAACTGTAAATGCGTACATTACAATTATAATGTATAATTCTAAATATTCTAAATACGTTGACTGCAATTATAACGAATAAGCCTACATATTCTAACTACTATCACTACAAGAAAATATATAATTCTAATTAATCTTCACAATTACACTAAAATTATAATGTTTAAATCTTGATATCTTAATAATAACACTTCAATTATTTTGTATAATTCTCAATACTTACAAACACCTGTAACTTTTTCCTTTAAATCGTTCGAAAGATTCGCATCCCAACCAGGCCAATACTTGTCGCAGTACTTCTTATTGTTTTCTGAAAATTCTGCAAAAAGCACATTAAAGTTTGTGTTAAAACACTATGGTATTTGCCATGTATTACCATCATCATTTCTAGACAATGTACAATTTTACAATAGGGCGTGATGCTCTACTTTAAAGCGCACAACGTATGTCTGTGTAGCAATATGATTTGATAAAATTGATTTGATGTGAAATGTTATGATTAAGTTCTGGCAAAGAAGTAGTATTTCCTTTTTTTTAATTGTATTTGTAAATTAACGCGAACTACGCGAAGTTGAACTTTCTTTTGATTATTAAACATTTTTCAATAATTATGAATGAAATGATGACAGCTACGTATATTTACAGAGTTACTTCAAGTGCGCATGCTTATACCTTTCATTGTTATTTTGTCGCCATAGAGATACATGTAAGCGTTTTCCTGGTAGTTTTGGAACGGTCTCAATTCAATGTCAAACTTGTCCAGGTAGGCGTGAGTTAGGAAGTGATTCCTTGGTAGACGCATGGCGCCACCTGTCGGAATGAAATGGATATAGGTTTTACATACAAGCTGCAAATTCATGGTTTGATTTTTCTATTTGTAGTCATCAACTTTCGATTGCTAAATCTTACCTTTCTAGGCGACCATCACTGCATTTAGTGTGCTTTGGTCGTCTCACACATTAAAATAAAAAAACTGCATCGACATACCGGTAATTTCTATCTTTACAGTACTGACATTGAACATATACATTGCGTAGCACGGTCAACACACACATTTGAATGTAGGTAAAACAAACTGAACAACATGATGATGATCAATTACGATTACCAAGGTCTTGGTTGTATGCAGGCTTATTTCAGCAATTTCATGTCAGAATTCCACATCGAGTTACCATGTTCCGTTTATCTGGTTTTTACGTTTTAATTCGTCGTTTTGTCGCCGCATCAATCATCGTAATAATCGAAGCATAAATAAATCACAGATCTCTTTAAAGAAGCCCGCTTACCTTCGCTGTGCATCCCGTCGAAAAACTTTTCCCTACATGTCTTGATCCTTCCACCCACTCGAGATTGGAGTTCCAAAATCTGCACCTATTATATGAGGGTATCGTAAATAAATGTTTTGATTTCTGATAACTGTGCATTTGTATTCAAAAGTGGGATATTTATCTATTTCTATAAAGCAAATATTTCATCCAATAGGTTGTTTTGTTTTCAAATGACGGACTGTAAAATTGTTTTTGATAATACACTACAACCTGCCGTAAGCAGCCAATCATTTAATTGATAAAATATGGGTGATAGGCGAAGGTTGCAATTAATAAAGGTGATTATAGAATGAATGTTAGATATTGTTATCTTAAATGTGACTGCTAATTAGAAAGGCCTGACAGGACACCGCTAACATGGGTTTAACTGAACATCATATTGACATCAACTGGGAGAGGAATGCGAACAGTCGTTTTGCCGTGAGTTTCCCTCTATCCTAAAAGCATATATCAGAGTTTACTAGATTCTACGCTAAAGGGTTCGTCATGCATAAAAAGGATACTATTATTTAAACCACAAACCTCGTGTCCTGCCTGTGCAAGTTCAAATGCCGTAACGAGACCTGCTATCCCGCCACCAATGATGGTTACCTTCCGTTTCTCGCCGGTGGAAACTTTCGTTCGGTAGTACTCGCAATTGTACAACGTGTATTCTAGTTTATAATAGGCATGTTTGAGACCACCGTCGATGATGTCGTTGAAGAAGGCCTGATAGTTGTCATCCTGCTGAATCGGCTGTTACGACAAAATTTGACTTGTTCGAATAAATCAAAAACAGAACAAATGCCATTTACTCACGTTCCTGTATATTCCACTATTCTAAATAGTAACTTTACTGTTTCTTAAGTCGCTATATACAGCAGAAGAAAATGGGGTTTCAGGTTCAAACTCATGTGTTCTTTGATATTTTTGTCTTTCAGCAAGTGCCTGCTCGGAGACAAAACGTTAATTGACTCATTTAGCGTTGGGCGTTGTATAGCTAAGAAACTATTATTACTTTTGTCTTTTTAAAGGCACATCATACAGTTTTGGCGAAAGTTGAAAAATGTCCATATTTCGATTTATTATGACTTTGGTCATAGTGTACATGTAGGTATTTCAACAAATCAAACTGTTTTAAAAAGCTTTATTCAAGTTCACTTTGATTTTGATAATCAATTTTAATAACAAAACAATTAAAAAAAACAGCTGTCTCAGAATTGGTTGCTAATCGCGGTAAAAAGTGAGCCAAACAAGTGCATGTGTAGCTCCATAGTGCCAAATTGACCACATTTTCGTAACCATGAAGCCGATTAAAAGCAAATTCTGTGTATTTATAATAAAGCCCTTTTAGTGCCAAAAAGACTACATTTGGAAACCATAAGCACAATTTGGAGCAAAACATTCCCATGTGCTGCTTTTATTAAGCATATTCAGTACTAAATAAAATCACATGATGGCATCCATACAGCCCATATAAAGAACAAAACCACACATATGCAGCTCAAATTTAGCCTACTTAGTGCCAAGCAGACCACATTTTGTCAACCATGAAGCCTATTCAATTACACATGGTGGCCGTAATAGATTTAGATTACATATTGGATTTAGCCTTAGAGAGTCCTTACCCTAACCGCAACACTAGCGATTACTAAATGATGTTAACGATTCCATAAAAAGTAAGCTAATTTAAATGAAAAATATTCAATTTACATTTATGTCATCCAAAGTTGGATATACATTAATTGAATAAGCATCACAAACTATACAATTATACAGAAATGTTTGGCATTTTCGTTCCTTGACCTTGAAATGGCCTTGACCTTGACCTCGGAGTAGTCCATGCTGTATGCAAATGTAAGGTACATTTAGAATATGAGCAATATACATCGAAATAAACAGTCTTATCTATTTAAATGTGTGCCATATTTAGAGAAATAAAACACTCTATTAGATGTTTCTGGCGGTCATTTTGAACATCATCTTGTATTTCTTGATCCTGATAATACATAGGTTACACGATTTGAAATTAAAAACTCTGCAATACTGGAACACATTAAATGGAAAATTTTGTAGTTATAAGCATCGCCTTAAGAAAATATACGGTTCTTTGCCGTTAAAACAGGTAGGTTAATCATTTTCAAGGATAACATGATTGACAGAGCAACACAAAAACTGGTTTCGAAGAGTATCTGTATGAATATTTTAAAATATTTATAGTCATGATATATCACTAAACATGACCTTTTTTTAAACTATACACATGTTTTCCGCAAGAGTACAAAGTTTCAAAATTTTAATTCAATGAGCACAATTATTTCACAATATAAACCAACTAAAGCTAGGATATAATTACATAACTAGAAAAAAACTCAAAAATATATGTCCGCTAAAAACAGAACAAAAATTGGTTAATTTTGTTACATATTTTGCACCTTGAATATATCATTATTTGGAGAGTTTAAAATGTTTTAAAAAATATTCTGTAAATTGTCTTAATTTGCTTATGTATTGATTGAGACAGATTGAAAATACGCCTGGACACAAAATTGTGTGATGGTATAAATGTATTTTTAATAAAATAAAGTGATTTTTTATACTTTTGAGAACATTCGTTTTCTTGCTTTTATTCTTGCCAATAGTGATCATATTAAAATGTGCATAAATTTATCTTTAAAATTAGTATTATTACTCCTTTTTGTTATAACTTGTATTTACTTGTCTTACTGTGCAGAACATTGCTGCGAAAAATTAAGAAAAATATGTCCGCTTAAAAAACTGTCTGATGTGTCCTTAAATAGAAGATGTAGAATTCTACCACATTTGTAACCTTGCTAAAAGTAAAGTTTTTATCAATATTGGAGTTGCAAAAACAAAAATGACCATAGACAAAAATGTTTTAAAAGATAGAAATACTATTTAGTATATCATATCTAAGAATCAAAGTTGCAAATAAAATTTTAATGCTGAATGCAGATGAAAGACAGTCGAATTAAAAATATATTAATTATGATATCGAACTCTACCTTTGAGATCAAATAATGATACCGATTTAAAGCCTACATTTAGGATATATATATATATATATATATATATATATATATATATATATATATATATATATATATATGAAGCTTATAGACACATTGTGTCAACAATAAATAAAACCAATAAAATATGATAACAAAATATATTACCTCCATCTTATACGTTTTTCCGTACATGATGATGACACTAGCCCGCCAAAGGTCCGTTTAAGATTTACTTCCAACGGTAAGTTTCAACAGTTTATATAGCAATAGTAAGTGTCAAGGATAGATATGCATACTTTATTTTCCACCATGAACAGTACACCTACCGAAACTAACTCTACATTTGCACTGAGGCCCGCACGGACATGAATATGCTTAGACTGCAATTTCGAATATAAACAATATTCGTATCAAAATTGATTTAAAATGTAAACTTAGGCCCGAACGTAAAGCAAACGATATCCGCAAGTCTTGCATATAGGTATGTATGCAATAAAATGATTTTATGCTAACAATTGAATAAATAGACGTAAATAGAATGCACACTACAACACAGATTAAACAAATAAAATGACTTCGAATTAAAATTTGAATTGACAAATGCAAAACAATTCATTATTTGAGCAGCATTAAGGGAACATGTCAGTATTTCCAATTTCCTCAATTGTCTACATTATCTCTCAGTTATGAGAAATATGATATGTATAAAATATTTAGATTACACCGTACTAACACTACTGTTGATAAGAGCAAATTGTCTCGGAGGTCAATGCGGATAGCAACTTCGACTGATAAGCCCGCCTAATCTGGACGCTGATTGGTCAGTCGGGTATCGACCAATTAGTTTGACTGACAGGCTTCGTCATGTTTATTTGTTGATACGATTTACTTAGATATTTTATGAAGCTCAGAAGGTAAACACACCAAATATGACGTTTTTCGTTTCACATATTTTGCTTTTTATTATCGCATAGAAAAACAAAATCATACCGTCGTAAATCTGAAGGTATCGGGGTTTTCATTAATAAAACATCTCATATTTTACCAAAAATATTGCCACCGAACCAGATATGTTTTGTGTACAAAATCACAGTTAAAAAATAACAATACTCGAAGTAGTTTTGTTAAAGGATCTATCTATATTTCCCCAGAATCATCACTCTTTGTATTAACCATAATGATTTTTTTTAGTTTTGAAGACAATTACCTGATGCGAAACGATTATGATCATTTGATTTGGGCCGGATAATGTATTGGCCCCATCTCGAACATAACGTGTTAAGGTTGATCGCAGTGATTTTGGATTTGATGATTTTACTTTATGTGACAAAGAGATTTGGGAGATCGTTCCCACTACCTTCTTCTGTAGCTACCTAAATGAACAACGGTAAATCTACATTCATGAATAGTTCCGTACGCATACAAATATATTACAATATTGGAATATATTGCCATAATAGCCCTTAGGTCCTCTTACTTATTTTGCTTAAATAATTTTAATTTTGCTCAGAATTTTACCTTTCGTGTATTGACAAATGGCAAGATCATGCCCCTTTTCATTTTAGCACGCCTATTGAACACGATCTTTTATATAATTCTCATGAATATGTCAAAGTATTTGATGGAATGATGCACTTTATGACAATTTTCGACGCACTGTTACAAAAATATATTGCAAAATTGCCCATTTTCAACTCTATTGTAAATAATGTAACGTTTGATAGTCGTATTGTTGTTAATGATTGTTGGACAATTTACAGATTTTAATAATTCTGTAGAAGAGCCTATGTTTTGAAAAACTACTATTGTTACCGATAAGCCCTTTGTTGATCAAGACGTATGTAAAAAGGCTGACTGGTTTGATGAATAATGCTTTGAATGTTAAGCGAAAATATATTAATGCACTGAATAAATATACTAAGTGTAAACTTGAAATTAATTCGCGATTATTTTGTGAAAAAAGCTTTGTTATAATAAATGCCTTGTTTAAAAGAAGAAAAGACTTGTCATAACAAGAGAAAGACAATTGAAATAGCTAAGGCACCGTTAACCAAACGAATTTTGGAGGCATTTTTGAAGAGCTTGATATTCCGATCACTGTGCAGCAAATTGAAAATATAGCAAAAATATTAAAGAAAAATAACGCTTTCGCTATAGACAAATTGTAAAATAAATATTCTACTGCAACTATTGACATTTTATCGTCTCGTTTGGTAGACATTTTAACGGTTTTCTACATACCGGATGTTTTCCTGACCAATCAATGGTAAGTATTATAGTTCCTTTGTATAAGAAAAATGACCCCCTTGAAGTATATTATTATAGAGGTATTACGCTTGTCAGATTTTTCTCTAAATCCTAATAAAACCGGAATACCTAATAAACGTATAACAGATTGGGCGGAAAATAGTGATATTATAAGCGATGCCTTCGGTTTTAAAACTAAATTTGGTTTTAGAAAAGGTCGCTCAACAGTTAATGCATTTGTTTGTGCTAAATGCTGCTATAAGTAAATTTTTGAATGAAAATAAACGCTTAATCTGTGTAATTATATAGTTAAAGAAACCCTTTGACAGTATTTATAAAAACAGTCTATGGGTGAAGTTATATAATGATGTAGGTGTTCGTTGTAAAACGTTGAAAATTATACGCGATATGTACTTTAAAGTTAGAGCACGTATTAGGATTATGTAGTTCATGTTCTGATATCTTTGGATGTTCTATAGACGTAAAGCAAGAGAGAAGTATGTCTCATATTGTTTTCTTTATACTGAGAATATCTGGAGTTGTATTTATTTGATAATTTTGACTTGAAGGTATTACTTCAGAAGAAATATTGAAAAATAATTTCTGTCAGAATTGTTGAAAAATTGACGTACAATGGCTTTGACTTAGAAATTGTTGATAATTTCAACTATGAATTAAGTGATGATGTGACATATTGCGATTATATGTGTCAAACATTGTGAGCGTTTACATGCAGTTTTACATCTTATGTATCGTATTGCATGAATATCAGGTGATCCAAGGTATCATTATAAACCGAATATTGGAAAGAGACTTACCTTTAAGGTCATTTCTCCGTGTAAAGTTGGATGTGGACGGCCAAAAATGAAAGTGTTACGAGACTTCATGCTTTATCTAGTTTTGAGGAAAATCTTGTGCATTAGTAAAGCATTCATCCGTTGTTGTGGTGTTGCGACATATATTTGGGGTAATGAGAATTGACCAAACTTTACGAAATTTCCTACCAAACTTTTTTTTGCATCAATTCGAAAGAAAGGTCGTCAATATAAATATGTTTTAGTTGCAAAATGCCCTAGACTATTTAATAAACAATGTCTTGTGGGTTCTTGGAGTTATCTTTTCAAATAACTAAATAAATAAATATATTAATTATGCAATAATTAAAATTGTGGATTAAATTCATTTCCTGGCTACAACAATGCAAAAGCATTTTAAATATAGCTCCAATCACAACAAAGCCACAATATAAATTTTGATCGAGTAGTGTTGACAAACATTTCATTTTGTAAACATCAAGGGCAGTAATGTCAGGTGCGTCCAGGTTTCCTGATTCATTGTTTTTGCTATAACACGTCTTCGATTCGGTGAGTATTACCACTGTTTTTCATATGATTCAACGATATATATCATTAAAGACCATATGAAAAGCAAATGTTTGTTCACTATGACGCTTACTTTAGATAAAAAATATGTCTGTATTGAAAATCATGATAAATAGGTGTTTCTTCTTTTGCAATATCAATCTTAAATAACAAATTTCAGGGGTCAGAACACAAGCTCAACAAACATAAGTGATAATTCACATTATATTTGCCATATCGCCTCCAAGCTTACTAGATATTTGAAGCATGGGATAAACGATTGAAGAAAAATTAAAACAGGAAGTAAAGCAAAATAAACTGATATTAAAAAGAACTGTCAAGCAGATTTCAAATTGTATCATAAACATAAATCTAACCATTTCTATACTTTTTAAAGTGTATGAAGCTGTTGAATATCGTATTGCCGTTAAACATTGTATTGTATCATACATTTACATAATGACAAGGTAACCGCATTCTCTATAAATAACATTTCCAGGAAGGCTGTTACATAGAATTGAAAATATCGGTCAAAGCTGTTATGGGATGGTTTAGTAGAAACGGTATTTCCTAAAAAAGCGTTCCATGAAAACCATTTTGTTCGTGTATAATTATGTTTTTGTGAAGTGTCATTTTAATAATATTTAAACAGCTTTTTTTATTAGACAAAAATATTTTTCCTCTCTTATGAGGCCCTGGATACAAACATTTAAATAAAAGTTAAACATCTGTTATAATAACAAAATTTCGTCTATACCCAGCTTTAAAGAACATAGCATACATGAGTCTCGTAAAATTGTAATTTATTTAAATAGATTTCATAAAGTTAACCTGTAATTAAACAAGGTGGGAATGTGTCTAAGTTCATCTACATCGTATTGTAATATGTTATATGGAATATCTTGTTCAGAAATAAAAATATCCGATTTAAGAGCGCGCGAGTCTGTTAAAACACGATTCTGCCAATTATGAACCAAGCTAGAAATCAAATGAAACTGTTGACTTTTACTTATGAGTTTTGATTGCCACTACTATAGACCCGGTCACGATATTGCTACGAGGCCTTTTGCCTACCATGAGTAGCACGTGCCATCTATGGCCGAATATTTTCTGTAGTGTGCCCATTTGCCGTCCCTGAAAACATGGGAACATTTTTAACAAATTCAATTAGCGACTTTATGTAACATGCCAAATATACAGCTCATTTGCCGATTAGCAACACAAACTGTATTTAAGTTTAGTTTTGATCTCTACATGCATTGAAAGATTCCTAACCAGCCATGGGAACAAATAGTTTGTAGATGATACCTTGTACAGGCAAGGTAAATGCAGGTGCGCCGTCTCAGGTGACAGCCATCAAGGAAGCTTTCGATGCAATCCACACTCAAAACAGTTTTACAAAATTACTGACCTTTAGCGCTTTCATAATAAATTATTTGCTTTAAATATGATTCCATGAAACCGGTAATAAATAACCTTGTTTGTGTACAAAAAATGCATTTACGACATGTATATAAATCAGGGTCGGGTCAAGGATTTGGGGTAAGGGGGGTCGCAACTTCGGGACCAGAATCGTACTATTTACTAGTAATTGGTTGTGAGGATCCTCTCAAAATAACACTTTAGATACTCTTGGTCTGAAAAGGTGATGTCTGATGTATTATATTAATATGTTTCGTCGATTTTACTGCATAGATTGACATTTATACAATAACGATAACATATAGTTTTTCATGAATTATAAAATACTAGAAAAAACAACGAAATATAAAGAGATTATCATCGACATAATCATGTTATCTGTTTTTTGCAGAATACTTGAACTCTTTTGAATCTACCTACCTAACAAAACACACCGACAAAAGGATACCCCATATTACAAGGACGCGGGCTGTTTATGGTTAGACACAAGGATGCCCCATATTACAAGGACGCGGGCTGTTGACGGTGAGACACAAGGATGCCCCATATTACAAGGACGCAGGCTGCTGACGGGGAGACAAAAGGATGTCCCATATTACAAGGACGCGGGCTGTTGACGGGGAGACACAAGGATGCCCCATATTACAAGGACGCGGGCGGTTGACGGTGAGACACAAGGATGCCCCATATTACAAGGACGCGGGCTGTTGACGGTGAGACACAAGGATGCCCCGTATTACAAGGACGCGGGCTGTTGACGGTGAGACACAAGGATGTCTCATATTACAAGGACGCGGGCTGTTGACGGTGAGACACAAGGATACCCCGTATTATAAGGACGCGGGCTGTTGACGGTGAGACAAGACCACTGATCTTTATGTAAGACGATACAGAGGACTGACTTTCTTCATCTGATCACACGAGCATGAATATGTCTGTTTGTTTTCCTTATATTTACACCTCAACTTCCATTCCCTAAATGAACTGCCTTTCGGCAATTGCGTTTATCAATCGATGAACGCAACATCTTCGGATCGCAATTCATCGCATAAAAATATACACGAATTGACACCACGCCGATTACGATAAGGCTACGCCTACACTGCCACGTGACCCTTCAGTAAGGGCCCTCCGACATGAACACAGAAGCAGACGATATTTATACAGAATTTAGACTTGACAATCAGATAAAAAAATTACATGGAACATGGTAAAACATAGCAATAAAAGCTAGTATAACATTTATAAGTTAATCATTATAATTAATTAAATTCGATGCTTGATTCAGATAGCAATAATTTAATGTCTAAACTTTAAAATAATTAATTTCTAAAAAATATCGGAATTTTGTTTCAGTAGACCTCAAAATTTAGGGAAACAAAACATGTATTAATTTCTTTTACGAAAGTCAACAAAAATGGCTTTTGTTTAGATCAAAATGGATTTTGCTGTTTTTCTTCCTTTCTCCATTAAAAATAACCTTTTATACAAGTTTAGTGAATTATTATTATAATTATTGATATAACTACCGTAATGTTTCTCTCAATGAATAAATATTCGTATTAAATGAAATGCGAAACTGTTCCTACAAGGAACATACATTTAGGAGTTAGAAGTGATCATAGTCATTATTAATGCACAGGTTTATACATTGATTTGCGTCATTTACGAAGACGATTTTGTTTTATCCATACGTATATACGTTTTGTGATCTTTTGTTATATGATATTTGATCTTTTATCTAAATTTAATAAAAAAATGTAACTGAAATTAATTGAATTGTCTTTTTCACTAACAGTTTGTCCAATCAAACTTAAAAGCAAATGAATATGCTTCGGATTTAAAACTTTACGCACAAGAGGGAGAAAAATATCAAAATCAAAATAAATGGCGAGATGTCGTCAATATTATACACTAATACTCATAATGATATTTCTTGTTTTTTGACTAACGAAAAATATACGTATATTATCATATTTACGGTCACATTAAGAATTTGGAGGGTTAAAATAGTCTACCGAAAGGTCACTTTGTAATCAAACAAATTCCATTTTTTTTCTGCATAATTTGAGCAGCAATAAGGGCAAATGTCAGTGTTATAAATTTTCTTGTCTTAACTATCTCTCAGTTATAAAAAACAACATAATATTTTGTGTTTAATATATAGAAAACAGAACTGTTGGTATGTGCAGATTGTCGGAGGTCATGGCGGAAAGCAACGGGCAACTGATAAGCCCGCCTAATCTGGACGCTGATTGGTCAGTCGGGTATTGTCCGGCCAGTTTGACTGACAGGCCGCGTCATGTTAATTTTTCGATCTTGTTATTGTTTGTATTGTGTCAGCAGGTGCCTAAATATATAAATAAACATTTTTAAAAGTGTTAAATTATGATATGTTAAATGTATCGTTGCCATATATGTTTCAATTTTACATTCAAAAGTGATTTCAAGTGGGTGATCTTTTCCCGCGTTATCGTGACGTCATTTGATAAAACGTTTCCGGTTACAGTCGGGTCGTTCTATTTACAGAATGAGTAAGAAATGATTACTGAAAGGTTTTCTTAAATGAAATAAAGTATTTTTTTAACAATTCTTGAATCAAATAATGCACTATTGGTGTAAATATAAGTAATGATTTGCGGGATGGATGTCATTATCGGGGATATGAACGCAATTTGGCTGGTCAAAGTACGCATGGAGTCCTTCGGACTCCACTCACTTTGACTAGCTCAATTGCGTTCATACCCCGATATTGACATCAATCCCGCAATGCATTCCTTAATTAAGAAATTGCCGGATGAAATGCATATGATGAATCAACCGACCATTTAATGAGAAGTCGATGCAGACCTAATGAAAACTATCAATTTCATATTCAGATTTAATGACGTATTTAAATTGCAAACACATTCCTGAAGCAGTAAAATACATGCATGGCATATTCACAGCCACAACCTCATGTTTTCAATTAAGCCAACTTAACCTTCCGTTTGAATATTGATCTGATCAACCTATACTCATATATTACTTACATGTATATCTGTACCAACGTATAATAACTATCACATATTGATGAAAATTTCCAACATATTATTCATTAAGACTTTTTTTTATCTTCTTACGAAATGATTTCTCTTGAAAACGCAACGTTCATGACTTGACATTACAACTTGTTTGGAAAAAATCAACATTTACACAGCCGTTTGATTTCACGTGCGTTATCTATTGTTAAACGTTTATTGAAATAGAAACTACTGCGTAATATGACATTCTCATCAGCAGGTCGCTTGTACAGGTCATTTTCACTCGTTACCAGCGGTAGTTTGACGGCACCAGTCGGTGAAAGAAATATTGTGTTTCAAATTCACGATACGGAAGGAAACAATCGGGGATCACTAGGCAACAGCGCACTGTGTTACATTGTTTGTTGAAGCGAAGTGTTTTATATACGAAACTGCTATGACTGCTTTAAAGACATTGGAATCTCATTAGTCCAATATACAACAATTTGCAATTATGTTCTGACCGTTTGATAATATCTTGTATTCTGAACATGTCTGTTTATTTTAAAACACAGGCAATGTACACTTTAAAGAATGTGTTTTCTTATATTCAAATACGCGACGACAAACTCTTTAAAGTATGTACTTTAAGGAAATTAACCGTGTTTTGAAACATACGATTAAATAATATTATAATAGTATAATCAAGAAAGCTTTGGGCGAGCGTGCACATGGCTGTTGCTTCGCCCACAGTGGTCTTATAAGCCATGACTGATCGCTAATACAGAACCGGGGTCGAATAATATCAATGCTCTCTTTTTTAAACAATTTCTAAAAATACAATTACTACTCCGACGAACGGACAGACAGATGGCTCTTTATAGTATATTTTGTCTCAAAAATGTTCATCAAATAAACAAGTCATTTCAATAATAATATTCATATCTACGACTAAACTGCATCTCAGATAAGAATTTTAAGAGATTTTACAGAATACTTAAAACCTAAGATATTTCAATGTCACCAATGGTAACATTATAAAACAACTACATAGAAAAAAGAACAATTGTTATTTTTTTATTTGTAACCTAACAGTTTTTAAACTGTTTTAACCTGCTTAACAAAGCATAAACCTTAGTCCGACTAAGAAAGGTTGTTACATATGCGACATCTAGCTTGACACAGGCTTCATGGGCAGTCACAATCTGATGTCCATCTACGTTTATTATGTTCACCTTGTGAACATTACAGCAGTCATCGTATATATATATATATATATTGCATGTTTTACAAAACAACGAAGCAACCTCTGACCTGTCCCGAGGACGACAAGGTTCACACTGGCTCTCGATTCTTCCACCGAATGCATCACTTCCACATTATAGAAGTGAATCAAATCCCCTGGTAGGCACAGTTTTTTCTAATTAATGTATAGCTTTTTAATGTATAAAACAAACATAAACCCTTCGTCAGGTGAAAATCCGTCTACTTTCGATTAAGGAATGCCTATCGCAGGTAAATATTTAAAGCCCAATCTACCTGTTTTTATCGTTTTTAAAAATATTTGGAATGAATATTCCCACTTTTCCTAACACACTAAAACAATTTGTTTAATGAATGTCCCTTTAAGTTAATTTTCAGATTACATTAGCGAATCCAGTTCGGTGGGGGCGGGGTAACCCCGCACCAAAAAAGATTTAAATCGTCCAAGTTTACTTTTCAATTGAACATCGGGGAAAATAATAAAATACGCACTAAATGTACCATTTTGGACTAGACTTTGTTCAATAAATCTTGTTGGTGAACACACAACCTCGCTCACCAACACTTGAAACCAAATTAATTTTGGTTCTGAGAGAGAGACGCATTTAGTCAAAAGGATACGCCCACTAAGTTACCCCCCCCCCGTAGTGTCAAATCCAGGGTCCTTCCCTAGTGTATGAATGACAAATATGTATCAATGAGATTGATCTATAAAACATAAATAAAAATGGAGAGCCGTTAGCTATTTCGCAGGTGGCAAAATGTTTGCATATCTTCACAATATGACCACATGGGTATTGTAACTGTTGATAACAAATATGGCCTCTCATTCGGACGAACATATTTGTAAGTGTTTAAGTATAACTCATGTACGTCAATTTCAAACAAGTGACCAACAGGGCGGTGACTACAAGCATCCTCATTACTTCCAGGTAGTTTGGTATGGATCTATCAGACGATGCTACACAGAAAATACTACGAATTAGTCCATTGGATTTGGACGAGAAGATTTCCAACGTGTTCAATAATATAATTATATTTCAAACAATAAAACATCGGAGAGGTAACTCTTGACCATAGTTAAATTCAAAATTACTTTACAAATTTTTATAGTCATTAGACCATGGTTCAAACAAAATATCAAGCAAGAATATCTGTTATGTTAAGGCCGTAATGACATGACGAGAGTTCTTCATCAAATCATTTTATCTTTTTAAGGAATATGAAAGGGGATCACCAAGCGAATTCATGTGCAGTTAGGCTTAACATGTACCAATACATGGACAAACACATTGTACGCATTTCAAAGACCTTTATTTTTCATGCATTGAGATGTCAAAGAATACATACAGACATACATAAATCATGGTTTTAAGGAGTTATGAAAGTCTACTTTCAACTCATACTGAACTGACTTAATATGTCGAAATCTATGTTATTCTGCTATAGCAAATATAAGTCATGCTGCATTTAGGATACAAGGTTATCAAACAACTTGATACAAGTCCCCCAAATGCCAAATTGTTAATGGATACAAGTTTTGACCAACATTCATCTTTCTGCACTCAATGAGTACGATGCCAAGTCTATAACAGTACATCAACTTGTTTACTTTAAAAAACTCACGAACTAAAATCATCCCTTACAGACAGCCTCTTTATAACAAGTACATGTATAGCAAGTAAAATGGCAAAAAAAGAAGAACTGTCGCAGAGACAGCGCCCTCGACTATTCCGCCGCTTTTTAGTTTTGGTGAGACATACATGTATCACTGTATTTTACATAAGATCGTACCCAAAAACCTTTTTCGAATAATAAGTGGGCAAAATTCATGTTATATTCAAATAGCGTTATCGAAGGTTGGGTGGTTTTGGTCCTTGCAACAAATTTCAATTTAAAACATGATACATTTGCTGAGATTATTATAACAGAGTTATAAGTGGTTATATTTGAACATGAAAACTCTTTGACAAGATTTCTAAGACTAAGTTATCTTACATTGTTATTCATGAAAGTTGGATGGTTGATTGCTTTGTTTAAAGTTCAATGCAATAAAGCAAGTTGTTGCTGTGATATTAACCTATGTGTGCTAACATGCAAAACTTTAACCATATTTTTAAGTGGAGTAATAAAGGCCCATAATTTGCATTATACTAAAGAAACATTTTATTAAGTAGGCTGGAATGGACAGTTGGGAACACATATCTACATATGTAGAGTTGCAATGCAATAGTTGATGTATTTGCTGAGATAATAACTTTAAAGGCCTAGTTTAGGGAATGTTTGGCATGATAACCACCTGCTGTGCATCTCCTGCTTATTGTGTTGGTGTCACAGAAGGGGCCATATCTATAATAAAACTTCCAAAACTGCACAGCAGGATTTTCAGATCGGAGATCTGATAAGAGGGATCAAGGCCAGTAGATTAAGATTAATACATAGAGGTTGTGTAATGTACACAGTTTTGGGGGAGGTCACTTATAAGAGGCTTACACTAGGCCTTTAAGGTGCTTACATACAAAAGTTTAACCAAACTGAGACACTGATGCCGATGCTAGGTGAAGTAATATAGCTCTCTTTATTCATCAAATAGTCGAGATAAAAACGAACACAAAGTGTAACTAAAAACGTTTCATACACAAATGTAAATGTATTTAGGAAAATGTCTTAGTTACGACTTCTTTAAAAAAAAACAGTGATATGATAAGAAGTAAAGTGGTATAATGTTAATATGTCCGAAGACCACATGCATGATCTTAAATAGAGTGATCAAACGGTGTACGTGTACGACTCTCTATATGCATATTCTTAAGTGAAGTGCTCTTGTGCTCTATGTGCCCGACACTCTCCAGGCATGATCTAAGTGAAATTCTTTAATGGTATTCGTGCCCGTCTCTACTCATTGATGATAATAAGTGCTCCAATTGTTTGCGTGCCCGACTCTTTCTATGAAAAATCTAACGTGGAGTGCTTGAATGGTTGACGTACGGAATCCTGATGCATAATCTTAATTGAAGTGCTCTAACGCTTTACATGCACGACTCACCCCATGCATGATCGTTATTGAAGTGCTCAAAAGGTTTACATACACGACTCACCACATGCATGATCTTAATAGAAGTGTTCTAATGGTTTACATACACAACTCACTCCATGCATGATCTTAATTGAAGTGCTCTTATGGTTTACATACACGACTCACCCCATGCATGATCGTTATTGAAGTGCTCTAACGGTTTACATACACGACTCACCCCATGCATGATCGTTATTGAAGTGCTCTAACGGTTTACATACACGACTCACTCCATGCATGATCGTTATTGAAGTGCTCTAACGGTTTACATACACGACTCACTCCATGCATGATCGTTATTGAAGTGCTCTAACGGTTTACATACAAGACTCACTCCATGCATGATCGTTATTGAAGTGCTCTAACGGTTTACATACACGACTCCACCATGCATGATCGTTATTGAAGTGCTCTAACGGTTTACATACACGACTCACTCCATGCATGATCGTTATTGAAGTGCTCTAACGGTTTACATACACGACTCACCCCATGCATGATCGTTATTGAAGTGCTCTAACGGTTTACATACACGACTCAACCCATGCATGATCGTTATTGAAGTGCTGTTACAGTTTACATACTAGACTCACCCCATGCATGATCGTTATTGAAGTGCTCTAATGGTTAACATACACAACTCACTCCATGCATGATCTTAATTGAAGTGCTCGTATGGTTTACATAAACGACTCACTCCATGCATGATCTTAATGGAAGTGCTCTAACGGTTAACATACACGACTCACCCCATGCATGATCTTAATTGAAGTGCTCTAAAAGTTCACATACACGACTCACCCAATGCATGATCGTTATTGAAGTGCTCTAGCGGTTAACATACAAGACTCACTCCATGCATGTTTTAATTAAAGTGCTCTAACGGTTTACATACACGACTCACCCCATGCATGATCTTAATTGAAGTGCTCTAACGGTTCACATACACGACTCACCCCATGCATGATCGTTATTGAAGTGCTCTAACGGTGAACATACACGACTCACCCCATGCATGATCGTTATTGAAGTGCTCTAACGGTTTACATATACGACTCACCCCATGCATGATCGTTATTGAAGTGCTCTAACGGTTTACATACACGACTCACCCCATGCATGATCGTTATTGAAGTGCTCTAATGGTTTACATACACGACTCACTCCATGCATGATCGTTATTGAAGTGCTCTAACGGTTTACATACACGACTCCTCCGTGCATGACCGTTTTTGAAATGCTCTAACGGTTTACATACACGACTCACTCCATGCATGATCGTTATTGAAGTGCTCTAACGGTTTACATACACGACTCACCCCATGCATGATCGTTATTAAAGTGCTCTAACGGTTTACATACACGACTCGCTCCATGCATTATCTTTATTGAAGTGCTCTAACGGTTTACATACACGACTCACTCCATGCATGACCGTTATTGAAGTGCTCTAACGGTTTACATACACGACTCACCCCATGCATGATCGTTATTGAAGTGCTCTAACGGTTTACATACACGACTCACCCCATGCATGATTGTTATTGAAGTGCTCTTATGGTTTACATACACGACTCACCCCATGCAATATCGTTATTGAAGTGCTCTAACGGTTTACATACTAGACTCATCCCATGCATGATCGTTATTAAAGTGCTCTAACGGTTTACATACACGACTCGCTCCATGCATGATCGTTATTGAAGTGCTCTAACGGTTTACATACACGACTCACTCCATGCATGATCGTTATTGAAGTGCTCTAACGGTTTACATACACGACTCACCACATGCATGATCGTTATTGAAGTGCTCTAACGGTTTACATACACGACTCACTCCATGCTGGATCGTTATTAAACTGCTCTAACGGTTTACATACACGACTCACCCCATGCATGATCATTATTGAAGTGCTCTAACGGTTTACATACACGATTCAACCCATGCATGATCGTTATTAAAGTGCTGTTACAGTTTACATACTAGACTCACCCCATGGATGATCGTTATTTAAGTGCTCTAATGGTTAACATACACAACTCACTCTATGCATGATCTTAATTGAAGTGCTATTATGGTTTACATACACGACTCACTCCATGCATGATCCTAATTGAAGTGCTCTAACGGTTGACATACACGACTCACTCCATGCATGATCTTAATTGAAATGCTCTAACGGTTCACATACACGACTCACCCAATGCATCATCGTTTTTAAAAGCTCTAATGGTTAACATACACGACTCACTCCATGCATGTTTAAATTAAAGTGCTCTAACGGTTTACATACACGACTCACCCAATGCATGATCTTAATTGAAGTGCTCTAACGGTTCACTTACACAACTCACCCCATGCATGATCGTTATTGAAGTGCTCTAACGGTGAACATACACGACTCACCCCGTGCATGATCGCTATTGATGTGCTCTAACGGTTTACATACACGACTCACCCCATGCATGACCGTTATTGAAGTGCTCTAACGGTTTACATACGCGACTCACCCCATGCATGATCGTTATTGAAGTGCTCTAACGGTTTACATACACGACTCACCCCATGCATGATCGTTTATTGAAGTGCTCTAACGGTTTACATACACGACTCCTCCGTGCATGACAATTATTGAAGTGCTCTAACGGTTTACATACACGACTCACCCCATGCATGACCGTTATTGAAGTGCTCTAACGGTTTACATACACGACTCAACCCATGCATGATTGTTATTGAAGTGCTCTTATGGTTTACATACACGACTCACCCCATGCATGATCGTTATTGAAGTGCTCTAACGGTTTACATACTAGAATCACCCCATGCATGATCGTTATTGAAGTGCTCTAACGGTTTACATACACGACTCACCCCTTGCATGATCGTTATTAAAGTGCTTTAACGGTTTACATACACGACTCACTCCATGCATGATCGTTATTGAAGTGCTCTAACGGTTTACATACAATACTCACTCCATGCATGATCGTTATTGAAGTGCTCTAACGGTTTACATACACGACTCCACCATGCATGATCGTTATTGAAGTGCTCTAACGGTTTACATACACGACTCACTCCATGCATGATCGTTATTGAAGTGCTCTAACGGTTTACATACACGACTCACTCCATGCATGATCTTAATTGAAGTGCTCTAACGGTTTACATACACAACTCACTCCATGCATAATCTTAATTAAAGTGCTCTTATGGTTTACATACACGACTCACTCCATGCATGATCTTAATAGAAGTATTCTTATGGTTTACATTCACAACTCACTCCATGCATGATCTTAATTGAAGTGCTCTTATGGTTTACATACACTACTCACCCCATGCATGATCGTTATTGAAGTGCTCTAACGGTTTACATACACGATATACCCCATGCATGATCGTTATTGAAGTGCTCTAATGGTGTACATACACGACTCACTCCATGCATGATCGTTATTGAAGTGCTCTAACGGTTTACATACACGACTCACTCCATGCATGGTCGCTATTGAAGTGCTCTAACGGTTTACATACAAGACTCCTCCATGCATGATCGTTATTGAAGTGCTCTAACGGTTTACATACACGACTCATCACATGCATGATCGTTATTGAAGTGCTCTAACGGTTTACATACACGACTCACTCCATGCATGATCTTAATTGAAGTGCTCTTATGGTTTACATACACGACTCACTCCATGCATGATCGTTATTGAAGTGCTCTAACGGTTTACATACACGACTCACCCCATGCATGATCGTTATTAAAGTGCTCTTACGGTTTACATACACGACTCACTTCATGCATGATCGTTATTGAAGTGCTCTAACGGTTTACATACAAGACTCACTCCATGCATGATCGTTATTGAAGTGCTCTAACGGTTTACATACACGACTCTTCCATGCATGATCGTTATTGAAGTGCTCTAACGGTTTACATACACGACTCACTCCATGCAGGATCGTTATTGAAGTGCTCTAACGGTTTATATACACGACTCACCCCATGCACGATCGTTATTGAAGTGCTCTAACGGTTAACATTCACAACTCAACCCATGCATGATCGTTATTAAAGTGCTGTTACAGTTTATATACTAGACTCACTCCATGCATGATAGTTATTGAAGTGCTCTAATGGTTAACATACACGACTCACTCCATGCATGATCTTAATTGAAGTGCTCTTATGGTTTACATAAACGACTCATTCCATGCATGATCTTAATAGAAGTGCTCTAACGTTTAACATACATGGCTTACCCCATGCATGATCTTAATTGAATTGCTCTAAAAGTTCACATACACGACTCATCCAATGCATGATCGTTATTGAAGTGCTCTAACGGTTAACATACACGACTCACTCCATGCATGTTTAAATTAAAGTGCTCTAACGGTTTACATACACGACTCACCCAATGCATGATCTTAATTGAAGTGCTCTAACGGTTCACTTACACAACTCACCCCATGCATGATCGTTATTGAAGTGCTCTAACGGTGAACATACACGACTCACCCCGTGCATGATCGTTATTGAAGTGCTCTAACGGTTTACATACACGACTCACCCCATGCATGATCGTTATTGAAGTGCTCTAACGGTTTACATACACGACTCACCCCATGCATGATCGTTATTGAAGTGCTCTAATGGTAAACATACAAGACTCACTCCATGCATGATCGTTATTGAAGTGCTCTAACGGTTTACATACACGACTCCTCCGTGCATGACCGTTATTGAAGTGCTCTAACGGTTTACATACACGACTCACCCAATGCATGATCGTTATTGAAGTGCTCTAACGGTTTACATACACGACTCACCCCATGCATGATCGTTATTGAAGTGCTCTAACGGTTTACATACACGACTCACTCCATGCATGATCGTTATTGAAGTGCTCTAACGGTTTACATACAATACTCACTCCATGCAGGATCGTTATTGAAGTGCTCTATCGGTTTACATACACGACTCCTCTATGCATGATCGTTATTGAAGTGCTCTAACGGTTTACATACACGACTCACTCCATGCAGGATCGTTATTGAAGTGCTCTAACGGTTAACATACACGACTCACCCCATGCATGATCTTAATTGAATTGTTATAACGGTTTAAATACACGTCTCATTCCATGCATGATCTTAATTTAAGTGCTCTAACGGTTTTCAAACACGACTCACACCATGCATTATCTTAATTTAAGTACTCTTACGGTTTCAATACACGACTCACCCCATGCATGATTTTAATTGAACTGCTCTAACGGTTTACATACACGACTCACTCCATGCATGATCTTAATTTAAGTGCTCTAACTGTTTCCATACACGACTCGCCCCATTCATTATCTTAATTGAAGTGCTCTAACGGTTATCATGTAGGACTTTCCCCATGCATGATCTTAATTGAAATGCTCTAACGGCTTACATACACGACTCGCCAATTGCATGATTTTAATTGAAGTGCTCTAATGGTTTGCATGCCCGACTCTCCCCATGCATGATGTTAAGTCAAGTGTTCTAACGGTACACGCGCCCGAATCCTCTATGCATGAGGCTAAGTCAAGTGTTATAATGGTACACGTGCCCGACTCCTCCATGCGTGATGTTAAGTCAAGCATTATAATGCTACACGTGCCCGACTCCACCATGCATGAGGTAAAGTCAAGTATTCTAATGACACACGTGCCCAACTCCTTCATGCATCATTTTAAGTCAAGTCTTCTGATGGTACACGTGCCCAACTCCTCCATGCATGAGGCTAAGTCAAGTGTTCTAATGGTACAAGGCCCAACTCTTCCATGCATGAGGTTAAGTCAAGTGTTCTTATGGTACACGGGCACGACTCCTCCATGCATGATGTCAAGTCAAGTGTTATAATGGTACACGTGCCCGACTCCTCCATGCTTGATGTTAAGTCAAGTGTTCGAAAGGTACACGTGCCCAACTCCTCCGTGCTTGATGTTAAGTCATGTGTTCTAATGGTACATGTGCCCGACTCCTCCATGTATGAGGTTAAGTCAAGTGTTATAATGGTACACGTGCCCGACTCCTCCATGCTTGATGTTAAGTCAAGTGTTCGAAAGGTACATGTGCCCGACTCCTCCATGTATGAGGTTAAGTCAAGTGTTCTAATGGTACACGTGCTCGACTCCTCCATGCATGAGGTTTAGTCAAGTGTTCTAATGGTACACGTGCCCGACTCCTCCATGCATGAGGTTAAGTCATCTGTTTCCATTTACTATTTTTGATGCTAATTACAGTAATTAGCAATGTAAATAAATTGGACGCATACAAAGTTTTTCGGCTGACTGAAATGGAATTGAAGTAGATAACAAATGTAAATGATGTAACACTAACAGTAAGCTACGTTATTTAATCATGACTTTGTGTATTTGAAATAGAAACTGTGAAATGTAAGATTGTTTGATCACTGTGATAGAATCACACTTCAAACATGTCATGTCGGGCCGTACCTTTTGTCGAATGATGTCCGCGATAAGGAGTTCACGGCGTTCACGCTCAACTAGGGACTTGTTTACCTACAAAAGTCACACAATGGAATGAGAAATACATGTAGGTATATAATTTCATATTATGTGAACAGTCATTATGTTAATTCTTGCCGGGTGTCGTCGTTTGACTTGTGGCTTTTGTTCGACGAGCTTAAAAAATTATCATATTTAAAAACTAGATGGGATATTTAGGCGGCTATAGCTCGCGGTGAATTATTTTCTTCATTCTTAGAAACTTTGAAGGTTTTTAAAAGAAATGATGAATATTTTTCTTTCATTTTATCATTCATTTTTATTTATGTTGATTTAACTTACACACCATTCAATGTACCTTATTAAAACTTATTCATGTTATTTTGATTACGTTTAAAAGTAAACTATGAGCTGTCTCTTGTTTGGATTAACTTAGAATTTATTGAATCAAATTTGCAAAGACGGTTGCGGTATCTTCATAGCAAATAGCATACTTAAGTTAATAAAGTGAGGAACACATATGATGCTATTCAGCACACTATTGATATAAGCGAAATTAAGCTTTTCTGTTCTGTTCATGTATTTAAAAAGACAAAGCAAAACATTAACTATAAAGAATAAAAAGAAAAAAGACACTAAATAACTAACCTTTCTCTGATACGAAGCAGCTTCTCGTGGAGAATCTCTCATGTCAGCCATAATGAACAAAATATGTTCTCCGTTCTTGCAACATGTAAGGTTTTAAAGAGTCGGCTCCTTGTATCGTGATAATAATTCTTAAGAGTTTATGTCTGACGGTTAAGGGAGTTTTACGGATACATATAGCATTGGATACACGTGTAATTTTTCACGAGTTTGTAATCATCACTTTACGTGGACATCCTTAATTGACGCGTGTTTTGATAATTTTGTTATATTATCATTTTAAATATTCAATCACAAACTTCCTTCAACATACTAAAAGATGTATTTGGTAGCCCTGTGTCAGCCCGCTCGTTCGACATTTAATTATCGTTTTAGAAGAAACAAACCATTGTGTTCATTTCTGGCTTTTAAGACCCTCTTGTGCCATGATTACGAACAGTCTCATGTTTGAGTTTAGACTCAAGTGGCAAAACTGCAAATCGTCATTTTTTTATAATAATTTGAATGGTGCATTGCGCGATATTGGTTTATGACTCCTTCGGATGTGTCATCTCTGACGGTCAAATCTGTCCATCGTTTAAAACCTGCGAGAGGACATTGAAAGAAATATACTTAAGATTACCACATTTATTGTTTGAACCAGTTTTAGGGATTTTCATAAGTTAATATGCTTTATTGTTTATAATTTGGCAATTATCCCGTAATTTTTACTTTTTTATATATCAAAAATGTATTGCAAGAAATGGAACTTGATTGGATATTTTAAATATTAAAATATATATTTGATAACCCTATGTTAGATTGAACAATTAATTGTGTCAACATCAATATGCCACCATCCACAGCTCCACCCGCAAAGAGCACTCCTAACCCAGTTTAGCCGCGATTTAACATAAAACTATTTACATTACGATGCATACAATTGAAAATATGTGCATCTTAAACTTATTGTTTAAAATAAATATAATGTACGAAAACCTTCGTAACAAGCCACACAGTTCGTCTGGGCGAAAGTTCGGAATTTTGCCGGAGATGGCTGAGTTGTTACGATTTTTGAAATCTATTTTTAGAAACTCACGGAAATGACCGACATTGTAAGCGTATTGTAGGCGTATGGCTACGTGGTATTCTTCCTGATTCTTGCTGGGATTTGTTATTCATGTTTACGATTAAAAAAAATAAGCCAGCAAAGAAAGTAAGCAAGTAAGCTACAAATGTATAAAGACAGTACGACTTAAAAGATAGCTGAAACACAATTATAATGGAGAGAAAAAAGTAAACTTTCACCAAGCTCGCGATGCAGATACTCGGATAACTAATTCATGATGCAATGAGACGAAAGTACAAGTAAGAAAGCAGGATGAACCAGTCAGAACGCAATATGTATCTTTTGCTTCAATGTCCTTCCATATAAACGCACATGCATGTTATCAGCTCATGATATCGTTATCTCATTGCGACATCATATGATATTGCTGACATCACGTAAATATAGCTTTTTGGAAAATCGTTATTTATTTTCCTATTTAACATTTACTCAATCGTGTAAATTGCTTGTTAAAATATAGTCTTTAATCTATTGAGGTTGGATTTAAGCTGTTTTTCAACCATGGAAAAACATTCCAAACGAGGTGACCTTTCTAATCGTACTAGTAAGTATGTTATTGTACTGATGCAGATTTTCTATATATGGATCTGATTTAATAACAACGTAAGAAAAACAAGAATACAAAGGAACGCAAGTATTTCAACACAATTAAAAGAATGATATTTGGATACATATATGCTTTAACTTGATTCATGAAAACCACGAATATTTTTACAACAACTAGGGATCCCACACACACTGGGCATCACACAAAACTGGGTATTTTACTATTATAACATGAAAACTGATATTAATTTACTTATCATTTAATTATATGTGGGAGTATGTTTATTATTTGTCAAAGATAATGTCTATTTCATATCTAAACGTTAGTCAAATGTGATTCATTTTCTAAAACCTGCCGGGTTTTAACACACATCTGTTTATAGCATGGGCTTTGCAATGGACATTGAAGAGAAATTAAATAATATAAGCTACTTTTATGAACTCTCACTCGCTCATTGTGAGGATGTTTTGTGGTTGGTATGGCAAATTGAAATACCAAGTTAAAAATCTAAAACCATTTGTAATCGTTCGATCTTCTAAATCCCTGGTCAAAATTTATATTCTAAAGTTGAGGGCTACGGTCCAAGGGAATGCCCTCCCTTACGTCAAATCCCGGAACCACTCCCGAGTGCTTTGTTTATTTTCATATTTTTCCGCACCCACTGAAAGTTTTTTTGTAACTGTTTTTTATCATCAAGGTCGTTCCGATAACGAAGGGAAATCTGCGTCAGGGCACGAGAGGGGCAAGAAAAGAAAAGGTAGGTAACAGTTTAATCCAGAATGTGTTTAAAAAACAGACCCAAAAGTAATTCTTATCAGCTTGTTGATGGCCTACACACGAACTGACTTAAATAAGTATGTTAACTAAAAACATCCTTTCATCATGCACATTGTGCTGAATTATCCACGTGTTATTGCTATTTGTATTCAGATCTGTAATGATAAAACAACCGATTTGCATGGAGTTGAGAGGACATCAGACATATCATGTTAGTCAAGGTTATATTTTTCAGGGTCCGACGTATCCGCTGAAGTCCCGAAGAGATCTCGGTCGGGTGCTCAGCCTGGTCCTTCTGCAAAGAACGGAAATGAAAAGGCCACACGGTATACATAAAAGCTAAATGTGTTTTGATAGTAGCTTATATCGAGAAGTTTCAAATAGTGAAACACAAAGGCATACTTGAAGCAGTGGCGAAGGGCGAAGGCAAATACAGCTGACCGAGGACAAATAACTGGGCCAATATGAAATCACCTAACTAAGAAGAATTTCTTAATTTACTATTACCGTTTTTGCTAAAAACATTCTTATAACTTACCTTTAGTTCACATTGAAGCCGTATTTATCCCTTATTAATACATGGTGTCTGCTTTTCTAGACTGGACTTTGCTGATTTTGACATGCATCCTTATAGTGACATTGCACATACTTATGAATAAAGCACTGTACATTGTAAGAAAGCATGTCTTTTCGTCTTAATTTTGTAAATCGTTTGCCAACACGTCAAATGTTTCACCTTCGTCGTCCATTTTGTCGGCGTACATAATCATAATAGTCGTAAAATCCACGAACGGGTTAAATACAACTGTAATATCAAACCGTACAAAGTGGTTCAATCGTTCAATAGGTTCAAGTATGCCAAATAGGTTTATACGAAGCACCAAATTTTCAACAGTCGGAAATGAAAAACAAAATGGCTACCTTTAAAATTAATTTCCAGCTTATTTCTCATATTAGGTGAGTTTCGACAGCCAATGAAAATGGCTCATTTCTCAAATCCTATATTAAGCGAGATTTGTAGCCAATCAAAGCGGATGAAACTCATATTAGGCGAGTTTTGTCAATATTGGCCGAGTTTGGTCGATATAGAGCGAGTTCTGGCATATATTGTCTTCATTTGTCTTGTATTGATACGGCAATTGTCTCTGTATCTCGTCAAATACGTAATAGTTGATTAATAATGAAATTTAATACAATTCTCAGGAAAACTACTTACTTTTTCGGCATGTATATAAACCAGACTTAATCATGCTTTTGACACTACTCATGAAAGCCAAATAAACTTTATATAGATATATACACATTTAGACAATATATGTTTAAGTTTTATCGGAGCAAACACGTGGGAAAAAGTTATAATTTTATCATGAACCCATCTAAACGCGTATACATTTTGTCTGAAAGTTGAAATATAGTTTTTAACCTAGTCGTATTAGGTTATTAACAGTTCAGCAACCACGGAAAACAAATTGGCTTAAAGAGATGACCGCTAGTAACGCTATAAGGTTTGTTTTATTTACTGATGCAGATTTTTTTGGATGTCCTTATCAGTTTGAAGGTTTCAGTTTTAAACAAGGATTATGCCCATTTGGGTACCAGTGTACATAATAAGGTACAAAGGCTTGAACACAAAGGCACATGAGACGAAAACAATTCGGAGACATGTTTGCATCAAAATGGTTCGTGAAAAACCATAATAATCTTGCAACAAAAAGGATTAAAGAACCATATGCGTTTAGACAATGTACACTTTTAAAAAGTATAACATTAATACCGTGATAAACTTATTATACTAAATTCTGTATGGGATATATGTTTGTTAAAATGGTGTTTTGTGATATAAGTGTTCAAGATGATCGAGCTATACTTTATTTTGGCTTCTTTTATAAGGACACCTATTGACTATGGTGCCATTCAATATACAACTTAAGTTTATCTGAATATAAAGCTACATCGTTCATATATTCAATATATATACGACTTATAACGAATACCGGTCCAGGTTACAATCCATGAAAACGGACCCGAAAATGATTCATTTTAGCCAATTGATGGCTGACAATCGAACTGAACTGATTTAATACATATAAATAAAACCCATCAACGAAAACTCATTCCACCGTGCACATTGTGATAAGTGTTTCAAGATTGCATTTCTTTTCGTGTTAAGTGAAGTAAAATAAAAACTATCTGATGTTCATGGAGTGTTAAATTAAGCAGTTCTTCAGCATGTTTCAGACGACAACAAACATTTCGTGCTAGTCAACGTTCACATTTTTTTAGGGACCAAACAATCTGATGTTGCTTGGAGAGAGAAAAGTTAAAAAGTATACATTAGAGCTGACAGTGTTTTAATAG
Organism: Mya arenaria; assembly: GCF_026914265.1. NCBI lineage: Eukaryota > Metazoa > Mollusca > Bivalvia > Myida > Myidae > Mya > Mya arenaria. Next base: position 34,132,960 of record NC_069136.1, read on the forward strand.
TAATTAAGTATGCAAAACTAATTCAAGCATGAAACAAAAGCACATTAATAAAGATATACATATACTGTTATTTTTCCAAAACATCCTCTATCTTTTCAGGAATGACCTGCTTTACCTAAATCATAAAAACTCTTACATTAATGTATGACAAAATTATATATTAATATATTTATATGCCTTATTTTAGTCAACAACAGTATTTGTCGACGTCAGTTCAAATATGATCATAAACCCTTATAACGTACAAAAATCTTATCAACTAATGCTACAGAAAATTCCTTGAGACAATACATTAATTTTGCTTTTTGGGGAAATCCTTATTTGTATAAAAATGCATGCATCTCTTCAGTCGTGAACATTGGATGGTTGAAATGTAGTGTTTGACTAAGTCATATTGTGTTTTCAGCAGTGCAGCAACCACTCGAGGCATAAATACTCCACGCAAAGCCCCATTTACGTGTAAGTATTTCATTTTACTGATGCAAACTCTGTTGGACAAAATTGTAGTCTTAAATTTAAACAGAATCTGGTAAATCAAGAACTCGGCTCATATGGGCATCAATAAGAGTACAGCAACGCATGAACACAAAGGAACAGTTAAAAGAAAGATATTCGGACACATCTTGTGAACATACATTGATTAACCATTAAATAATATTAAGGTTATTTCGTGGGAGTGTGATGGATTGGGGGCAAACAATATCAAATATATCTTACTGAATATTTTAATACGTCTGCAATCAAATCTTGGAACCGCTCATACTGATTTGTTTAATATTAGATTATTTTCCGACTGTTTCAGATAAAGATGATACCATTAAGGACGGGGGTGGTAGCACCAAGACAGAACACCACAGGGGTAGAAACAATTAGAACAAAAAATACTATTTATAGATCGTGATTTTGTTAGTGTACCGAGTTAAGTTGTAAAACAATTAAACCAAAAAAATGTGATCTAGTGGTATCAGCGCTCGTTTATTAAACATAGTACTAAGTGTTTATTGCGTACGAAGTTCGTACGAAGTATCTCTGACTGTATTACAGTTTGTTTTTTTTTCTGAAAAAGCACTGTTTTTGTAGATATACGCAATTTCTACGAAAGCTTTTAGGGTGTCTTAAGATTTTCGTGAATAAATGGCCGCCGCTAAAGCTAAACAATTTTAAGTGGTGATCTTTACTTTGCTTTGGAGTATTTTAACTAAACCAACTGCAAATTTTACGACAGACGGCGATTCTGTGGCATCTTCTATCGGTGAGTAAATAAACATTTCGTTACAATGCTGTTTTCACTGAATACTAAGGGGTCGCAACCTCTCCCGATCTGTCAAATGTTTTAACAAAAAACAAAATGCTATTATTTCGATGCATTTCATGAGATACTTGTGATTCCAATGCTGGAATCTGAGTCTGAAATACTATCAAAACATCTTACTCAGGTTATGTGCTTTTTTACATTTTTTAAGTGAAACAAACGAGCTGTGGTAATTTCCATCTTTCTTAAAGATACCAATTTACAAAGGTTTATTTGGGGTTTTATCTTTCCTTAAGATATCTGCATAACCCGTATATTCGTCCTAGAAAGTGGCTTTTACCTTCTACAGCAAGCATGCTCCTTGCATGAAACCCCGCTTTTGGCTCCCGCTGTCCCGTTGTCATGGCTCTCTTGGACTTATCAACAAGGTAGGTACCAGTAACGGACGATACCATACTCGTCCGTTTTATTATTATACCCCCACAAACGAAGTTTGAGGGGGTATATAGGAGTGAGCTTGTCGGTCAGTCGGTCGGTCGGTCGGTCGGTCGGTCGGTCGGTCGGTCGGTCGGTCTGTCTGTCTGTCGGTCGGTCTGTCGGTTTTCATGGTTTCCGGACGATAACTCATGAAAGGCTAGACAGATTTGAAATTTTTTTGGTACACAAGTGTAACATCAGAAGATACAGGTCAAGTTCGATATTGGGGCTGGTGGGGCCAAGGTCAAGGTCATTGTTACTAAAAATAGAAAAACGGTTTCCGGACGATAACTCATGAAAGGCTTGACAGATTTGAACAATTTTTGGTACACAGGTGTAACATCAGAAGATACAGATCAAGTTCGATATTGGGGCTGGTGGGGCCAAGGTCAAGGTCACTGTTACTAAAAATAGAAAAACGGTTTCCGGACGATAACTCATGAAAGGCTAGACAGATTTGAACAATTTTTGGTACACAAGTGAAACATCAGAAGATACAGGTCAAGTTCGATATTGGGGCTGGTGGGGCCAAGGTCAAGGTCATTGTTACTAAAAATAGAAAAACGGTTTCCGGACGATAACTCATGAAAGGCTTGACAGATTTGAACAATTTTTGGTACACAGGTGTAACATCAGAAGATACAGGTCAAGTTCGATATTGGGGCTGGTGGGGCCAAGGTCAAGGTCACTGTTACTAAAAATAGAAAAACGGTTTCCAGACGATAACTCATGAAAGGCTAGACAGATTTGAACAATTTTTGGTACATAGGTGTAACATCAGAAGATACAGGTCAAGTTCGATATTTGGGCTGGTGGGGCCAATGTCAAGGTCATTGTTACTAAAAATAGAAAAACGGGTCCGGACGATAACTCATGAAAGGCTAGACAGATTTGAACAATTTTTGGTACACAGGTGTAACATCAGAAGATACAGTTTGGTACACAGGTGTAACATCAGAAGATATAGGTCATGTTTGATATTGGGTCTGGTGGGCCGAAGGTCAAGGTCACTGTTACTAAAAATAGAAAAACGGTTTCCAGACGATAACTCATGAAAGGCTTGACAGATTTGAACAATTTTTGGTACACAGGTGTAACATCAGAAGATACAGGTCAAGTTCGATATTGGGGCTGGTGGGGCCAAGGTAAAGGTCACTGTTACTAAAAATAGAAAAACGGTTTCCGGACGATAAATCATGAAAGGCTTGACAGATTTGAATAATTTTTGGTACACAGGTGTAACATCAGAAGATACAGGTCAAGTTCGATATTGGGGCTGGTGTGGCCAAGGTCAAGGTCACTGTTACTAAATATAGAAAAACGGTTTCCGGACGATAACTCATGAAAGGCTAGACAGATTTGAACAATTTTTGGTACACAGGTGTAACATCAGAAGATACAGGTCAAGTTCGATATTGGGGCTGGTTATGATGGGGGTGACCAGATTAAGATTGTGGTTGGAATGACTAGGATTCTTTAAAGGAGAACTGGCCGGACTTATCTGAGGCTAAGACAATACCTCGCAGCTACAGACGTTTATACCAATTTTACAAAAAAAGTGGCTCTGTGAAAAAATATGTGAATGTTAAAATGATTTCGTTTTAAATGTTTACTTAAAATTTTATTTCATCATTGTTTCCTTTTTGCTCTTGAATAATAACTTATGATTTTGGTTTCAGTGACCCGTGGCCATCTTACAAATAATTCAGAACCTAGATTGAAAGCTGCAGAAAGAGACATGCCATTCTCTACAAAATTCATCTAAACCTTGTTTGATCGTATTACTTGAGGCAACCACAGAATTTTCAAGGACAGAATTCACAAAACTGTGTATGCCAACATCATATATTTAAGGACTATGCTTGAGTTAAACCGCCTTCAGCAGAAAATGTTTCAGTTTAATCTTGCAGCGATCTAAGCAATCTTTAACATCATTTCAACTTTGTAAATAGTTTTAACTTGATTTTTAGAATTGACATTTATTTCGGCTCTATACAGGAAGAAAAGACCATCTTTATACTTGCTTGATATATCATACGAAGAAGGGATAAATATTTCAAAACCAACCAGCACTGGTATGTCATTCAAGAACTCAGCTACTCGCTCCATTGTTTAGTAGAAACGTCTGTGTCAATGTTATTTTTTGTGCATGATGAGGCGTTTCCTTAAGCTCACCTGAAGCCTCTAAATTTAGTGTACATGATGACCATTTGTAGCATGTTTTTCTTTACTTTTTATAAATTATTTTCGATTATTTCTTCCCTGGAACCATTTGACTAATTATATCTCCTTCATAAATTGAAAAATTTGTTTTTTGTCAAGTTGTATGTCCGTCTGTCTGTCACAAATTGTGGCCGCAGCGTATTTCTTGAACCGCTCGAATTATTTGAAATCACTCGCAAAAAATGTTCAAGAAATTGAGAGGATGTGCAGAGCGCATGTTACAACCAGCTTGGTTCTATGTCAAAGTTAACAGGTCAATAGTTGTATAACTAAATTTCGGGTCCGCTCTATATCTCTTGAACATCTTGAAGGATTTGATATTTCTTGCCACATGGTAACCATTTTGAGAAAATGTGCAGAGGGGAGACAACAGTTTTTGATTACAAAAACAACCGAAATAAAGTAGTACTTAACACTCAAATATTTAATGAGAATCTGCACTTTTAAAGGTGTCTTTATAGTTTTAAGAGATAATATATAGTTCCAACATTTCATCTGGTCCACTACTGTTTTATGTTTGCAACATGTTTTTTTTTAAATCTTTATTTAAATTGAGTAATATATCATGACTTTTATAAACAAACACCAAACAGCAACTGGCAGATATACTTTTGAGCAGAATTTTGTGAATTCAAGCCTTAGGTCATTCCATTTTTCAATGTTTTTTTCGGAAAATGTTTTTTTTGTCACATTCAAAGATAAATGTTAACAATAAAGCTCAAACTTGAATATTATCATCTTTTTGTGCATATTTCAAAATGAAAGGATTTTTTTCTTTGATGTTTGACACTAAAACGTGAACGAGACCTTTAAGCTTATGTTCTATGACAATTTTGTGTTTGTCTATTGGTATTTGTTTATTTAAAATATTTGTCAAACTAACTTAATATGAATAAAATGTTTGAAATATTTCATATGTTTTTATTTTTAAACAATTTGCATAGGTCATGAGTGCATTTTTTAATACAATACTTATGTGAAAAACTACAGAAACAAGCTCAGTAGTCAAAAGTTTTAACATGAACCCTGTTTTATTGCACACGCTAAAGACATAGAACACAAAAACAAAAAAACAAAAAACAAACAAGAGCCTTGCAATATCTCAATTTTAAAATGCCTGTATACATAGTTGAACAATGCAGTATATGCATTGTTAAATACAACTTGGAGAAAAAGGTTGCATTTATCAGCATTTATACATACTAGAATGTTGTGTGTAATATAAAAAAAACTATATTACATGCATCTCATTATTTCAAAACCATTTCGTATTATTAATAAAAGAAAAACGGATTCTTAACAATTTTATATAACTAATTTTTAACCAAAATTCATTTTATGTTAATTTAAAGTTATTCTTTAATTATCTAATTGTTTTTCGGATATCTATAAATTAAAATAACAAACAATTCTAATAATTTATTTCATATGACAAAAAATGAATTTATTTTTACATCATGATCAGTCATAGAGCTAGAGTGAGTGTAGTCTAGTATAAAAGGCGTTTGTCTGACTTCCTCCTGCTAAGGAGGGAATGGGTTTGATCCCTAAGTGGGAAAATGAGTTTACAGGTCAGTTGATGTATCTTGCTCGCGGGCAAAGAAGTACTATGTATAATGGGCACCTGTAAAGTAAAAGACGCATATATGTATTTACTTTTCTCCTTCAAAGAGAAATTTATTTGTAAACAAAAAAGAAAAAGTCGTCCATTTTGTTCAATTGCTATTTCTAATAATATTTGTAAATTTTATATAAGCTTACTCACTTTATAATTTAAATACTGTGTCAAACTTCAAATTAAAATTAAATGCCTGCACCGATCAGTGATATTTTGTATTAATTAGGATTAACATCTATTGGTAAAAATAGATAGATGGCGAGAAGCAATAGCCATTACTTATATCCTATTTTCATACATTATTTAATGGCAATTTAATTTGTTATTTCGAACACGTTTTATTATGGTATGCATAGTATATGCAATAGTTCAAATAATGATTTGCTGAGCTTTATAGTGATACCAAAAGCTTTTCAAGATTCGCAAGATTGCATCTCAGATGAATGTTAGAGTTTATCTTTCGAAAGATTGCCTGAAATGAAAAGAACTTATAATTAATAATATCACAAGTATACACATAGAACATACCTCATTACATTACTTGTATATGTATATGTCATTGATCAATAGTAAACCAAGGCTACTGTAGAGGCAATTAACATTAGCCGTACTGATTTAGTAATGAAAAGAGGCATTTGCCTAGTATATAGAATGGTTAATTACAACATATTTTAGTGTGTTTAAATATTTCTGAGAAAAAATCGAATAATATGTACTTTCTAAAACATTTTCTTTTACCCAGATTTGCTCAATTTATCAACGAACGTAATAATACCGACAAGTATGCGTATTATTTTAACCTGTTAACGCAATAATATACACAGTAAATGTCTTATTAAGAAAATTGTTGACAATTATCATGATGTGTCATAACATTGAAGTGCATTGAAACACAGAAAAGGCTGTTAAAATGTATTTTTCGAATAGCAAAGAAGATCAACCCACAAGACATTGATTAATTAAGGGTACTCACATCTACGGTTTGCTTACATTTCGTCGGTTTCCATCTCCTTTTAAAGATTGATTACGTACGTGTTCGATCGAAATACTGCACAAACGCGTTAAATTAAAGGTCGCAGAAATCTTCGAACGTAAGTTCGTATGACGTGATCGTAGATTTAGGGTCTAGTTCGTACAATTTTTAATAAAACTGGCCCATGCTGTTCGCCTTTCACCAAATCATGTGAACTTATACCTCACTTAATATCGAGCTAAAACAATAAATGTATAAACTCAAGAACATTAATAAAATGAAAACTTCAGGGACGACCCCAGAAGTTAAAAAGAACAAGCATATTGTGTTACAAGATTCAAGGTTTTATTGTTATTTGTAGTTAGCGGTATCGTGAAACAATGTGAGTTTTAGGGACTATAAATTAAAGCAGGTTTTAAAATAAATCATGTTTTCGATGACGCCACTCATATCACAGGGTGAGGAATCAGGTGTCTTAAAGTGTTCTCACATGGTCACAAAGGGTCACAACCGATGTAAACAAACAATTTAGTAACGTTGATTTCTGAATAACATTTTGACAGAAATGATTTGAAAATATATGTCTAAGCCTATAATAGATTATGCTATTTTGTGCTTCTACGCGTGTGAAATATTTTAGATTTGCTTGTATTTTAATGATTTAAAATGGCAATGTTCACATTTAAGTATAAAACTTTCCTTTTGAATAAACATTTAAACACTTGAAAATACTTGAAATCCGAGTGAATATATTCTAAAATATCAAAACGTTATATTCATTAGTATATTTCTCAATTATTGTAATATGTGTTGGGTGTTTGTTTATAAGTGCTTGATATTCACCGAAATTATACATGTGTTTAACTTGGTTTATTATTCAATAATGCTTCATATGATTTATTTTTATCCTTTTTGCTATTTGAATGATAGTATACATACGTGGATTGTGTACCTTTGTCTAACATGATGAATTATTTATTCATGCTTTAGATGACTTGTTGTTTATCGTTTTTAATGATATTTGAATAATAGTATCTGTACAAGTGTGAATTGTGTAATGCTGTATGTCATTATGTTTTGTTTAAGAATGCTATATTGAAAATATTATGTTTTATAGTTGACACTGTATTTAAGCCATAATGTGTTACATTCTTCTTCGTCTTCTTCTTCTTCTTCTTCTTCTTCTTCTTCTTCTTCTTCTTCTTCTTCTTCTTCTTCTTCTTCCTATTATTATGATTATTATTTTTATTATTATTATTATTATTATTATCATTATTATTATTATTATTATTATTATTATTATTATTATTATTATTATTATTACTATTATTATTATTATTATTATTTTATTTTTTTATTTATTTAAATGATGTAAGCCTCAAACTTAACTTGACGTCACTTAATTCTTTGTTTACATCGGTTGTGATTCGTGGTGAACAATGTCAGAACCCCTTTAAATCACTTACCTCCTCAACCTTTATCCAGTAAGTCAAAGTTCCCATTTTTCAGGGACCCACACATCTGATGCGCGTCCGGTTAAACCCAGGTCTGTTGTCGATGATGACATACTGGTTGGGGAAGACCTTCCCGAACCAAATTTACGCAGGGATCGACACTAACTATATTTGCCTAAGATCCTGACCGGACACCACTAGTTAAAAAGTTAAAATCAAAAGACAATTTGACTTTGTTTTCTTCTAAATTATATGTGTAAGTAAGGGCTAAACGAATGATGTGTTTGAAAACATAGAATACGCAACAGGCTTAACTTAAAATTAAATTTGATTAAAAATAAATAAAAATGAAAATAATTTAGATATAATTAAAATTACCAAATCAAGCAAATTTAATCAAATTAGAATTATATTTAAAATTTAAGTAAAATTATAATAAACATACAATGGTATTTAAATCAAAATTTAATTGAAATCGTCTCTCGTTCCATAATATAACATAGTCAGTTATTGCTATGACAATTGGCATGCTCTTAATTTGGTTAGTTCTTTCTCGAATGTATCTTGATTCCTATAACCTGATCAAGAAATCCTCTTTTTTATTTTGATTGGGTGATATGATTTACATGTAAGAAGCGCCAACTTTGCAATGGTAATACAATTTCGTTCACAAACATCTGCGTGAGCATATTCGAGTATGTAATTGACCACTCAAGGGCAAATTACACCAATTCGGAAGTGAGTTCTCATTGTTGCGTGTTTGTTTATATATCTTTTATTGATACATGGCAGATTATATCGTAACTATAAATTTATATACAGATTTTGTTACAATTTAGCTTTTTAATTAACTAGGAATTACTCTTTATAATAAGTTGAGAACTGTTTTGAAAAGTGTTATTATAATAACAACACAATGTTTTGTATTGTCTTGAAATATTTTTAATTGCTACTTTCTTGAATTTTGTTGATAACAATTATAAATTATGATTTACCATGTAAACAGAAGAATTGCTAAAGCATAATTTTGATTTTCTATGTATCATGTTTGTGAGTGTTTAAATAAATAGTTTCACCGGTTAAACTTACAGTTGTATATTTCGGTTGTAGTTATGTTTTTTTATACAATATGCGGGACCTCATTGAACGACGATACACACAATACAGTTTGCATGTTTTGGTAAATGCACCAACATTTTGGATGCTTGAGAGGTTAAAATCTAGTGTAGCCAAAACTAATTTTATCCAATGTATAAATAATTAATTACAAATGATTAGAATCTAGATCAAATACATCAAAGAAGACGGTAAACAAAGCCAACGGTGTGCACCATATTACGTCATTTTGTAAATAATTTTCAAATCAAATGTATTTTTCGATTGTGCCAACTGAACTTAACATGTTTGTTGGCTTCATATCTAACTTCCAGACAAGTTATGGTGTCCCGTCACGATACATGACTCGAAGGCTCTGGTGTCCCCCAATGGGAGTTGATATGTCATCGGCCAACCTGGGGCACCGCAAGTGTCGAACGCTGCTTACTGTTTGGTTATTCCTTCAAGTCTGTATAAAAATAAGTACTTTCGCCTGAAGCAAGTTTATTCATATGCGTTTAGATGAAAAGAAATATCATATTAATCAGTAATAGGTATGCTTTTGTGCAAAATAATCAGGAATTGAGCTATATCAGACATTTCGTTTCTTACTTAGCTCATACATGTTGACATATTTGATATTTTATATGTTTTGTGTTGTTGACGATGAACAGGTCGGAAATAAACTGGCCTTTTGCACCACAGTTTTGCAATAAACATGCGAATATGTTTATAACAGTTTAAGTCAAATATATCATACACTGTTGCTCTACTTACACGCGGTTGCAAAATTCTAAATAGACTAAAATCCTCGTCTGACAGAGTTCGTGCTGACCATAATGAGGTATCTTTCAATGAAACAATAGTTTTAACTGTATGTTTCCATTGACGTCTAGAGAGAATTCGTTCTGGATTAACTAAAGCATTGTTGATAAAGCTTTGAAGTCCATATGTACATAGGATTTTACATATATCAGGAATAAAACCTAAAGAAACATTTCTATCTGTTACAAACTGAAAGTATCGTCGTAGAAAAATATTCTTAGTGGTGCATTTAGAGTCTAGACAAAGTATCAAATGTAAGAATAGCAATTTCTTAATGATCACCGATGAATACAATTTGTGAAGCCCAAGCATTGATTCACACATATCAGATCTCGTGCGAAAATGAAATCCCTGTATTTTCTTAACCATAAAATGCTGTAAGCGATTAACTGAAGTTATATCGCTTTGTACAATATTATTCCATAATTCACTACAATAGAGAACAATTGGCATTATGATTTTAACATAGAGATTAACCGAAACTAATGGATTAAGACCATGTGGGTGTACACCTTGAGCAGTCATTGCAAAAAATGCATTTTTAGCTTTTTGGCATCTCTCTTCAATTTGTGCTTTGCACTTCATGTTAGAAACTTGTTTCACACCCAGGTGGTTCGCACTATTAGTTTGAGGGAGTATCTGGTCACCATACATTATTGCAACTTTGGGTGGATCACGTTTTCTTGTAAATACGATTATTTCTGACTTGTTTACATTCATGTCTATTCGCCATGACTTACAGTAGCGATATACGATGTCCATCAATTTCTGAAGATTCAAGGGAGATAACGCCAACAGGGCAATATCATCGGCGTATGCAGGATTGCCGGACTTGGTTGAAAGAACACAACAGCCTTTGTTACTGATCTCAAGATCTTTCAGAAAGTTGTCGACGTAGATTAAATAGTAAAATGTAGATAAAACACCTCCTTGGCGAACTGATTTTTGTATGTTGATGCTATCTGATGTATCGCCATTAAGCTTAACAACGCATTTAAGATTGCTATAAGATACTCAGACTGCAGACTAGTGGCAAGTGGTCTGATGTTATAATGTTTGCACTGTCTTCAATTATAAAGTTAGTACACAAAGTAACACATGATGATTCAAGCAATATGTGGTCGATTACTTTCCCCGTTGGCACAAACGTACCGTCATATCTATTTCCACGTACATGTTGTAATGATACCAAGTTATTGTTCATTATTAATTCTGTTAGCAATCGTGACTTGGTGTTAGCACTCTTGAACTCATGGTTTCCAATTAGCTGTCCATTGAAATCCCCTGCTAGTAAAACGTCCCCAACCTGGGTGTAATAGGCTATTAATGACTGGATTTCACTTAAAACCGACTTATAATATTCTATGTTGTTACACGATGGCATATACTTACACTACGGGCAGTGTTGCCTGTTGGTCAGGTAAAGATACTTACACTACGGGCAGTGTTGCTTGTTGGTCAGGTAAAGATACTTACACTACGGGCAGTGTTGCCTGTTACCTGACCAACATGCAACACTGCCCGTAGTGTAAGTATCTTTACCTGACCAACAGACAATAATGTCCGTAGTATTTTGCATTTCACACTAAAATGTTTGATAAGAATCTTAATGAATACTCATATATATTGCCAACGCCTGGTTACCCTTATAAATGTTTGGTATTATTTGAAAGCGTTTAATGTAAAGAGAAAAGAAATACTAAGCTGATTTAGGTATTTCAAACATGCAAATTTGGCCTTGAAATATAGCCCGAGAATGAAAATACAAACTGTATTTGAACACAAAAACATTTTTCTGTGAAAACTACCTTAAACAAACTTATACTTAAACTAACATTTATCAATCCAATACCAAAAAAGTAAGGGAAGAAACTTCAGGTTTGATTGTCATATACTGTCAAATACTTCCATAAATATATTTCAAATCCATCACCATCATCATCATCATCATAAGCAGCAGCAGCATCAACAGCAGCATCAGCAATACCACCACAACAAATACCACCACCAACACCACCACCACCACAGACACCCATGTAATTGGATTATTTTAATTTCATTTAAGTTTAACCTTGTCACTTATAATATAAGACACAAAATACATGATACAAAAATCTTTTATTCTAATTTTAAAATTTATATTCGGGTATATGTTAACAAGAAACATTAGCTCAATGAGCATTTTCCGACATGAATAACAAACATACATAACATATTAACGCACAACAATGAGCATGTGTTCGGAAAATAAATCATATACACATGCAGTTTAAAATTGGTACACATGTTGGAACAAGTATTTACAAAAGCCGTTCCTTATTATATTCATGCATATTATTACAAAAAATAAGATGAATTAGAGCATTGAAAACAGTGATAACATCAAAAAGTTATGGGAAACAGCTAACAATATTCTGGAAGGCGTTTCATAAAGAATCTTAGAAGTATGATTTTATGTCCTAGGGGTGTTTCATCATTTTTCAATCGTTTATAATTAGAAACATATTAATCTTATTAACATATCAATTCAAGAGAAATAATGGTCGTTGTTTCATAAATATACATTTTATAACTACAAGAATCTTATTCACAACTAATGTTCAAGCAGAAAGTTACATTTATTTTTATAATAAATAATACAAAACTGTTTTATTTATTTCTTAGCCTGAATACAACAACACTTTTATTGTACTATTTTAAACAGTTTCAGTGTTTTCAGTTGTCTCGCATCACCTGCACTGTTGGTCACGGCCATTCTCGAGCCATCCCTGGAGACGGCAACGGCGTACGGATACATCATGTCGACGTCACATGACGCCAATATGTCCCCGTCCGGCGATATCTGGATGACAGAGTTCGTGTTTGCACAGCAGACAAACACGGAGTCATCGGGACCAACACTAGCGCCTCTTGGTACCTGTATCCGCTCATCAATCAACTCGCTTCTCTTACCGGTCAAGGTATTGTACTTGTAAACTATGTGAGCTTGACTATCAGTAAGAACAAGACTATCCTGGGATGGTAGGTATGTACATTTACTTTCATCAAGCTTATATGTTTTTCTGTTAAACTTCACGTTGTCAAAGTCGCTCTTCTTGCCGTCCACGTCAATCATCCTGGCAGGCCGTTGGTCGTCAATAGTGCTCACTACGAACGTGCGGTCGTTCACGGGATAGATGGAGAAGCAGTTGGTGGACGTGTTCAGCGTCTTCATCAGCGTGATCGTGTTATTACTGTTCACAGTAAGCAGACAGATTTTTCGGTTATTGAAGGTTACTGCAATATTGTTATAAGAGTAGGCTGATACGTCATAAGGATTTGTCTTAAGTTTATAAAATGTGTCGAACCTTTTCAAAGTTTCACTCAATATAAAACATTTACAGTTAAAGCTATCCACGGCGACGATCCTCCCGTCCAGCAAAAAATCCAGCCCAGTAACAAATGGCTCCTTCTTGTCGTCCCCGGTCTTCACGAGCTCCATGATTTCCAACAGTTCCAGACTCACCTGCCTTTGTTGCTTTGTATGTTTCTCAGTTGAACTTTTTGCTGTTTTGATTACATCGTCTCCATTTAATTGTTTTTTTGGCTCTCCTGTTTTATCTAATGAGAATAATGCGACATCAGTTGTTTTTATTTTTAAAATGTTTTCGTTGATTTGTAGTCCAACTTTGACGGTGTAATCATTCTTTAATAAAGTGTTCAGTGTTTGTGCTGCCTTGTCTTGCATCCTTTTAAGAATGTGGTTTAGAATGAATATTTCCGTTTCTGTGCCAATCTCGCGAACGCTATCAGACATTGCCAAATGCGTGTTAAGTTCTTTCTTCAGGTTTTCAGCCGCAGTTCTCCTAGTATTTAGACGTCCGTTTTCCTGTGAGTTATGGTTCGTCATTTCGCTGACAATTCGCGCCTTGGCTTTCTCAATTTTTGTTAATAAGTCTTCCTTGTAAGTATCAATTTCTTTTACGATTTCTTCAATTCGCGAAACGTTGTTCAATTGATCCTCCTTGCATTTCTTTATAACATCTGAGGCAGTAACAATGGATGCACGTATCTTATCCCTTTCATCATCTTTCAAATTCTTAGCGACCTTTGCTATTTCGTGGATATTATCGCATCTACGATGACGAGAAAAGGCACACATTTCACAACACAAATCTTCGTGGTCTTCACAGTGAAACATAAACACTCGTTTATGTTCGCAACACTGATCCAGTCCCTTCATATCGACATCGGGCTTGACACAGTCTTCATGTGCAGCCACGATATGATGTTCATCTACGTTAGTCATGTGCACCTTGTGCCCAACACAGCAGTCCTCGCATAGATATACCTTGCATGTATTACAGAACAACGAAGCCACCTCTGACCTGTCCCGACGACGACAAGGTTCACACTTTCTCTGGACTCTTCCACCGACGGCGTCACTAGCACATTCTGGAAGTGTATCGTCAATTCCCACCGAAGCCATAGCTTTCTTGTTAACTTAGTGCCTTTAATGTATAAAACAAGCTTAAACGTTTGGTGGGGTGAAACACTCATGCACTGTCGATTTAGAAATATTTCAAACCGAAATCCACCCACTCCCGATTGAGAAATATGTACAATGTTTCAAAAGGCCATATCTTGATAAGCGTATCTATATCATCTGATCATTTTAACGTTCAACAAGGTCAGATAATGAAACTGGTGGTTAAAATCTTTAAATTTATTGAATGTCATCGTTTTTTAAAAAAAAATATTTGAAATGTGGAGGAATGTGCTTGACTTTGCGTTTACATGTCAGTAAATAAATCCTTAGTTTATAACATAATTTGTTAAGTGCATTTCTCTTCAAAATCGTTTTCAGTTTACACTTGCGAATCCAGAGGGGTGGGGGCGCATTCGGTGTCCCCCGTGCCGCCCCCAAAATCGTCAAAGTCTACCTTCTTCTTCAACATAGCAGAAAAAAATGATAAAATACACCCTAAATGCACCATTTCGGACTAGACATTGTTCAAATTTGCTTAAGAAGGTATCCCCAAACCCTCATGCCAACACTTTAATCCAAATAAATCCGGTTCCGGGAGGGGTGCAAGTCAAGAAAACGTTACGCCCCCTAAGTTAAGCCCCCCTCCCCTAACGTCAAATCCTGGAACCGTCCCGGGTTGATTCATAAGAGGTAAGTTTATATGATCTGGATTATTAAAAAGATAAAGAAATATGGAGAGTTGTTTCCTATTTGGCCAATGTCATAACTCGTTTACTTCACAATAGGACCACATAACTTCATCTAATGTTGTGGAGGACCTTTAGTCGATGACACACACCAAATATCAAACATGTTGGCCTGGCGGTTTGGGGCATGGAAGTCTAAAAGCTGCACTATCACTGATTGACAGTTTTGACATGTTTTATTTCATTTGTCTCATAATCATCAATAAACTCATTTAAGATGCCCCACAATATAACATTTCTCAATTGTTCGTAAAACGGCAAAAAAGTTCAATTTTCTTAAAGCGTTAGTTACGCTTTTAAAAGCCATAAAACATCAATTTTCGACCATAAATATGAAAAAAACTGCGATCTTATCTTTAGTCAGTCTTCTTATAGTACTATTGTACTGACGTCTACGCAAAACAGGCTAATTTCAAGTCACACAAAATGTCGAAACGATCCATCTATGAGAGTGCAACTTTAAAGTGTTTCCTTATATTAATGTAAGTCAAGCAAGTGATATCAGGTTTGGGGCTGATATTGACCCCAGTTGAATACTTTTAAAAAAATAAGGTAGACGATTCCTCATACCAAATATCAAACCTCTTGGCCTTAAAACATATTATAAAGAAGTTCTTATATAAATATGTACATTTGAAAAAAGGAGCCAAAAGGCCAGGTAGACGATATTAGTATGGACCAACTAACCTCTAGGCCTTGTAGTTTTCTTCGTTGATAAGATCATTTTAAACCAGTGACTCCCGGCCCACGGGGCGGGGCAACTGTGACAACTTACATCTGCATAACTTACAGGTTGTTTGGTTAGGATCTATCAGACGATGATACACGAAAATAACACAATCAAATGACTTGGATTCGGACGAGATTATTTTAAACGTGTACTCTTTATACAATTATATGTCTAACAAGTAAACCTCCCAGGAACAACCTTTGACGACTGATAAATTGTAAATAAGTTTGTAAGTTGTTATTAGACCTTGGTTTATACAGATCACCTAGCAAAAAGATTTGTTATGTTTTTGTCGTCATGGCGACGAGAGTTCTTAATCATTCAACGAATGTGAAAGAATATCACCAAAGGAACAATTGAAGCTTCTAACATGAGTTTTTATATGTGAAAACACACATATTGTAAGCACATTTATACAATAGTTTGTGTGCATTAAGATAGCTAAAACTTTTTTAAGAATATGAGGTAAAGATCTTAAGGATTTTTGTAGTATATTCAGGACCATTCCTTTTGATATAAGGGCAAATTTTCTCTTATCTAAGAATTGATTACTAAGAACATTTTTAAGTTATGTCAGGTTAATATACCAATCTTTTGTGGGTGTTGTTGCTGGATAAACATATTGCTCATATAGTGCATTCAGTATTGCTCACAGTTTTCCATTCTGTGTACATTGATAATTACCAGTGGTTCAGTGAAGATATTGTGTGACATATAGGAACTTGGGCTTAATTTTTATTCTAGGTATTTTAATTTGAGTATTACTTATTTGAAATTTATTTTGAACAGTTGCTTGCTTATAAATTTTGTTGTTGTTACATACAGAAGGGAACTAAAAATAAGAAGTTAATTAAGTTGCCAGGTCTCCTGTATTATTATTTTTGCCAATCATATACATGGATGTATCAAGCTTTCCCAAAAATGCAGAGTCCTGCATAAAAATGCTCCTTAAGTCCATACTTAATTTTTACTACTTAAACAATTATTAAACAAAATTCAATAACATGTTTGTTTACATTATATACATACAAATCAACATTCTACCATGGGCGCCATACATTGTCTTTGGACACTTCATTGACATCATCAGAGTTACCTCGGTCAAATGACAAACAACCATCTGACCCCAAAGATTCACATCGGGTTGGTAATTGGCTGTCAGCGGACAGGTCGAAATTTGAAAATCCAGAATCACTGCTCTCGAAACTCAAACCGGAAATGCTTGAATTACGTATGATGACGTCATCGTCGCCTTTTGTCATCCGCGAGATCGGCGAATATTCTGGAATACTCAAAGAGGATATTGTGATTTGACTAGTTAATCCACTTAACCGTTCGTCCGATCTTCTCGGCGTTGACATTAACACGGCCTGTGGGTTATACCCTTGATGACTATATGTATAGGGCTCTTGATTCTCAATCAGCTGAATTCGATTCTCCTCTGCTTCAATCCGTCCTTTAGTAGCCTAACTGCTATTCTGCTTCTGCGCGTAGATGCTCCTGAAATGTTCACTCACATTGGTCGCCACTACCGAATCACAAGCGTCGTCTGCAGCTCTGTATGTGACAGCTTCCCGTAAGCAATCCAGGAAACCGGTCTTGTAAGAGGTTGCGGATGAGGCGGCTTCTATTTCGTGGGCGACACGGACGGCCCTTTGCTGATGCTGGAGCCGCGTCATATGGAACACGGTGAGCTCCAGGATGTCCGCCTTGTCCACACGCGTCATCGGTGACACCTACATTAGCATATAATTTGTAAATTTAAAAAACTCATACTTTTCAATTAATTCCAATGAAGCTACATTTTAGAAAAGATCTTAAATTTTCATGATGAGGTTTTAGTATATGTCATCTTATTCCATTGACTTTCCTTATTTTCATGTTTATAGGTTAATTAGCAATGGAAATAAAAAGGACGCAAACAATGTCTTTTGGCGAACTGATGTAAAGTTTGAAAAGCTACATTACCTACAATCATGTGTATTTTCGATGTATATTTAATACATTAATTTGTAAGAATCACACTTGAAACATGTCATGCCGGGGCGTACCTATTGTCGAATAGTGTCCTCGATAAGGAGTTTGAGGCGGTCAGTACTCGCGTTCATCCGCCCACGGCGTTAAAAATCAACTCGGGGCTTGCGTGCCTATAAGAAATACAATATCAAATGTGGAATATATGCAGATATACTTTAATAGTATATTCATTGTAAGAAATAGTGTTCATTCTCACTACGGTGTGGATTTCGCTCGCAAATCTTAAAAAACTAACCAAATGAAAAAATAGATGGGACATTTAGACGGCTTAGGCTCGCGGAGGTTTATATATTTTCTTCTCTCTTAGAAACTTTGAATGTTCTTGAAAGAATTCATGAATATTTTCTTTTATTTTATCATTCCTATTTTGTGTTGATGAAACTTACACATGATTCAATGTAACTTAGTTAAACTTCCTTATGCTATTTTGATTACCTTTAGAAGTCAGCTATGAGATGTCAAATAAATGAGTAAGTATAATTTAAAATGATTGGAACTGAATTCAGTCATTCTAAAACGTCCTTCAACATACTCAAAATTGAATTTGGAAGCCTCGTATCCTACCGTTCGTTGGTAAGTTATTACCGCTTTAGAGTTTATTTTAGAAACAAACTATTGCGTTCAATCCTGGCTTCCAAGACCTTGTCGGGCCATGATTATGAACAGTCTCAAGTCTGAGTTTAGACTCGAGTGGCAAAATTGCAAATCTTCATTTCATTGTTGCTTTCTTTCTAGTTGAGTTTTGATGATGAAATTGGCTTGAGTTTTTGTTCTATTCGAAATTTCATTAATATTAGGGATGGAAGCGAATATCCGAGTATCCGGATATCACGCAAGTATTCGGATACCAAAGTGGGTATTCGAATATTCGTTAAGAATTAAAATTTCAATGAAATAGCTTAGCAGAGACATAGCAATTGTTTCAGATGAAATATTTCAGGTGATCAACAGTGTCTGTCGCGAAGCGGGTATGTCTCACAAATCGTCTGCTAATTGGGTGTTTGCACAACGCTCTACCGATTGAGCTAACCGGGTGGACTGTGTGACCTTGTTTGAAATGACAAGTGTTGTTTTATGATCTCAGATGTGCTTAATTGACACTAATTGGCACTAGTTGATATTAAACGGACTGATCATTAATCCGTAGGAATTGATCGTCCAATTACAAGATAAGGGTCGTGCAATCAAAGCTATTAATGACCAATCGTATTTTTGATGAATATGCATGAAGAAATTATTGCTATCTGAACAATAAATACAAAAACAAATTTGTTTATCTTTTCACTTTTCAATCAAAGACTTATTTCATATTTTTCATACGATATGTAAACATGTTTAGTTTATTGATAAATAAAAAAGTACACGCATGTAAATAAAGAAAAATCAGATCGTCTTTTTGTCTTCTTATCTTTTCCGCAAGTATATCTTTCATTACAAAACACCGCAGAAATTGTAGGTATTGCATTAAATCAAACAATGTAATGAAATAAAATTACAATCGACTATCAAATAATAAAAGCGTCATTTAACATGAAACCTGCCGATAAATAACAAACTCGAAAGCACGTGGCAGTAACCAAGCAACCACCTCGGCCGAAGTGACTATCAAATTCGCGAGGTGTTTATGTGGTGTTCATCATGAGTTTTATGACGTAAAATGAGTTGTTTAGCTTTGATTATAACATTATAAATTATTAAGACTGAGGAAGAATGAATGAAAAAGTGAAATTGCCATATGACGAATTATAAATTAAGTGGACAATTATGTCAAATAACAGAAGGTGGGTGACATATAATAGGAAATTTACTTATTAGGAAAACAATTTGATACGAGTATCCAGATAGTATTCGAATACTTGATACGAATATCCGGATACCGATTTGGTATCCGGTTTCCATCCCTCATTAATATCTACTGTTATTTTTTTGTAAAACGAATGAAAAAGATGATTCTTTGAAATTTAATAAAAGTGTTTTTCTGTGTCTGAGTCTAGACTTGTACATGCGACTGCCCGTTATCATATAAGCCAATGAGTCTAGACTTGTACATGCGACTGCCCGTAATCATTTTAGCCAATGAATCTAGACTTGTACATGCGACTGCCCGTAATCATATTAGCCAATGAGTCTAGACTTGTACATGCGACTGCCCGTAATCATTTTAGCCAATGAGTCTAGACTTGTACATGCGACCGCCCGTAATCATATTAGCCAATGAGTCTAGACTTGTACATGCGACCGCCCGTAATCATATTAGCCAATGAGTCTAGACTTGTACATGCGACCGCCCGTAATCATATAAGCCAATGAGTCTAGACTTGTACATGCGACTGCCCGTAATCATATAAGCCAATGAGTCTAGACTTGTACATGCGACTGCCCGTAATCATATTAGCCAATGAGTCTAGACTTGTACATGCGACTGCCCGTAATCATATTAGCCAATGAGTCTAGACCTGTACATGCGACTGCCCGTAATCATATTAGCCAATGAGTCTAGACTTGTACATGCGACTGCCCGTAATCATATTAGCCAATGAGTCTAGACTTGTACATGCGACTGCCCGTAATCATATAAGCCAATGAGTCTAGACTTGTACATGCGACTGCCCGTAATCATATTAGCCAATGAGTCTAGACTTGTACATGCGACTGCCCGTAATGATATTAGCCAATGCGTCTAGACTTGTACATGCGACTGCCCGTAATCATATTAGCCAATGAGTCTAGACTTGTACATGCGACTGCCCGTAATTATATTAGCCATGAGTCTAGACTTGTACATGCGACCGCCCGTAATCATATTAGCCAAGAGTCTAGACTTGTACATGCGACCGCCCGTAATTATATTAGCCAATGAGTCTAGACTTGTACATGCGACCGCCCGTAATCATATTAGCCAATGAGTCTAGACTTGTACATGCGACTGCCCGTAATCATATTAGCCCAAACTCAGACTTAAGACTCAAATTTGCAAATGTGTAACTTTTTTTCAAGCGATAACTGTTAAAATTATAAGCACAAAACAGCTTCACTATCATATAGATTGATGTTGTTGGTGGTAATGGTAGTTTTGGATTTGTTATTTTGCCTTCGTCGATATGTCTATAACTTCAAAACAAATGTTGATCAATACTCATTACAGTTTTATAATATATTAATATAGTTACATATTCCAGGACATAAATGAGTTAAATTATTAAAGCTGCACTCTTACAGACTTACTGTTTTGACAACTTTTTTTATTTTTTGTCTTGGAATTACATTTTTTTTGCGTAAATATCTTCTAACCAGTAATGAAAGACTGCTGACAAAAGATCATATCGCAGATGTTCATGTTTCCATTCCAAATTTAATGTTTCATGGCTTAAACCGTTACTAACGGTTTAATAAAAATGCATAAAACATCATTTTTGGGACGGAAATATGACAAGCTGCGATCTGATCTTTTGTCAGAAGTCTTGTATCATAGGTTTGCAGATATTTACGCAAAAATTTGCTCGTTCCAAGACAAAAAATAAAAAAAGTTGTCAACACGTTCAATCTGTGAGAGTGCAGCTTTAAGAACAGGCCTTGTCAACTCAACACGTTTATTCTTTCAAACTCATGTACACCATGAGAACATTGAGGCATATGATATAGACTCCAATGTAGAGGCTCACATGAATCATTGAAAATATAAAATATGGAAATATTACAATGTTGGTATAATGGTATTTTATATACACCTTAGAAAACTCATAACTTAGCCGATTTTGATATCGAATAACTTGTCAATTAATCAATATTCCGGCATGGAATTTTTTTATCGCCTTTAATTAAAATTCAAAATTATTATTATTTGTATTGCAGCAAGATCAACCCTATATTAACCGAGATATGGTCATATACCTGCTTAGATATAAGTTTTGCTAAGTATTTAAAAGTGTTACATCATGAGGAGGCGCGTAAAGGGGAGTCGGGAGGCGAAGGGGGGTGGGAGTACACCCTAATCACTATGCATCAAAATATAACATTAAACAATGACTAGTTAATTTGTTGGTTGAATACCGGGTTGAATACCTTAAAGGGACATACCATCAGAATCTCAAATTAGTTAAAGGCGCACAATGGAGGTTAATGTTTCAAATTTTAATACCTTATTATGTTAACCTTATTAGTATTTTATGATGAATAAAAAAACGAAAAATATGCATGTGATTTGTGTACAGAAAAACAAACAACAAAAGCGATATTATGGCGCCTTTTAATTTGGGAATTCATTGCCATGTAGCCATTTATAGCATAAATCCAACATATTTAAAGGCCGATATTTCTTATCTTTACACATATTATATGCACATTTAAGACATGCATATATACACGACAAATTGGGCATAAACTGATAGTGTGCGCTTTAAAATAATACAAATACACAGGTTTTGGTAAACGTTGATGTTCAGGGTCTTTGGGATGGTGGTGGTGAGAGGGCGCACGAGTAGAGTGGGGTGAGGGAGGGCGGCGCTGTGGGGGGGGGGGGGGGGGGGGGGCTTGTAGAGTGGGAGGGGGTACATCCGCAAGAATATTTATAGTAATTATAGTACTTTTTGGCAAAAAATGAGCATATTTGTATTCTGATAAGTACGAAAAGTTTCATCATTTGATTGTGTTATGACTGTTTCTACTTGATTCAACAAACTTTATTAGACCAAAATTTTTCATTTATTTGATTTTTTGCCATCAGATAGTATAATAATAATGAATTTTCGATATACCTTATTTAACTTTTTCTTAATAGATATGAAAAATATCTTGGCCAGAGCAGAGTGTGCCCTTTAACGCAAGGGAAGAATGTCCATATAATGGCTTAGATGTGAACTCATGTTAAACAACCTAATGGCCCCTATCAGTAAGGGGCATTCATGTCCATGTACATATTTGTCTTTACATGTCACTGACGTTTATTTGCAAAACTTCTTTTCAATCAAACTTCATTTCAGAGAAAAATGCGTGTCCGGGTGGTCGGCTAGGTAGGAATGCAGCATCTCAGTGCTACGGATGGACGAATATGTAGACACGCAGAAAGCCAGACAAATTGACGGACGAGAAGTAGGCGCGTAGCAAGCCAGACAGACGGTTGGTCGGCTAGGTTGGAATGCAGCATACCAGTCAGACGGACGGACGAATATGTACACACTCAGAATGCCAGACAGATGGGCGGACGCATAACTAGGTACGCAGCAGGCAGCAGTGGACGCATGGAGGGATAGACACATAACAAGCCAGACATACGGACCAGACAGACGGGTGCACGGATAAGTAGACACGCAGCAATTTACACGGGTGGACGGACGGATACGTTATGTATGTTAGTAGACAGGTATTCTGAATGTTGTTGTATAACCACCAATGTAATTTAGATATTGATTGGTTTGGGAATAAAACTTATATAATCATGGAAAACTTACAGTATATGCTCAAATTGTAAGGTTAAAACAACGTGTACTCATTCTGATGTATTTTTCGTTTGTAATAAAATAATGAAAAATACAGAGACAGGCCAAGTCTCCATCTTGAACGAAGACAATAATAATTATAATGCGAAAAATTCTTATATAATCATACTTGTTTTACAGAAGCACAGAACGTCACTTAACAAAGACGGACGAAAGATGTATTAAAATTAGTATTTCACCAGAGCCTTATCGGGTGTGAAAATTTAATATATACATATACATCAATACATTTTGGGGTAACCGCCTTGGAACATTCAGGGAAACAGGAGTCCACTAGGGTTAGAACTAGCTAACTGGTTCCCAACCTCACACTTGTCGAAACTTTTGGGTAACCGCATTGGAACAGTAAGGGAAACAGGTGTCCTCTAGGGTTAGAACTAGATACCTGGTACCCAACCTCAAACTTGTCGAAACTTTTGGGTAACCGCATTGAATCAGTCAGTGGAACAGGAGTTCACTAGGCTTTAAAATAGTTCACAGGTATAACACCTTACTCTCGTCCCATTATTAGGGTTACCGCCTTGAAACAATCAGTAAAACAAGAATCCACTGGGGTTAAACTTGTTTAAAATTACTCTCACTTATCGAAATATCTGGCTGAACGCCTATGAACAGTCAGTAAAACACGAGACCACTGGGGGTTAAAATAGTTCACTGGTACTCAACCTCAAACTTGTCTCATCGTTGTCAATGGGTTACCGCCTGGGAACAGTCAGCAAGGCAGGATGTCACTGGCGTTTAAAATAGTTTGCAAGTATAAAACCTCATACTTGTCCTTATATTGGTGTTTCCGTCTTGGGACGGTCGGAGAAACTGGAGATTAAAAAAGTTTAGGGGTAACCAACCTCACACTTGTCCGAGTATTGGGGTAACCGTCTTGGGACGGTCGGAGAAACTGGAGATTAAAAAAGTTTAGGGGTAGCCAACCTCACACTTGTCCTATCATAGGGGTAACCGTCTTGGGACGGTCGGAGAAACTGGAGATTAAAAACGTTTAGGGGTAACCAACCTCACACTTGTCCTATTATTGGGGTAACCGTCTTGGGACGGTCAGAGAAACAAAAGTCAACTGGGATTTAAACTAGTTTAGGAATAATCAAACTCACTCCTGTCCTATTATTGGGGTAACCGTCTTGGGACAGTCAGAGAAACAAAAGTCAACTTGGATTTAAACTAGTTTAGGAATAACTAATCTCACACGTGTCCTAAGATTCGCGTAACATCCTTGGAACGACTAGTGAAGCAGAAGTATTTGGTGTTTAAACAAGTTTTTGGGAATCCAACACAATACTTGTCCAAACATTGGGGTAACTGCTTTAAAATAGTCAGTGAAAAATGAGCCACTTGGGTTCACACTAGTTTACGCTTCTCAACCTCACAGAGCAAAATGTTTATTTCGTAAAAAATACTAAAAATGCAGAGCAAACTTTGAACTTAACAAAACGCATGACATGCTCTGTTTTGAATTGTTCATGTACTTAAATCATAAAATACAGAACTCACATAGAAAACATATTCCAGGCAAGGACATTTCACGAACGGAGAAATCGCGATCAGAGACTTACCTAAACAGTCGAAAGAGTTTCTGAAGTCCGCCGTTGCGTGCTTCCATGTTGGTCAACGTTCAAGTATTAAGGCAGTTATAAGCTGATATGAATCAGTCCGTTTCTTGTGGTGTGGCGGGGATCACACCCACGGCTATTTTGTGAGAGACAAACTCTTTCCGATTAATTCTCTTTATCATTGTCGTAGAATTACAAAAATAGCTGTTTTACATAAATAAATAACGTTAATGTTTCGGTGCAAGGCTGACAATAAAATAGATAAATCAATAAGAATAGGATTGTACATATGTTTCATCGTATTGTACACTTAATATTAATGAACGTTAGGAAGCATGTTCTAACAGCCGATAATTATCAATCTTGAAAAATGGCCGCGAGTCTGTTTGAGTGATTCACAATTATACTATAGTCTGAAGTCCTGAGTTGAGGCTTAATCCTGAACTTTAAAACCCATGCAACTAAAACAGTGACCGCAAAGGCTTCTTGGTAAATGACCCGACCATTTCTATTTCAGACAGCACCGGCTGCAATATCTTGGCGGACCTTGGTGTTCACGACATCGACAAGGTTGTCTGGCTCACACGTGCACAGAGGCCAGAGGCCATCTACATAACATGCAACGTGCACGACGAGCAGTTACACGTAACTTGATCGTATATACATATAGTCCATCAATTTAAATATACCTTTTATTTATCTTATTGGAACAACGCCGATTCCAGCAGTCTGATAAACATTCAATTGATCAAAACATGTACAGATTAATTAGTTTCACATCAACCAGCCAATTAAATCAAAGCCTCAAATTACGCCTTTTTTAAGTGCCGGAAACATACTGTTCGAAATCGATTTTGATGCATAATGATTGAGCTTCCAATAATTGACAAGCAATACGTAGTGTGTGAATATTGAAATGTCGTTGTCATTTACCAGCACGCTAGTTATTGAACGGTACGACTGGGTACCGTTCTGATGTATGAAGAACTACAAAACCCAAACAAAGGAACACCTTAAGATATTTACAAAGCGTGAAAAGTCACTTTTTCACTTTGTTACTTTCCTCTTCCAAGGTAAAACATAAAACGAAATTAAAAAAAAATGGTCGGGTCTTTTTATGTCAGCAATGCGGTCAGCCTGAGTAGATGGCGGGCCTCATTAAGTAATACCCGGATGGAGTCTTGGTGACCATGGGCGTGTTCCAAGAGAGCGTTTACGGCTATAACATACGTCTCGGGGTTCGCATCGTTTGGTAAATAAGATTCATTATACCAGTGAAAATTCAATTGTCTGAGAGGTTGCGAAAGACCACGTGTACGTGTACTTGAATGTGTAGCTACACGTACACATTAAAAATGAAATTGAGTTTAAAAATCGTTTGTTAATATTCACTTCAATCTTGAAGGCTCGCTAAAACTCGCATAAATCATATCCCTAGTTATATCGTAAATCATAACAAAAAGAAGATCACACGTACTCTGCATTAATTCTGGTATTCTCGATCATCAGTCGGCTCATCATTTCTTCACTAACATACATTGTAGAACACCGATGGTCATAAATTATGGACACATCGCCTATGTCGGTGATCTGATATATTACCGAACGAGTCCATGACTTTGTTTACGCATTATGTGATCAAATCTGTATCACATTAATATTAGACATTATTTTATAATTTGTAAACTCATCAGTTGTCGTGGCCGAGTGGTTAATGTGATGGAATAGAAATCCATTGGGATTTTCTCGCGCAGACCTGTGCGAATCCTGCCGACAATGTAGAATATTTTGTTGAAAAGTTCTTGTTCCAAATTGTAGGCATTTTAGACGTGCACCCCTCCCACAGAAATCTTACAATATAATCCCTTTAAGTGTAACTGGTCTTTGAGACGAACCCCAAGAAATAGTTGTTCATTTTAGTAAATAGTAGTGTATTCCCTTTTGAATATGTATATTTTTCCTGCTGTCAAAGGATGTGTTCTACCGACTAAACTACGGGGCCGACTTCACATTTACTTAAGACCGGTGTAGGTAAAGAACTAAGACATACCAACGTAGATTTCGCCCCCGATATTCAAAGAAACAGATGAATGTACACATGATCGCGAAAAAAATAATTTTGGGTGTTGTATTTAGTACATATACAATCATGGTCCCTCGTTGAGCGCCAAATATTAACAGGTGAGAAAAACATATAGCCAGACCGGGGCTCAATCCCGGGACCACCCGCAGTTAATGTGAATGTAATACAGACTACGCTACCGAGCCGTGAACACCCCTTCATAACACCTGGATAGGTAACGTATAGCCAGACCGGGGCTCAATCCCGGGACCACCCGCTGTCAAGGTGAGTGTAATACAGACTGCGCTACCGAGCCGTGAACACACCTTTATAACACCTGGATAGTTAGCGTATAGACAGACCGGGGCTCAATCCCGGGACCACCCGCTGTCAAGGTGAGTGTAATACAGACTGCGCTACCGAGCCATGAACACTCCTACATAACACCTGGATATGTAACGTATAGCCAGACCGGGGCTCAATCCCGGGACCACCAGCTATCAAGGTGAGTGTAATACAGACTGCGCTACCGAGCCGTGAACACACCTTCATACCACCTGGATAGGTAACGTATAGCTAGACCGGGGCTCAATCCCGGGACCACCCGCTGTCAAGGTGAGTGTTATACAGACTGCGCTACCGAGCTGTGAACACAACCTCATAACACCTGGATAGGTAACGTATAGCCAGACCGGGGCTCAATCCCGGGACCACCCACTGTCAAGGTGAGTGTTATACAGACTGCGCTACCGAGCTGGGAACACATCTTCATAACACCTGGATAGGTAACGTATAGCCAGACCGGGGCTCAATCCCGGGACCACCCGCAGTCAATGTGAGTGTAATACAGACTGCGCTACCGAGCCGTGAACACACCTTCATAACACCTGGATAGGTAACGTATAGCCAGACCGGGGCTCAATCCCGGGAGCACCCGCTGTCAATGTGAGTGTAATACAGGATGCGCTACCGAGCCCTGACAACACCTTCATAACACCTGGGTAAGTAATATTACACAGACTGGGGTTCAATTTCGGGACCACCTCGCTGTCAAGGCGACTGAGATACCGAGCCGTGAACACACCTTCATAACACCTAGATAGGTAATAAACATTACCCTGACAGTCGTATTATTAAGAAAACTAAAATCACCAGCAATTTCATTTTTTCAAAAAAACATTTTGGTTCAGTTTATTTAACCTCTTTTCTATTTGGTAAATCGAACATTATCAGATTTTATTTTTTAAAAAGGCGCAAACTATGGGTTGATACAATTTTATCTTCTTATTTTAGAATAATTTTGGCACAGCTCAAAGATGTATGTGCCTTAATTACTGTTATTTTTTGCCACGTGGCCACATATTCTGCAGTGAAAATTGGGTCAAAATTTCGCTTATATCTTGTATCTGTACCTTAACAGTATGCAATTTCTTTTGAATCATTTAATTCAAATCAGTTAAATACGATAATGCATTAAAATTATAAAAGAACACTTTTTTCATCAATCAGTCTTGTGCGCCTTTAATATTGAGACATAAACAGTCGAAACCCGCTATGTCGAACTCACTTCGATTGTCTATTTTACTAAAAAAAAATCGGAAGAGTTGAGTTTAGTTAGACAAGTTTTGGTCATATCGAATATTCGATATCTCGAAGTATTCCTGCGTCCCAACGACTTCGACATAGCGAGTTTTGACTGTATATACTGTATTGCAGTATCGTAGCTGCCGAAACGCACACTACGCCCGTGCGTACAATTCATCTCACAGTAAGATGAATGTTTTTCTTATTATAAATTAGGGTTTACATAAATCTTTATAATTATGCTACTATGTAAACTAATCAGATTATTGTTTAATCAAACGATTGACTTCGCATCCCAATACGAGATATATTTGGAAAGAATCTTAAAGAAAGATTAAATTAACAAATGCATTATCTCATATCTTTAACATGGCTACATGTTTCTATTGAATCCTCACAAAAATATATTTTGTGAGATAGTTATACGGCGATTTATCTTTTGTCGTTAATCAAGATAAACCAGATAATTATGAATGTTTATTTGGTATTTGTTCTATACGGTGCATTGTCTTGAAATGTCATCGTTATCATCATCATCATCATCATCATCATCATCATCATCATCATCATCAGCAGCAGCAGCAGCAGCAGCAGCAGCAGCAGCAGCAGCAGCAGCAGCAGTAGTAACCTTAGTAGTTGCAATAGATCAGTAGCAGAAGCAGCAGCAACATCACCAACACTACAACTACTACCACCACCACAGACACTCTTGTGGTGGGATTTTCATATTTTCATTTAAGCTCGGACCTTGTCACTCATATATGTCTAAATAAAACTTAAGTTATCGATTTTCTTCGAAGCTTTGACTATAACATTTCCACATTGAAGCATTGACTATGGCATTTCGACGTTAGGGATATAATTGTTTCATGATCAGCTCCCTCCAATGAGACTGTGTATATTGACACCAAATGGAGACGTAAATCGCAATACAAGGAAACAATTCCAATAAACTTTACACATTTTTATTTCAATAACTTCAATATTAATCAATGCAAACAGACTTCTAAATATTCTAAGGTATACTTAATTAATCGATAAACATCTCACAAGCAATAATGTCAATAAAGTGACTATTTAGAACAAACTGACTGTTTTTAAAAAAGGCAAGGAATAATAATAACGTGAAGCAAGAAAAAAATAACTGGCGGGAAAATTTACAGTTACAGTAGTCGAATTCAGGATTGAGCTCAGAAATTTACCAGGAAAAAACACAAGAGTTTTTAGGAGTAAGATCATGAGCTTATCAGGAGTAAAATCAGGAGCTTAACAAGAGTGAACTGAGGAGATTATCAGGAGTAGAATCAAAAGCTTAACTGCAATGAAATCAGAAGTTTAACAGGAGTGAAATCAGGAGCTTATCATGAGTAAAATTAGGAGCTTAACAGGAGTAAAATCAGGAGCTTAACAGGATTGAAATCAGGAGCTTAACAGGAATGAAATTAGGAGCTTATCAGGAGTAAAATAAAAAGCTTATTAGGAGAAAAGCATTAGTTTGTCAGGAGTAGATTCAGGAGCTTATCAGGAGTGAAATCAGGAGCTTAACAGGAGTAAAATAAGAAGCTTAACAGGATTGAAATCAGGAGTTTAACAGGAATGAAATTAGAAACTTAACAGTATTGAAATCAAGAGCTTAACAGCAGTGAAATCAGGAGCTTAGCATGAGTGAAATCAGGAGCTTAACAGGAGTGAAATCAGGAAACAGGAGCTTTTTAGGAGTTAAATCTGGAGCTTAACATGATTGAAATTATGAGTTTAACAGGAGTGAAATCAGAACCTTAACAGGAGTGAAATCAAGAGCTTTACAGCAGTGAAATCGGGAGCTTATTAGGAGTAAAATCAGGAGCTTATAAGGGGTACAATCACGTGCTAAACAAGAGTGAAATCATGAGTTATAGATTAAAAGTTAATTGTATAGGCTAAGAAAATTGAAATGTGCAAAACTGTTAAATGAATACTATAAAATATATTCTATGACATGATATTATTATTAGCATAATAACCTGGAATTCAACCATAAGTCATGCAATCACTACCATGGTGATTGAAATGATAAACGAACGGGAAGCGCGAGTTTAATATAACTTAAGTAGCAACATCAGCATCCTGAACCACTCGCACCTTAAAACTGATAGTATACTTACACATGCAATACAATAATACATCACAGTTGAAAAATATGTTTTTCTATTTAGGACATGTATTTTGATTGTTAAAGTTTCTCGTACACTTCAGAAAATACAATAGTATGGCGTTTCATTAAGAATGTTAGGATTTGTGTTCGAATCTAAGTGCGATAGTCTCTCCTAGGTGTGTTTCATCATTATTAAATCAATTATATTTAGAAACATTTATCTTATAAACATATAAATACAAGACAAATAATAGTCTTTGTTTTGAAAATGCATTTTATAACTACAAGAATCTTACTAACAAACTATTCGCCAATTCAAACAGAAAGATATATTAACTTTTAAAATATACACTACTTAACATTTATATCCGATCTTAAAAATGTAGTTTTATTGTATTATTTTAAACAGTTTCAGTTTCTTCACGTCGCCCTTATTGTTGGTCACGGCCATTCTCGAGCCATCACTGGAGACGGCAACGGCGTACGGATACTTCTTGTCCACGTCACATGACGCCAATATGTCCCCGTCGGGCGATATCTGGATGATGGAGTTTGTTTTCCCACTGCAAACAAATACGGATTGATCTGGGCCAGCAAATGCGCCTCTGGGTTCTCGTATACGGAAATCCTTTACCTCGCTGCTCTTGCCGGTCGCCGTGTTGTACATATACACGGTGTGAGCATGCTTGTCAGTAAGGACAAGAACATCCCGGGATGGTATGTAGGTACATTTACTTTCTTCCAACTTATACGTCTTTCCAGGAAACTTCACGTTATCAAAGTCGCTCTCTTTGCCGTCCACGTCAATCATCCTGGAAGGCCGCGGATCGTTAAAACTGCTCACTACAAACGTGCGGTCGTTCAGTTGACAGATGGAGAAGCATCTGGTTGACATGGTCAGCGTCTTCATCAGCGTGAACTTGTTGTCACTGGACACTGTCAGCAGGCAGATGGTTCGGATATCTCCGGAACTGACGGTTACTGCAATATTGTTTCCAGAGTACGACGTCACGTCATTAGGATATGTCTTAAATTTATAAAATGCGTCGAACCTCTTCAGTGTATCACTCAAAATAAAACATTTCCAGTTCCAGTTATCAATGGCGATGATTCTCCCGTCCCGCAGGAAGTCAAGCCCAGTAACTAACGGCTGGTTCTTCTCGTCTCCTGTTTTCACGAGCGCAATGGTTTTCAACGGGCTCAGACTCACCGGCCAGTGTTGCATTGTTTGTTTCTCGTCTATAGAGCGTTTTGCTGTTTTCATTATATCGTCTTCATTTAATGATTGTGCTTTTGACTCTAGTGTTTTATTTAATGAGAATAATGAGAAATCAGTAGTTTTTATTTTTAAAATGTTTTCGTGGATTTTTAGTCCCACTTTGACGGTGTAATCATTCTTCAAAAAAGTGTTCAGTGTTTGTGCTGCCTTGTCTTGCATCCTTTTGAGAATATGGTTTAGAATGAATATTTCCGTTTCCGTTCCATTCTCGCGAACGCTATCTGACATTGCTAAATGCGTGTCAAGTTCTTTCTTCAGGTTTTCAGCCGCATTTCTCCTCGTATTTAGACGTTCGTCTTCCTGTGTGTTATGGTTAGTTATTTCACTGACAATTCGCGCCTTGGCTTCCTCAATTTTCGTTAATAATTCTTCCTTGTAATTATCAATTTCTTTAACGATTTATTTCACTCGCGAAACATTGTTCAATTGATCCTCCTTGCATTTTATTATAACTTCTGAGGCAGTAATAATGGATGCACGTATCGTTTCTCTATCATCATCTTTCACATTATTAGCGACCATTTCTATTTCCTGGATATTATCACATCTACGACGATGACGAGAAAAGGCACATATTTCACAACACAAATCTTCGTGGTCCTCACAGTGAAACATGAACACTCGTTTATGTTCGCAACACTGATCCAATCCCTTCATATCGACATTTGGCTTGCCACAGGCTTCATGGGCAGCAACGATATGATGATCAGCTACGTTTTTTATGTATATCTTGTGTACAACACAGCAGTCGTCGCATAGATATTCCTTGCATGTATTACAGAACAACGAAGCCACCTCTGACCTGTTCTGACGACGACAAGGTTCACACTTGCTCCCGATTCTTCCGCCGACGATGTCACTACCACATTCCAGAATGTTTTCATCCATTCCTCCGGTAGCCATGGTATTCTTGTTTAGTGTATATCCTCTTTATGTATAAAACTTGTATAAATCTTCCGTACCTGTTTATCCGCTATGATTATACAAATGTCAATCTACTTTCGTTATAGTATAGTTCACTGTACAGTGACGTTTCATGTACATGCACTCTGTTTAAAAAAAAGATCGGCTGTTAGATAGCGTTAACTACCATGTACGTTAATAAGTATATGATCAATAAAAGATTCATTCTGACATATCATTTGGTCAAATTTGACATAGAAAAGGTATGAATAATGTGTTGTATAAAATTGAAATATATTTGAAGCCGTAGTCGGGAGAGGAATGTAAATCTTTATAAATTAAAGTAACGCAATTCAAAATTTTAATCGTGAATTTCATAACAACACAATCTGCATGATCTTGCGAACATGACCTATCTTTATCGACCCCATAAACAGTATCATATTCCTAACAAAAACTATAAACAACAATGTATATATACTTTTTTGGTGGGAAAGGTAAAGCTCAACTTAAAACTGGTAAAAACTATGGCATTGTTTTATCAGACTCTTAAGCAGGGGCGGATCCAGGTTTGACGCTTAAGTGGGGCGGGGGTTGATGTAATGGATACATAATTTATCTAATTATTGACATGAAATATTCTGTTGAACTATTTCAGGGGTGTCGCGCATCGGTTGCATTCCTCCAACCCCTGCCGATTCCTATAATGCTTATGGCATTTTATTAGCACTCAAGAAGAACAAAAACAGATTTAACCTATCTCTTCACTATCGAACCAAGACTGTGAATCTCACGCCAATTAAAGGCTTTGTCACCACTATCGAATCACGAATGGTAATCGCACTTAAAATATTCTAAACTCTCTAATTATTTTCGAAACATGCCTTGGAATCCCACTCCAGAAAAACTTAAACATTTAAAGCTAACTAAAGAGTATCGATACACGCCATTGAATCTCACTCCAGGAACACCCAAAGCATTTAAAGCGATCTCATCAATATCGAGTCACACCTGTAAATCGTGATTTACAATATATTTATATAATTTTTATCAAAAAAAAATATATAAAAATATAATGAAAGTAACAAGCTTAAAATGTAAACTGAAGGGCCAATCAGTAACAATGACCCTGCTAAAAGGTCTAAAGTGAAGGCCCTAATACGATCAAAATATTGTGAGACAACGTACAAAACAAACGCAGTCATGCCACATACCAAACAGCACAGTCATGCCACATATATATGGGGTGATACTAGATTTAAACTACTTGGTGTACATTTTGATGTAGATCTTAATAAAATGTGTGAACTTAACTTTGATGAGAAACTGTTGAAAGTGAAGAATAGCATTCGATATTGGAAAAGAAGGAAATTAACACCTATAGGGAGACTTACTGTCGTAAATTTTATTACCACTGTTTACACATTAAATATCAGCTTACCAAATCCATCAAACGATTTTATAAAACAACTCAATGATTTATTCTCTGAGATTGTATGGGATGGAAAACCTAAAATAAAAAGCACAGTGTTTGTGAAAGATTTTACAGAAGGTGGTATAAATATAATAGATGTTGTGAGTTATATTAAAAATAAAATGGCTTAAAAACTATATAGTACATAATGAAAATAAATGTTTCAAAGTGATGGCTAGTTTATTTAATGTTGTTATAATGTTTAATTGTGGTAAAATGTTTTGTGAAAATATTTGCCAAAAATTGTCAAATAATTTTTGGAAAGATGTAATAAAAGCATATATGCTATATAGAGATTAAATATGTATAGACAAAATAAAGCAGTTTTTGCATATGCCTTTATTCTATAACCATAACTTGAAAAAGGGAAACTATGTATTTATACCTGCCTTATATAATAAGAGGTTACACTATGTAAAAGACTTATTCGATTTAAATGGTAAAATGTATAGTCTCAGTGCTTTAGAATTGATTGTTGGCAACAAAATGAACTTTTTACATTACAATGGGCTCAAATCTGCAATAGATTCATATATGAAACAAAATAGCATTGTGGTAAGAGACATTGACATTGCTTTTTGTAAAAATCCATGTATAAATTGTTATTTATATCCTATTTTAGTAAAACATGACCTAAATAGATTTCTTTACAAAACGTTTATTAAAAACACTGATACACCAACTAGTCAACAAAAGTGGGTGTTGTTATATGAAAATATCAATATAAAATGGAAAGATGCATATAGCTATGTATTCTATTGCACAAGAGACTCGTATATGCAATGGTTACAGACAAGAATAATTCACAGAATACTATCAACAAAATCGTTGCTTTATAAAATGAAATTAGTTGATGATAAGCGATGTTCTTTATGTGAACGCTGTGAAGAAACTCTCCTTCATCTTTTTGGGGATTGTAATAAGATATAGTCTTTGCTACAACATATTTTACAAAAAGTGTATTCCATTGACCCAAATATTGTGATAGATAGTATGTTTGTTTTGTTAGGGTCTGGAAATAACAACTTCAGGTTTGACTTATTGTTCCTAGAATTAAAAAAAAATCACATTTTTGTGCAAAAGAAGTTCCAACAGTGCCAGGGTTTATAAATAGCCTAAGACTGTCTCTGAAGATTTATAATAGCACAACATTATCAGATAAGAAAAAAGTGATTGGATAGTTGTAGAACGTTTTCTATTGTAACTATTTTTACGATAAAATTATACTAGAAAAACAGTTCAATATAAAGCATACGTTGACAATATGTGATATACTTGCATGTCTATTTTTTTTTCTTTCCTATTTTTACTTACTTTGAAATCATTGATTTTGTACAGGGATTTCAAAATGATACAGTAGAATACGTATGTAGGAATATTACTTTGCATGTTTTGTGTATGTCATTTGTACCTACTGTTTAAATAAACGAAAATGTCCAAAAAAACAACCCCAAAAAACCCCACTGTCATGCCACATACAGTACAAAACAGACAAGCCACAAACAAAACAACACAGTCATGACCCACACAAAACAACACAGTTATGTCACATACAGTACAAAACAACACAGTCATGTCACATACAAAACATAACGGTCATGCCACATACAAAACAACACTGTCATGCCACATACAAAACAGTACAGTCATACCACATTCAAATTATCATAGTCATACCACATACAAAACAACACAGTCACACCACTTACGACACAACTCAGTCGTACCACATACGAAACAACACAGTCATAAAACATACGCAACAACATTCTCATACCAAATACAAAACAACACAGTAGCACCACATACGAAACAACAAAGTCATATCACATACAAAAAGTACAGTTATTCCACATACGAAACAACACAGTCATAACACATACGAAACAACACAATCATACCACATACGAAATAACACAGTAATACCACATACGAAACAACACAGTCATATCACATACAAAAAAGTACAGTTATACCACATACGAAACAACACAGTCATAACACGTACAGAACAACACAGTCATGCCACATTCAAAACAACACAGTCATGCCACATACAAAACATTACAGTCATGCCACATTCAAAACATTACAGTCATGCCACATTCAAAACAACACAGTCATACCTCATACAAGACATCACAGTCATGCCACATACAAAACATTACAGTCATGCCACATTCAAAACAACACAGTCATACCACATACAATACAACACAGTCATACCACATACAATACAACACAGTCATACCACATACAATACAACACAGTCATACCACATACAATACAACACAGTCATGCCACATACAAAACACCACAGTCATGCCACATTCAAAACATTACAGTCATGCCACATTCAAAACAACACAGTCATACCACATACAAAACAACACAGTCATACCACATACAAAACAACACAGTCATACCACATACAAAACAACACAGTCATACCACATACAATACAACACAGTCATACCACATACAATACAACACAGTCATACCACATACAATACAACACAGTCATACCACATACAATACTACACAGTCATACCACATACAATACAACACAGTCATAACACATACAATACAACACAGTCATAACACATACAATACAACACAGTCATATCACATACAATACAACACAGTCATATCACATGCAATACAACACAGTCATATCACATACAATACTACACAGTCATACCACATACAATACAACACAGTCATATCACATACAAAACCACACAGTCATACAACATTAAAAACAAGACAGTCATACCACATACAAAACAACACAGTCATACCACATACAATACAATACAAAACAGTCATACCAAATACAAATCAACACAGTCATACCACATACAATACAACACAGTCATTCCACATACAAAACAACACAGTCATACCACATACAAAACAACACAGTCATACCACATACAAAACAACACAGTCATACCACATACAAAACAACACAGTCATACCACATACAATACAACACAGTCATACCACATACAATACAAAACAGTCATACCACATACAAATCAACACAGTCATACCACATACAAAACAACACAGTCATACCACATACAAAACAACACAGTCATACCACATACAGAACCACACATTCATACAACATTCAAAACAACACAGTCATATTACATACAAAACCACACAGTCATACAACATTCAAAACAACACAGTCATACCACATACAAAACCACACAGTCATACAACATTCAAAACAACACAGTCATACCACATACAAAACCTAACAGTCATACATCATTCAAAACAACACACCCATTTCACAATTGAATCAGAAAGTATTTATTAGGAAATGTTGCGGTTACCGCCTTCCAACGGTTAGTGAAACAGGAACCCTGTATGGGGTAAAAAGTATTTGATCAGTACTTAACCTCTTACTGTCATGATTTATTTAAGAAATTTTTCACCGAACTTCCATCCCCTAAATGAATTGCCTTACGGTAAGTGTAAAAAGCACACAAGTTAATCAACGATTAATAGGAATGATGTTTTCACAGCGCCGCTCGAAAACCAATGTCTCTTCTTGAACTAGAACTTATTTAAAGAGAGATTTATATTAAAGGAGGGGGTAAATAATATTTTATTGGACATACAAAGATATTTATGAGTACTCTCTTAAAAGTAAGAGTTGAGTTCATTTGTTTCGAGTAATTGACAGACAAGGGTAGGAATTGAAAAATGTCATTTATTCACATTAAATGACGTATATCGTTAGAGAACGAACGATATACATGTCCGAAACAAAGTTGGAGGTAAATTAAACGCCATAAGAAACCCCAACCTCAACTTATACGTGATAAGAGAGTGACCAAGAGGACATGATGTAGAAACAATCAGTGACTAGAAAAAAACATTGACATGAACGAGAGAAATAATTACAAATAAAGGGAATGAGGCTGTAGAGAAGGAGCCCACAACTCCAATCTTTAAAAAAAAAACAAAAAAAAACCTTAGCAGTTAAAAGAGTACAGCAAAGAATGAGAGAAAGAGCCCACAACTCTAGTCTCTGAACAGGAATAGCACAAAAAAAAGAGAAAGAACCCACAACTCCAGTCTCCGAATTATGTACCTGGAATCTACACATATCTGAACACAAGGGGTTGAATATAAAGCAAATAGATTGACATGAACAAGAAACATGCACGGAATACAGCAGAAAAACCGACGTGCTCGAGCCCACAACTCGAAGCACGCCGCAATATAGATACACACATATATGCATTTATACAACAGGCAAGAAAGTGCTTACACGAGCCCACAACTCGAAGTATGCATGAAAAGTAATACTAAAACACGGCACGTAGAATAAAAAACTGTTAATGACTAAAACGATACTTTCCACCGGGTATGGCCCGAAGGCGTTCAGTTCTGTAGCATTGGTATGCGGATGTATTTTTTATAAGCCGAGGATTTCCAACGCCCCATTTTCTGAATTTGCGACTCCGAAAGGCCCTGTTCGGCTGCCGAGGTCGTAGCTCCAATACGAAAACTGTGGCCTTTGTAGAGTGTGGTATCACATCCACAAAATATCAACGAAGCTCGCAGATGGCTGGAGAAGAATGTTCTTGACACTTGCGATCCGTCAGGAAAGGTGAAGAGAGGACCTGGGTTGGATCCACGTAGCTTACAAAACTGCCAAAGGGCAGCCACTGGACAAGTTGTTACAGGAGAGACTTTGGCCGGTATAAGCAACTTAAAAGTTTTTCCGTGACTGTGGTTATAATTTTCCAGGTGTAGTTCAAGCGCGGAAGGAATGTCAGCTGTGTAATGAAACGTTATGCACGAATAAGTGACTACTGCGGGGCCACGACCGTGTCCTGTCAGCTCACCTACTCTGAGAAAGGCATGGAAAGCTAAGAGGTACATAGCCTGAAGTAGCCTGAACAACGGTGTGAAGACTGCGAGGTGATAGGTAAGCGTTTGTCTGGCGAACGACATTGATTGTTTTAACCTAGAAGGCATTTCTTGACTATAAAGGGTTGTGTAGGGTCGCTAAAATTCAAGAGTTTGGGCGCGTAACCAATCGCCGACAAATACGTTAAGGTTGTAGATGCAGTCAACTTGTTGATGTAGCAATGTGCAATGAACGCCAAGATAGCCCGTAGAGGTGAGGGATATGTTTGTGGCAGATCTGTAGTGTGTTTTGCCAGGAAGCTCTTGTAGGAAGCCAAAGCTCTGTTGTATGTTTTTGTCGAAGAAGTTGCCAAAGCGTGGTTGACTAGCCCGTCTGCAACGGCCATCAAATTATCAAGCTGTCGACTGGAATCGGATCCAGCACATGTTGGTTGGCCGGACAGCTTTGTAAGTACTTGTGGACCTGGTCACGGGAAAGAAAGTCGGCTAAAATGTTGTGAGAGCTGGGAATATGTTCGGCTCTACAAAATACATTGTGCTGTAATGTCTTCACCACAAAACGGCGAACTAGTTTCATGAGATGCCTATCTTTAGAACTT
Source organism: Mya arenaria (assembly GCF_026914265.1). NCBI lineage: Eukaryota > Metazoa > Mollusca > Bivalvia > Myida > Myidae > Mya > Mya arenaria. The sequence goes on from NC_069136.1 coordinate 34,172,849, forward strand.
TGTTTGTTAATAATATGCACTACGGCTTCATTGTCTGAATGGAAAACGATACATTTATTCTGCAGGAGTGACCCCCAAAGCTCCAAGGCCAGCACCAGGTTGAACAGTTCTTTCACAGTTATGTGCAAGGTGTTCCATTCACTGTCGACCGGCCACACCCCTGCGAAGTAACGATCATTAAAATAACCTCCGAATCCAATGTTACTGGCATCAGTATATAGATCTAGAGCGGTCGAACTGTCCCAACGGTCTGGGAGCATCATAGAAATGCCATTGAAAGTGTTTATGAACACGGACCAGGCTTCCAAATCTGCGCGAACATCCAACGTGAGGCGTCTCTTGTGATGGGGCTGCTGAAGACCCATAGTGAGGTCAATCATGCGCCGAAGAAACGCTCTACCGGGTACGACAACCGCACACGCGAAATTCAAAAGACCTATAAGACTTTGCAGTTCCTGTAATGTAGCTTTTTTCTTGCGTTTCATGCGGGAGAGACAATCACGTATTTTTTCAACTTTTTCAAGGGGCAGCCTTTTAACCATGGCAAAAGAGTCGAGCTCGATTCCAACAAATGTCATCGTAGTATCAGGCAAATAAGTTTTTTCCTCCTTGATGGGAACTCCCATGTCCGACGCAAGGTGGAGGAAGTTATTCAGGTGGGCAAGACAGTGGTCGTAGGAAGGTTTGGACACAAAGAGAAAGTCATCCAAAATATGAGTGCAACCGGAAGTACCATGTTTGTTCGTGGCTATATATTCAAGAGCTAATGAGAATTGTTCGAAAAGGTAACGCGAGTGGCTGAGAATGATTGGCAGAGTTTTGCCTACATAAAAACGCCATTCAAATGAAAACCTCAATATGTATCGAGAAAACGGGTGTATAGGAATGAGTCTAAATGCTTTTTCTATGTCAGTCTTAGCCATGTAACAGCCCCGACCAAAGTGTTTAACCAGTGCTTCCGCATCATCAATGGTATTGTAGTGGACGGCACATTTGTCACGAGGAATACCGTCATTGACCGAAGCCCCATTTGAAAAAGAAAGATGGTGAATGAACCTGTATTGTCCAGATTTTTAGGAACGGCACCTATAGGAGAAACATGTAAATGTTCGATAGGTTTAGATGTAAATGGGCCAGCAACTCTGCCGGCCACTAATTCTTCATGAAGGGCTTGTCTCACATCATGGGTGAGTTGAAGCTGATAGAAGATTAGTCACTGGTTGTTTAGTTAGAGCTCCCTCAAATGGAATTGTATTTGAAAAGCCTGTTAAAAGAAACTCTGATAATTGTCGATTATAGCCGTCTAGCCAACATCGTAGACGGTGAACACGGATGGGGGTAACAATGTCTCGATGGGAGGTAGCGATATCTTTATTTGTTGAATGCTGTTTTTAGTCGGTTTGGGTATGGCACTGATGGCTTAGAAGCTGGTTCTTGATGCGAACTGGAGGCTCCATGTTTGTGTTTAGCACACATGCGTTTGGGATGTGGTCCCCTACAAACTTGACAGGTGTGCGCGTACCGACATCGTAATCTACTGCACGTGGCGTTGTTGAACTGGTAACATTGTTGTCCGCCCACCCGACCACGAAAGGAACCTTGAGATGGTGAGGATCGAAAACGATAACACAGGCCTTCAGCTAACGCCTTATTATAAAGTTCCGAATTTGGAAGGTGCCATGAATGTCGAGCTGGGTTGTCTTCGCGAGCTTTTCTAAAGCGTACGTCATACTGTAAAGCAGCATAAGGGCCGACTTGTCTGGCCAGGTCCTGTATGATAGATGAGTACTTCATTAAGGAAGTTATACATCCAGTGTTCTTTTCTGTATACACCGCCACGAAAATGGCGAAGGCCTTGTGCCAGGCTTCCGTTGATTTGATCTCTTCCTGGTCAGCTTTATGAAAGGAGATAATTCCCTCGCTGGATTGGCGTATTGAGAGTTGGCCAGATTCCTTTGAGGAAATTAATGCCCGAAATGAAATGAACTGCTCGCCCCATATCTTGGCCTTCAACTTCGGGCCACTCCCGCAGTAAGCGAAATACCTTGAGCGCCAAAAGAAGTGGCGAGCGCGGCGGGAGCGGAAATTGAGTTTGTTGCATCAAGGGGCGTTATGTCTGGATTGTTAGCTGTAGCATGTGCACGGGCTGAAGTCAGCAACGGATGTAGAGTGTCTGGATCTGAGGGCATAGGGACAGTTGGAGTTGTCAATGCTGGCGGCTTGATGACGCCCATCTCCAGAAGCGACTTAATAACCGAATCGGTGACGACCGGAGCCACTTTAGACACTATGTCGTCTACAGATGGAGTGGCAGTTGCCGCACGCTTCCTTTTACTCATAGCTGTAAGAAGATGAAACTGCTGGTAATTCAGATTATGACACCTTAAAAGGTACTAACAGAAGATTAATAGGACAATTGGCCCCAAAGAAGTACTCCTCAAAAGAGTAAAATAACATCCGGCCCCAATACTCCAATTCCGTCTTGGCGCCAATAGCCATATTCAATCAATAGGTTAAAAATCAACGAACGGCCCCAATAGCCAGACTCTACAATAGAGTAAAAATCAAAATCGGCCCTAATAGCCAGACTCTACCATAGAGTAAAAATCAACGACAGGCCCCAATAGCCATACTCCATAATAAAGTGAAAATCAACAATCAGCTCTAATAGCCACACTCTACAATAGAGTACCAATCAAAAATCGGCCCCAATAGCCAGACTCTACAATAGAGTAAAAATCAACCATCGGCCTCAATAGCCATACTCTTCAATAGAGTAAAAATCAACAACCGGCCCCAATAGCCATACTCCATAATATAGTGAAACTCAACAACCGGCCCCCCAATAGCTACACTTTACAATAGAATAAAAATAAACAATCGGCTCCAATAGCCACACTCTAAAAAAGAGTAAAAATCAATAATCGGCCCCAATAGCCATACTCTACAATAGAGTAAAAATCAACAATCGGGCCCGATAGCCATACTCTACAATAGAGTAAAAATCAACAAACGGCCCCAATGGCCATACTCTACAATAGAGTAAAAATCAAAAATCGGCCCCAATAGCCATACTCTTCAATAGAGTAAAAATCAACCATCGGCCCCAATAGCCATACTCCCCAATAGAGTAAAAACAACAATCGGCCCCAATAGCCATACTCTACAATACAGTAAAAATCAAACAACTGCCCTAATAGCCATACTCTTCAATTGAGTAATAATCAACAATCGGACCCAATAGCCCATACTCATTATTATTATAGAGTTAAAATCAAGCCGAACTCCAGAATCGGGAGCCTAATATATAAACTTAGAGATAGATACACATATATACCCACATAAATAAACACACATACACGAACATATATGTAAATGTACATACATATGTATGGAAATATATATACACATATCGACTCTAAACAGATCCTACTAATAGCATGACACATTTGGAGGAAAGCCAAACCGGTAGATGCTAAAATTGTAAGGCAATACAGACAGTAATTGTGAATGCTATAGCAATGAAACCAAAATTAAATTATTTGACGGTAATCGGGTGTAAATTAATGTGCAGGATGCGCATGAAAGTAGGAATTGTGGTATAAGTACCATAAGCTAGAAAAATAGCGGAAACTTAATAAAACAAAACATAAAAAATGTAGACATGCGCAATGAGAATGAAATAAAATGATAAAGTCTCTATGTATGTGGTCACATTCGGCAGGAGCCGAGCATATGACAAAGTTAATGTAGCGGCCAACACCGAATGACAGCCCCCCCCCCCCTAATGCTGTGGAATAAAATATTGAGTCCTCTGGCATTCAGATGAACACCGTCCAGGAAGATAGCCTTGGAGGGGTCCGAGAGACGTCGCACTTTCCAGTAGTGAATACTGTCCTGTTGTCCACATTCAGCTTTCAGGGCACGATTAAAGAAGACCACCGCCTCGTTAAACTCCACGACACAAATATTCCTTGTGGTTCGTCGCGGAAGTAGCTGAAGAATAAAAATCCCTCGGAGATGAAAGCGGGTTGTCCATAGCGACATCAGGGCTACAATGCGCAACACTAATAAATGGGGATCCAATAAGCCATTGGCACTGTCAATGTCGTTTCCCCCAATCATCATGATAACAAAGCTCGGTGAATATAACGATAACTTCCTTTCAAAGGAGCAGATAACACGACTGTCAGTGAAGCGAGCACCACTGAGTCCAAATAGTCCAATGGACTGACCATGAGACAAACAAAAAGCGTCTGCCACCGAGCTGGCATCCTCGAGGAGGAAACGATGAAGTCTTTTCACGTGGGAATCGCCCAAAATCAAAACATCCATTGTCTTTGTTCACATCCGAGGTTTATGTTACGTAAACACACAAAGAAATAAAGAAATATGTTCGTAGCAAAAACCAATCACTTAATACCTTCAAATCTTAATAAACTTGAAATTAAAGGCTTGTGAAAACACTGCGTAGCCCGGTTTTGCATAAATTATCTGTGAAATTATTACGTTGTGGATCAGCGAGAAGAGACGGTTAAATAATACTATCAAAATTGGAAACTCTATACTTATAATTTACTGAGTGATGAGTTAGATCCCTTGAAAGTATCATAACTAAATTTATTTCTTAGGCAATAAATTGAATTATGTAATTTACAATGGTGTGGGCTCAATTATTTGGTTCCTTTAGTGTTTCTTCGTCAGTAGGTCAATTTCTAAATTAAGCATCATTTGGGGTAGCCAGCCAATGAAAAGCCGTTAGCCATTAAGTCTTTGTTTTTTCGCGAGTGTGCATCGCATGATTTTCATTTTTTTAATTCCACCTCCTCCCATTCCTCCCCTACAACTTGACTTACACGTCCAGTAGAGTTGATATAATTTTATCTAGTCATACGTCAGTTTACGGCTACCTCAAATTGCCATACATGCTACTTTATATCATTTGATACATCGTTCAATATTGTTGTTGTTTAATTTTCTGTTATGTTTGCATAATATTGTCACGCATGCTACTCTACGTACATCAAACATTGTACGTATAAAGACACATAAGCATCCAATAATTTGCATCAAATGGTGTGTCCGTTTATTTGGAATGTACATAACCAATGTAACTATATTGCGTTAATTATGAATGTGGCCGTTTTATGAGTCGAATTATGTTTAACGTATGCTAAACTATTGATTCTTAAATGTCAGATTCATTGCATTCACATTTTATTTTAAAAAAAACACTTTAAAGCTGAACGTTCACAGATTAACCGTTTTAACATGTTTTGACATGTCTTTCAATGAGCAAATTTCTATATTTACGTTCGGAAACTGATGCTTTATGCCTAAAAGCTTTACTTACGCTTTAAGAAAAATGAGTTTTATTGTAGTTTACCAAACAATTGAGATATGTTCTTTAGTGAGTTATCTTCTATGACTGAATTGAAGGCATTGGTGCCAATATCAGCTGATTCTGAGACAAAAAATAAAATAAAACACAAAACTGTCAATCTGTCAGAGTGAAGCTATTTATTTTTAAAGCGTTGTTTATAACTGTGCAATATATATTTAATTCGTATGTTTCCGTATACCAGAATGTAAGATACAAACGAAACTTAAAAAAACATCATACTGGTGAAACTGAATATTCGGATGTTTAATTAACTGCATTACTTTTATAAAAGTGTTTCAATCGAGAAAGCTGCATAGTTTTTCTGTTTATCTTGCATTGTCGTCATACTTTAATCGGTGTAAGAAAGTATTTTGACTCACATTTATTCACGAAACCCAGTCATTATTCTTTCTGCCTGTGAAATACTGACTACCTCTATAAAATAATGACTCTCTACGATCTTGGCTATAAATAAGTGTCCCCAACCTAACAGAATCGAGTATTATTATGATGAAGCCACAAGTAAAATGATCCCTTACGAAGAATTTTGACATCGACAGATGAACGACTGCCCGGTATTTGTTTACCTTGTGTACAGTAGTTGTAATATTATCACCCTAATGACGATATAGCATGACCCATGGGTCACTTTATCTAATAAAGAAAACTGTGACGAGTTCATGATGTGGTTTGACCTTCGATACCATTTATATCTGAAGGTTAAAGGCACATATACACGAGTTTATGATGTGATATGACCTTCGATACCATTTATATTTGACATTTAAAGGCACATACGCATGAGTTCATGATGTGGTATGACCTTCGATACCATTTATATCTGAAGGTTAAAGGAACATATACACGAGTTAATGATGTGATATGACCTTCGATACCATTTATATCTGAAGGTTAAAGGCACATATACACGAGTACATGATGTGGTATGACCTTCGATACCATTTATATCTGAGGGTTTAAAGCACACACACACGAACTCATGATGTGGTATGACCTTCGATACCATTTATATCTGAAGGTTAAAGGCACATATACACGAGTTTAGGATGCGATATGCCTTCGATACCATTTATATCTGAAGGTTAAAGGCACATAAACATGAGTTTATGATGTGATATGACCTTCGATACCATTTTCATCTGAAGGTTAAAGGCACATACACACGAGTTCATGATGTGGTATGACCTTCGATACCATTTATATCTGAAGGTTAAAGGCACATACACACGGACTCATGATGTGGTATGTCCTTCGATACCATTGATATCTGAAGGTTAAAGGCACAAACACACGAACTCATGATAAAGTATTGCCTTTGATATCATTGATATTTGAAGGTAAAAAGCACATACACACGATTTCATGATGTATCATTTCTTTAAGAGACCCCTATATAAGTACATAACCTAGAATCCGTGACCTTCTCCTGTCAAGATATGTGTTCTAACGACCGAAATACCTGGCCGACTACACCTCTTCTCAACACCGGTATAGGTTAAGGTACCGTAATACAGACTGCGCTACCGAGCCGCGTACCCACCTTCACAACACCTGCATAGATAACGTTACCGTGACTATCGTGTAGTTCTGCCTTGAACCGAAATTATTTCACTTCTGGTAAAGGTGCCTCAATAATTGAAATGAAAATAATAATGCGACGAAACCAACATGTCCTTGAAATAACCCGCATACGCGCTTTTTGCTATAATCAATCGTTATCTAATTAACCTCAATCATTGCACGTAGCTGACATATTTCAAGCCTTTAACACTTTGTACCGAGATAAAACACTTGATATGATTGTATAGTTTTATTAAAGCAGATTGCAATTTTCGTTTTCGATTGAAGCATACGAGTCATAACCTTTCTTATTTATACGCATAAATTAACTTCCTCTTTATAAGTGACAATATCAACATTTAATGATTAGTTCTCTTATTAGTTGTTTTCTTTTTAATAATCACAGTCATACCACACACGACACATTACAGTCATGCCACATACAAAACAACATAGTCATACCACATACAAAACAACACAGTCATACCACATACAGAACAATACAGTCATAACACATACGACACAACACAGTCATACCACATACATATCAACACAGTCATACCACATACAAAACAACACAGTCATACCACATACGACACAACACAGTCATACCACATACGACACAACACAGTCATACCACATACAAAACAACACAGTCATACCACATACACAACAACACAGTCATACCACATACAAAACAACACAGTCATACCACATACATTTCAACACAGTCATACCACATACAAAACAACAAAGTAAAACCACATACAAAACAACACAGTCATACCACATACAAAACAACACAGTCATACCACATACATATCAACACAGTCATACCACATACAAAACAACACAGTCATACCACATACATAACAACACAGTCATACAACATACAAAACAACACAGTCATACCACATACAAAACAACACAGTCATACCACATACAAAACAATACAGTTATATCACATACAAAACAACACAGTCATACCACATACATATCAGCACAGTCAAACGACATACATATCAACACAGTCATATCACATACAAAACAATACAGTCATACCACATACAGAACACTACAGTCATACCACATACAAAACAACACAGTCATACCACATACGACACAACACAGTCATACCACATACAAAACAAAACAGTCATACAACATACATATCAACACAGTCAGACCATATAAGACACAACACAGTCATACCACATACAAAACAATACAGTCATACCACATACAAAACAACACAGTCATACCACATACAGAACAATACAGTCATACCACATACGACACAACACAGTCGTACCACATACATATCACCACAGTCATACCACATACATATCAACACAGTCATACCACATACATATCAACACAGTCATACCACATACATAACAGCACAGTCATACAACATACATAACCAAACAGTCTACCACTTACATAACCAAACAGTCATACCACATATATAACCATACAGTCATACCGCATACAAAACAACACAGTTTTACCACATACAGAACAATACACACATACCACATACGACACAACACAGTCATACCACATACAAAACAACACAGTCATACCACATACATATCAACACAGTCATACCACATACGAAACAACAGAGTCATACCACATACAAAACAACACCGTCATACCACATACGACACAACACAGTCATACCATATACGACAAAACACAGTCATACCACATACAAAACAACACAGTCATACCACATACAAAACAACACAGTAATACCACATACAAAACAACACAGTCATGCCACATACATATCAACACAGTCATACCACATACATATCAACACAGTCATACCACATACGACACAACACAGTCATACCACATACGACACAACACAGTCATACCACATACGACACAACAGAGTCATACCACATACGACACAACACAGTCATACCACATACATATCAACACAGTCATACCACATACATATCAAAACAGTAGTACCACATACGACACAACACAGTCATACCACATACATATCAACACAGTCATACCACATACGACACAACACAGTCATACCACATACAAAACAACACAGTCATACCACATACGACACAACATAGTCATACCACATACGACACAACACAGTCATACCACATACAAAACAACACAGTCATACCCAATACAAAACAAAACGGTCAAACCACATACATAACAACACAGGTACCCCACATACAAAACCACAGAGTCATACCATATAAATAACAGCACAGTCATACCACATTCAAAACATCACAGTCATTTTACACACAAAACAACACAGTCATAAAACATATGAAACAACACAATAAAAACACATATGAAACAACACAGTCATACAACATACAAAACAACACAGTCATAACACATACGACACAACTCAGTCATACCACATACAAAACAACACAGTCTGCCACATACGAAACAACACAGTAATACCACATACATAACCACAAAGTCATACCACACACAAAACAACACAATTATACCACATACAAAACAACACAGTAGTACCACATACAAAACAACATGCTAATACCACAATTATAACAACAAAGTCATACCACATACAAAACAACACAGTCATACCACATAAAAAACAACACAGTCATACCGCATAAAAAACAACACTGGCATACCACATACATAACCACACAGTCATACCGTATAGAAAACAAAACAGTCATATCACATACATAATCACACAGTCATACCACATACATAACAACAAAGTCATACCGCATATATAACAACACAGTCATACCGCATACAAAACAACACTATCATACCACATACATAACCACACAGTCATACCGCATAGAAAACAACACAGTCATACCACATACATAATCACACAGTCATACCACATACATAACAACACAGTCATACCACATACATAACATCACAGTCATACCACATACATAACAACACAGTCATACCGCATATATAACAACACATTCATACAACACACATACCCACACAGTCATACCACATAGATAACCACACAATAATACCGCATACAAAACAACACAGTCATGCCGCATACATAACCATTGAGTCATACCTTATAGATAACAACACAATCATACCACATACATAACCACACAGTCATACCACATACAATACAACACAGTTTTATCACATACATAACCATACAGTCTTACAGTATACATAACCACACAGTCATACCCCATAGAAAACAGCAAAGACATACCACATACATAACAACACAATCATACCACATACAAAACCACACAGTCATACCTCATACATAATCACTCAGTCATACCACATACAAAACAACACAGTTATACCACATACGTAACAACACAGTCATCCCACATACATAACCACAGAGTCATACCACATACATAACCAAACAGTCTACCACATACATAACCACACAGTCATACCACATACATAATCATATAGTCATACCGCATACAAAACAACACAGTTTTAACACATATATAACAACACAGTCATACCACATACAAAACCACACAGTCATACCGCATACATAATCACACAGTCATACCACATACAAAACAACACAGTTATACCACATACGTAACAACACAGTCATCCCACATACATAACAACAGAGTCATACCACATACATAACCAAACAGTCTACCACTTACATAACCACACAGTCATACCGTATATATAACCATACAGTCATACCGCATACAAAACAACACAGTTTTACCACATATATAACAACACAGCCATACCACATACATAACAACACATCCATACCACATACATAACCACACAGTAATACCCCACATACATAACAACACAGTCATACCACATACAAAACAACACAGTTTTTCCACATCTATAACAACACAGTCATACCACATACATAACCACACAGTCACACCACATAAAAAAACAACACAGGTTTTCCACATTTATAACAACACAGTCATACCGCATACATAACCAAACAGTCATAACACATACATAACCACACAGTAATACCACATACATAACAACACTGCCATACCACATATAAAACAACACAGTCATACTACATACAAAACAACACAGTCCTACCACAAACATAACCACACAGTAATACCACATACAAAACAACACAGCCATACCACATACATAACAACACAGTAATATCACATACAAAACAACACATCCATACCATATATAAAACAACACAGCCATACTACATACAAAACATTATCAGTTATATGACATATCCTTCATTATTCCAAAAAATCTTGTTTTTAAATCCATTTGAAATCATTGAGAAATGACCAAACATATGTATTATACAGGATAATACATGGTTGACATATATTGTCCCAACGTTAGGAATGTGGAGATTCCTCAACGTTATTACAGCGTTAGTTTGACAATGAAAGCACAACATTCATGTAACCTTGTAACAAGCATTGGGTGCGGAAAACAAACCGAAAACAAAACGCTTGTCAAATGCAGTCGTAACAATGAAATAACACACATAGCTGATAATGTATTTTACTGTTTTATTGCTCGTTTGGTAGATGATTTATTCTACTACAACTCTGGTAAGACGCATATGTCAAACACGCTCGGCAAATAATAGGGTGCGTGATTAAGAATGCTAGATTATTATTATTTACTTTTCTATCCTCTAAGCAAACAACTTGTTTTAATATCATTATATAGTAATTACATTCATGTTATACAATATTCTATTAAAACAACAAATCGAGAGTATTTACTCATATGTTGTTGTTTTTTTATTCTTAACTGCGTCTATTAAAGGGACCAGGACAAGGTTGTCAGCACGATTTTTTAAAGTTAAGGGAATCAGCGAAAACATGACCTTGAATTTTTTTTTGATTACTCATCGATCATTTTAACAATAGTTGGTGGAAAATATGTACACATTATTGTGGCACTAACGTTTTGACATAGTTACTACAACGTTATAAAATAACATTAACATGACACAAACTCCACACAAAGTAAAACTAACTATATTTGTATACTGAACTAGCAGCGTCCTCCTTAGTCGCCATCAAGAAATAAAAACAAGTAGCGCGAGGCCATCAATTGATATCTTGTATGGGAGGTTTAAGGCTAGCAAGATTGGCAAACACATTTTCTATACACCGCTTTGCCGGGGTGCATGAAAACTTGTATCATAATCCAATAAACACGCTCATCAATCTGTTCAGCCCATAGTACCCTTATCTCATTGCGACTTTACGTAAACAAATTTATTTAGAAAATCCGTTTTTATTTTCCTGTTTGACATCTTGACATCCATCGTGACCGTAGCTCTTTGGAATATAATAATTAATCACTTAGATTGACAATGGGGAAAACATCGAAAAAAGTTATCCTTTTTTAATCGTACATGAAAGAATTTAATTTCATTGGTTTTAATCGAGAACTAGTCCTACATGGGCATCTGTTTTAATAACAACGTACAAAAAATGTACATAAAGGAACTATTATTACAACACAGTTTGAATAATGATATTCGAATACATATTTGCATCAACTTCATTCATGAAAACCATGACTATTTCTACAACACCAATATTGTGGGTCCAAGAGACATAACGTGCGCATTTATTTTATTGCATGTGGGAGAATGTTTATCGTTTGTCCCACATTAAATATATATATATACTATCATCCTGGTGATCAAAGTTATTGAGTGGGATCCCATTGGGTTTCTAAACATATCTTTATATAGCACGGGCTTGGTCATCAATCGTAATCTTGAATAACAGTTTAACGTCTACCAAAGTAAACAAATACATTTTCTATACTCCACTGCGCAGGGTTATCAAATTGGGCTGACAGACTACTTATATTACAAACACGATCAGTTCATGATTAGACTAAACCTAATGATAGTTGTTTCGTTATGTAATCCTTATTTATACACCTTCTTAATCGTCACCGTTGCCTGTTGGGATACAATCTTTAATTTATTCAGATATGGGAAAAGCACAGGGTAACCGTGCCAGTAAGTGTTTTATTTTACTAATGCAACTTTTGTTATTTTAATTGAAAGCTATTCCTATATAGGCATTTGTTTTATTTACAACTACTAAACGCATGCACGCAAAGGAACATAAATATTATTTTAACTAGGTTTAAACAATGATATTCGAATACATATTTGTATGAACTTGATTCAAGAAAAACAGCAGCAACAATAAGTTCACTTTTAAGTATTTTAATATGAATTCCGAGATTTACTTACTTATATTTAAATTTATTTTGAATATGTCTATTATTTGTCAACGAGTTTAAATACTACTTTTCTTCACAGTAAAGCGGTTTTTGTATTTTCTGGAAACTGAAATTCGATGGGATCCAGTTGTTTTCTACATATTTCTATTTATAGCACGGGCTTTGAAACTGGGTATTGATGAATCGTTTAATAATGTGAAGTTATTTTTATGAATTCACACATGGGATTTTTTTTTGTGGTTGTATTGGCAAACAAATTACCAATTAAAATCCCGTTCAAACAATTATTACGTAAGATATAAACACTTAAACAAGTTTAGAGCTACGGCCCCAGGGTTCCAGTGTTTGACACACTCCGACTTCTTTTATTTTCATATTTCATGGTCCGCTTCGACTGATTTGTATGTTCTTTTAACTTTATCTTTTCTATTTCTTTTGATCTAGGTCGTTCCGTTCGCAAACGAAAGTCAGGATGCAAGGGAAAAGAGAAAAAAGGTAAGAACTGTTAAAACCAAAAGTACTTTTTATAAATTGTTTCAGTGTTAGTGAATCAAATCGTTTAACAATCAAACTCAAAAAGGACGGTCTAGTGGTATTAGTATCTGCCTCTCATTCAAATGGTTCGAGCCACATCAGGGACGTTCCTTTGGCCTATAAATATGGGGCATGTTTCTATCAAGAAAACGGACCGGAGGTTGATTGATATCAAATGATAGATTGGTCACACACAAGCTGAGCGTCATACGATAACAGATTCAAAACAGAGATGAAGAAAAAGAGAAGAAAAACCAGCAGGCATATTATGTTAAATAGTCCAAGTTAAATTGCTATTTGAGCTTAACGATATAATGAAAAAAACATAAGATTTCCATGGACTATCAAATAAATAGTCAATTTCAGAATAATCGTTGTTTCAGCGGAAACCACACAGGTCAATATTCATATTTTTCAGGGACATTCAAATCCGATGCTTTCCAGAAAAAAATCAGGTTGGGAGTAAGCACTAAAGATGAATTTAGATGGAAAGCGAAACGGTACATAAACGCTTTAATTTATATCTATATATTAAGACTGTGTTTTAATAGTAACTTAGTATATGAAAGCCTGATGGATACATGATGCAAAGACACATTAATAGTGAATTATACTAAAATAAAAAACAGCGAACCTTACAAAGTCTTCTTTAAATTTTAATGTGCTATAGTATTAATTAAGGGCACACCTTTAAAATATTATTATAATATGTTCAGTTTAAAATATTGAGGTGATTAGATTTATCGGAGCAAACACCAGTCCAAGGCGACGACCAATATATATTATCTCATTAACTCCTTTATACCCGCATACAGAATTATTTAACTCTTGAGATACATAAATCTCATTCAGACATACCGTAAATAGGTGTCCCGGTAAATCATTTTTTATTTATATATGCATATATATATAAATACTCTTATTCTTGACCGTTGCCTTGTTGAATTGTAGCGTTTACACTAGTCTGATTGGAATTTTAGGTGTACAACAACGAAACGCAAACTATCTGAAAGAATTAGGTATGGAGGTGGAAGGTCCGAGAAGAAAAAAGGTAGGGACAGTTAACATCAGAATTATTAGTATATAGTCACAACACTAAGCAAGTTGAAACTAAGCAATAACTAAAAAAGTTGTCTAGTGGTATGAGTGTCTGCCTCACAAACAAAAAGCTTTAGCCTAACCTCTGTATAAGTTTCTACTAAGGAAACGGCCCGGAAGGTGGTAAATACCTATCAGCATATAGATCAACACATTCAAGCTGAAACAAGCTAATTTTAAGTCTAAAACAACAACTTAATTTTAGAATTCACATTTTTCATTTTCTCATATACCACGAATTAATGCTACTTGTAGTTAACGACTTCACGATAAAAATAATCAGATTTTCATGGACTATGAAATAAAGGAGGTTTTGAAATAAACAATGTTTCTGTCGACATAATACATATTATATAATTCAATTTTTACATATTACAGAGTCCCACAAAGGGTATGCACGACCATTTAGACCCAGGTCAGGCCCTCAGCCTGTGCCGATTGACAATTTTCGGGGCGGAGTTTCACGTCCATGGACTAGTCTACCGAAAGCGAACTTACCGACATCGTTCGGAGGTTTCCGGTTAAGTTTAAATTAATATATCCAATAACAAGTTCTTTAATGAATGTTTAAAAGTGAAACAAAATCATATCAATCACTTAAGGATGTGTCTTTCTGCAAAATAATTGAGAGTACAGGTATGTCAGCCACTTGAATATACAATGTTTTGTTTATTACCTTGTACATACATATTGACATATTTCATTTAATATATTTTATGAGTAATTATCGATGTACAATGTATAAGTCGGAAATAAACATTTTGTCATGTGATCAATGTAATGGTGTTGGTTGGTTATTTGACTGCGTCGGCCCCAATGGGAGTATCAGTGTTGTTTGGTTGTCAAGCATAATTCACAGACAGAATACTGGTATGAGCTACACTGGTTCATTAACGTGTCGTATTGTATAACGTTGACACACGAGACCTTCATTTAATATCCCTCCGGTACGGTTAGAGGCAAGCCCTGGGTCGAGACATAATTGTTCTGTTACTGGACCAAGGATCCTACAGATGGCCGGATGTGCGTAAGTAAGCTCTATATTGGTTCTTCTAGTATTTTTGGTTCGAAACAAGACAATCAAACTTACACGGGAAAACAGAAGGCTTGGTTTCTTTCGGGCAATAAATATTTTTGAACATACCTCCCCTAATGCCCGGTATAACTGAGACTTCGTTGATTCATATGGAAACGCTGTCAATGCCAAACAGCACTGGCCTCAGTATTAAAAGATGAAGTAAAGTTCAACGACATCGAAGAACCATCATTGCGGACCTTAACGCCCCTGCAATATACGTTTTCGCAAGATTTGTTAAAGATAAACAGCACGGTAAATGCAGTTACCATCTTGGATAAAAGTACTTCAAACCAACTAAAGCATCCAACGTATGAAACAGCAGCCTCTGTGTAATCTAAACTGTTTATTGTACCCAGTGGTAAGTGCAGAACTGACCACGCCCGCTAGTGTATACAGCAGAAGCCTCGGTTTGATCGAGACAAATCATTGTCTTCAAGAATAAGTAATACATTGACCACGCCCGCTCGTGCATGAAACTGCAGTTGTAGTTTAATCGAGACAGTTCATTGTCCGCAAGGATAAGTGCTGCACTGACTACGCCCGCTAGTGTATGAAACTGTAGTTTTAGTTAAATGGAAACAGTTCATTGTCCGCAAGGATAAGTGCTGCACTGACCACGCCCGCTAGTGTATGAAAAAGTAGTTTAGTTTAATTGAGATTGTTAATTGTCCACAATGGTAAGTGCAGCACTGACCACGCCCGCTAGTGTATGAAACAGCAGTTTTAGTTTAATCGAGACAGTTCATTGACCGCAATGGTAAGTGCTGCATTGACCACGCCCGTTCTTGTATGAAACAGCAGCTTTGGTTTTATCGAGACTGTTCATTGTCCACAAAGGTAATGGAAGCATTGTCCACTCCGGCTTTCAGGCTAGCATCGGCTTTCGCGTTTATCTATACGAGCCGAAATAAGTAACCGGGCATCAAACAATAACTGGTGAGAGTAGCCAACAGAAATATCATTATAAACAATTACCATTCAAATTACACATTAATTACTACACATGTGATTTAAAGGATTATGTCCAATTAAACTATCACTCACAGTTGCTATATATTCCGATTTGTATAAGTCTGAGAATATCTTAGTCGTAAACCACACGGTGTTTAAGAGCGTAAAGGTACGGGCAGAACGTGTTAAGTTCATACATTTTCTTGAAACGCAGGGGCGTAACGCCTAGAAATATACGACCATACATACAATCTGTATTCAAAAGGATGTACATGAAGTTAGCGGCCTAGCGCTCAAGCGGCCAAGCGACATAAAGTTAGCGGCCTAGCGGCCTTGCAGCCTGGCGGCGTGAGGTTAAAGGCCTAACGGCCTATCGGCCTAGCGGCATGATCTTGGCGGTCTTGCGGCCTAGCAGCTATTTTTTTCTCTATTTCAAAGCAATTGCTAATGCATTTTCTTTGAAAACAATGGTATATCAACGTGTTTTAATAAATTAGCATAGCGGCCTTAAATTGTTCTCTTTACCAGAGCATTTCTCTTCTAAAAAATAATAAATGTACTGCTTTAATACACAAATTATCAATCTGAAGTGATTTTAAACATTTTTTTTCAAAACAGTCGATCAAGCACTTAAGCACTTCACAATGGCTAGTACATTACGCCTGGAAATTAACGATCAGAAGCCTTAACATCTGTATTGAAACGGGGCCCAGCACGGTTACTTTACTTTGCTGGTATCATTTAAGTAGAAGCGAAGTTATAGTAAATGATCCTGAAATGTCACAGGAACCAGACTTATTAAAAAAATGCATAAATATCGAAAGTAAAAATGAACTCTTATATTGATGCAAGCCACACTTATAATATAAGAAATATTAGAATATATCTTTTAATAATGATAATAATTATATTTATGAGCTTTTGCAGAGCAAACGCCATTCTTAGTCGACGGACAAATATACTTAAGTACGGCAGCCAAATAAGGTATTTCAACTAGACCTTGCATGGCGGTGAATAGAAAATGTTCTGGTAGCCTAGACCTTCTTATACAATAATCCGATTGAAGACCTCGCGCCCCCTTTGGTGATTTATTTCATATTAAAGATGGTGTCCAAGATGACCGCCGAGTTTTACGAATTCCACAATATACATTGAATTGTGTGTTAATGATTTCCTTTTTTCCAAATCTATAATTGATATATATGAACCAATACATTCTCATTAAATCTAACATATTTCAGCCGTCTAAATAAGCAAAACTGACATATTAGTTTGGTGTTGTTGCTAATACCGTTTTTAATGGAAAGTCAGTTTTTTGTAAACATTTATAGCCCATTGTTACACTACTTGCATATAAATGATATCGGCTATAAATAAACCAAAATGGTGTCCAAGAAAAACACCCACATAACCTTAGAGTAAATAAAACGTGCACTATCATTCTGTTTTGCATCGAAAACCATGCCAGTATATTATGATGTTTGAATTGAGAGCTATAGCATATAATTCATCGAAGACAACTTGATAATATTTGCTACTATTCTGTATCTTTAATGCCCTAATTGTATGCCTTTTTGTAAGATCTTATGAATTTATTAGATTGCGTTGATAAACATATAAGTATTCGAACATTATTTTGGAAGTAATAAAGTTTAAAATGGTATCCAAGGATAAGGATGAACACCGAAGGTACGATTATTTAAAATTATATCAACTGATTTAAGACTTAATGCGATGTCAACGTTTCCATCAAGTTCTTATGAATATTTACGTATCTCTCACAGACAACGTAGATTCAAACTTAAGTTTATAGGTTAATGTTTGTCTCTAAATAAAAATCATCACTTCACATTTTTCTACGCATTAAGCACGTTTTTAAAAGTCGTTCAGGGCTTTTCTTGAGACGCGATTTAATACGACAATTAATTTGACTACTTTATCAATACCCAGCTACTTGACGATATATGACGATGCCTTCACGGTTAATCATGGCCTTTCCATAGCAGAAACGTACCGTTAGAACATCAGTCCAGATTTTGAGCGATTCGAGACACTTTCTTGATCCTGTAAAACATTATCATTTGAACATTATCGTAGTAGCAAATACGTAAAAACGTATCAGTAGCAGCGTTGTCGATCGTGCTAATAGTCGTAGCTGATCATTTATTAGTTTGTATATTCAAGATAAATTTCATAGTAGACAAATCTGAGGTCGCGTCTTAACCTTAGCCAAACGTTGTACAGCGTTTGAATCTGTCTTTGTGCTCTAACAATACGTAACAAAACGTATTTCATTTGTAGTTATTCAAACTTTATTGTGACAAGGATATCAGGCACAATTGCCACTGAAGACAACGAAGGTGGTATATTTCAGGTCATATTATTTGCTTATTTGTACTTCTTTTCAGTTTGGTCAAAATCAGTTTGTTACAGCCACGGCTAATTTGAAGAGAAAAACAACAACAGATTGATGGCCCCTCGAGATATGAATTGGCTCGTATCCATTAGTGATCAATACACGTGACATTAGGCGTAGCAAGTTTCCTCGATCATGGATCCCATTATTATTCTACGAAGAGTGTACGATTAATGCGGATACTAACGACTTCTGTTCGCGTACCGATCTATTTTGCCCATATATTGGCCTAGCATGACTCTGTTATGGAGTTGTTTCGTTAACTCCACAGTTATAGACGTCGAATAGTCGTTGTTTGTCATGTATTGTTGGGACTTGAACTCTCATCGTATAATGGAAGGGGGCCATTGTCGTGACATATTAATAGTCGTTTATATATTGATGTTATTCGCATTATCGTCGAGGATAAACCTCCTGCTATAAATGACATGTTCTTCCTATTTCACCTTATAAACACCTCACTGCAATTGTGTCGCTAGTGTGGCGACGATCGATCCTATTCTGGTATTTTCTCACACGATCTTATCGTAAAGAAGCAAATCGTTACTTCAAATGTGACGGCATGCCATCACTATGAATCTTCTGCAGTCTTTTCAAATCATGAAATATCAACATTGCTCGTAAATTTTAAAATATCTTCAGAAAGGCTGTCACTCGGGGCCAATCGAGGCAAAATCTGTACAGTGTGAGTCATGCTTAAAAGTTCAACAAAGTACAATGAACTTATGCCAGTCTTTCTTTATATCACCATACTATCTTCTTGTTGCCATCTTACCATTTTCATTGCAAAATTATAATAACTTTAATATGTCATCTCTTAAAGGTTCACACTGAAGCTTGTTACATTTTTTTATTATTTGATTGCATTATTATTTTCAACTCATTTGGCTTTAATGATCAAAGCAAAAAAAATGTGTAATGTCGTATTAGAGCGTCTCGGTTACCTAGATATGCAAACTCATTACACCGCTGCAGGGTTCTTAACTTCGGCTGCCGGACTATTAGCATATTCCCATTTAAACGCAAAAACTCTTATCTGCTAATAATACCCCAATCACATTACGACAATACGTAAATATAGCTTTTTGGAAAATCCTTATTATTTTCCTGTTTCACATCTTTTTAATAAGTTTACATATTTCACATGTTTCGTTGCTTGTTAAATTATAGTTTTAATCTAATCATATGGATTTATAGCTGTTTCCCAAACATGGGAAAAACAACCAAACGAGGTAACCTTTCTAATTATAACTTTAAGTATTTTATTTTGCTGGTGCAGTGTTTTCTTGTTTTAAACGAAAACTACTCCTAAACGGGCATCACTTTTAATAACAACATACAAAATAGCATGAACAATAAAGGAACACAAGTAATTTAACACAAGTTAAAGAACGATATTTGGATTAAACTTAACATTACTCATCATTTAGTTATATGTGGTAGAAGGTTTATTATTGCCCCAATATATACATATACTACATTCTTTGCGGTGATCAAAGTTTATACATTTTCTGAAAACGTAAATTTTGTGGGATCCCATTGGGTTTCTACACACATCTTTTTATAGCACAGGCTTGAAAATGAACATTGATGATTCTTCATAGTTAATTTAATGAATTTATACACGGTTTCTTGGGGGGGATGGGGGGAGGGTGGCCAAGCATTAAAATACCGGGTTAAATATTAAAATCAATCTGCATTAGTGCCAGTATTGCAATTCCAGTTCAAACTATGATTTTGTATAGTATCGATATTTAGCATTCTAAAAGTTAGGGACTACGATTTAAGGATCAAATGTTGGAAGCGTTCCGACTACATGGTATATTTTATATTTCGAGATTTCCGCTCCGATAACATTGTTTGTTTTTCAACTTTATTTTTATTTCTTTTAGATCCAGGTTGATCCGTACGCAAAAAGCTACCTAAATCAGGGAGCAAGACTGATAAGAAAAGAACAGGTAAATCAAACAGTTTAAGCCAACATGATTTTTAAAATATTGTAATAAAATGGATAATTGCTTTTTCCCGTGGAAGATCGTAATCTATTTCACCAAGTGAGCACCAACAATTTTTAAACTCGAGGTGAAAAATATTGCAATCTTACATTGATACTAACTTGATTTTATTATATGCCTAAAATAGGAGTAAAAAGTCATTTACTTACACTTTAAGAAAAAAAACAACAAGCACCAGTTATCCATGCACACATAACGGCATTTATGAAATGACGTCGTTGAAATTGTACCAGAGCCCTTTGCATGGTGACGTTTTGATTTGGAACTGAATGCAGGATAAAATTTCAAAACATGGAACAATGTCAATTCGATATTTTCACTGTTTCAATCTTTGAAATATCAATTCTATTTTACTGATGAATCTATATAAACCACAGAAAAACATATAATAAATTATTATTATATTTTAAGTTTACAGCGTGAAATTGTCAAATATTCAAACCCAGAAGGGTGATCTAGTGTTATAAGTGTCTACCTCTCATTCAATAGTCTCGAACCGTACCAGGGACATTCTCCTTGGCCACTAAATAAGGTCAGCTTAAAACTGGTTTCTACCAAGAAAACGGACTTTAGGTTCTGCAAGCTAAATGATGGTTCCATTCGAGCTGAAATATTTAGTATAAAAAGTATACAGTTCCAAAATGAAGGAAAACGAGGTTCGTGAACACCAGTATGCAGATTGTGTTGAACATTCCAAGTCGAATAGAATTTCTGTTGAACGATATCAGGATAAAATCCGATTTTCATGGGCAATCCATTAAAGCCGGTTTTAAAACATATAAGGTTTCAGAGTCCACTGCACATATCATCTTAGCCAATGTTCAAATATTTCAGGGACCAACAAATCTGATGCGGTCCCGAAGCGACCCAGGTCTGGTGCTGAACATGTTCCCTCTGCCGATAAATCAAGACGAAGATCAAAACGGTATATTGAAAAGTTTTGAATGGTTACTTTGATCCAGGAGTATAAAATGAAAAACAAATGTATGCATGAGGCAATGACGAATAAATGAAGAATTCTGCCAAAATTATATCCAATCCTATATACCTTACCCTTTCTCTCTGCAGTGCATGCAGTTACAGGAACAAGAGTTATTTCCCTTTTGGCCTCTAAAATTAAAGTAAATGTTTTCATTATATTCATGTCGGACACACTTTTATAAAATCATATATTTTAATAATTATAATATGTATAAGTTTTATCGGAGCAAACACCAGCTTAAGTCTACGATTAATATACTTCTATCATAAACAAATATAAACGTGTATACGTGCGACACGCAAAGATAGCTTTATGGGAAATCGTTATTTATATAGTATATACATTTTCACCATTGACCATTTGATTGTATAAAATAGTGTTCACATAATCAAATTTGTTTTAGGTTTGTTCCAACTATTGAAAAGAAAACCGCAAAACGAGTTGTCCTTTCTGGTCGTAAGTATTTTATTTACATGTACAGACTTTGTTGGATATACTGAATGCATTCCAAACAGATTCAATTCTATTTAAGATCCATGCCCTAATGGAATCAGTTTTAAAACCATTGTTCAAAATCAGCCAAAAGGAATATGTACATTTCAACACAGTTTAAAGAATGATACAATTTGCATCAAGTCGTAAAAACACCAATATTCTGAGAAGAAATCGGAATTTTCAGTGACGTTACACACACATTGCGTATTAAAGAAGAAAAGCGCGTTCAAAAAGTATAAAGTAGATACTGAGATGAATATTTACTTGTCGTTTAATTTTATCTGAGAGTATGTTTATTATTTGTCTCAGATTATATATACCACATTCCTTCACGGGAATCAAAGTTGATAAATTTTCTGAATGGGATCTCGTTTGGTTACAACACATATATATTTGAATCACGGGTTTCGAAATAAACGTGGATTAGCATAAGCATAGATACGCTCCGAGTGAATGTAATTTGTGATTTGCGATGTGTATGGCAAAAAAAAAATATATCAAAATAAATCTTAAGATAAATCTATGTTATTGCCAACAACTTTAACTCTAATTAAAACAATCATTTTGAAAAATATCAAAATTCCAAATACTAAAAGTTAGGGACTTCTCCAAAGAACGCTCTCTCTTGCACCAAGTCCCGGAAACGCTCCGACTACTTTGTTTATTAAAAATCAGATCATCAGTTCATCTAACTGTTTTAGATGAAGGTCGTTCCGTACGCGAAACACAGTTCGCGTTAAGGCACGAAAGGGACAAAACGACTGAGTCAAATTATAAAAACACGAAAAGGTTGTTTTGTGATACACTTGTCAGTCTCTCACTCGAGATGTTCGAGACATACTTTTTTGGCTTCTGTGAGGACACCTCGGTACTGGGGTGGTATTCAATACACGACATAAGTTGATCTTATGGTCACACATAATTGACTTAATTCACACAGTTGGTCAGTTATTGAAAATATTTACTCCGATTACCTACATCGTTCTTAGATCCAATTAGGACCAATAATGAATACCAGTCCAGACTTCTACTAAAACAACGGGCCCGAAAGCGATTCATATCAGCCTGTATATGGCTTACAATCGAACTGAACTGAATTAATACATAAATATAGTAAACAACAACCAAAAACTCATTCAGCCATGCACATTTTGATAATATAAGTTTCCATTGATTTTCGTGCTTAGTGAAGTCATATAAAACTATCCGATTTTCAAGGTATGTAAATTAATGGAGGTTTGAAAATCATCCATGTTTCAGAAACATCAGACAAATCATAATAGTCAACGTCCACACATTTCAGGAGACAAAAAATGTGATGCGACCCAGAAGAGTCCCCTGTTGCTTGAGTTTGTTTCCCCAGTCGACAAAAGAAGAAAAGTCAAACGGAAAACGTAAGAGCTGACAGTGTATTAATAGTAACTTTGTATGCAAATCTAATGAACGCATCAAAAAGCACGTAAATTAAAAAGATATATTGCAACTGTACTTAAAACTACTATTCTTTTTCTGACATGAACACGAACCAGATTGTTTTACCTGAATCATGAGGAAATCTCTTATGTAAATGTATGACATAATTATATAATATATTTTAAGCTTGGATTGAGTACATACCAGTAATTTCATTTTAAATAATATCATATTTTGTGGTATAAGTATAAGCATTTGCCCCATCATCACCATTGGATTGTAGGAATACAGTTATTTATTTGTTATTGATTGGGTTTTAGCAGTTCAGTAACCACGCAAGGCAAAAAGTCTCAACGGAAGGGAGGTAAGTATTTTTTTTTACTGGTGCAGATTTTGTTGGATAAACATGACGTCTAAAAGGTTTAAGTTAAAATCAAGAACTAGACAACCGTTTTGAAAACAAAGTTCTGAAAGCCATGAACGCACAGGAACATTAGTATAACAACACCGTTTAAAATGATGTTCAGAGGCACATTTACATCAACTATCACGACAACACAAATATTTTTACAATAACAATTGAAGTATAACACAACATGTGCATGAAGTAAAAGACACGTTTAAATGGTATAACTTGTATAATGAGGAAGAACTTAATGAACTTGGTGGGAGGTTATGGTCCAAGGGTACTACATCCCTTACGTCAAATCCCAGAACCACCCCTACTGCCTTGTTCATGTTTACATTTCGCGTTGTTTTTGATTGATTTAGGCCAGTCTCCCTTCTTTACGGCGTTTGCTGAGATGTTCAAATCAGAGCACCAACAGCACAAGAAAAAGAAAGGTAGGAACAGTTAAAACCAGAATTACGTCAAATATATTGTTCAATTGTTAAGATGGTGTACAATCAAAGCCCCAAAAGGTGGTATATTGGTCTTTATAAAGGGTTGAGTCGTACCAGGGAGGTTATCAAGACCTCTATATATGACCACACTGTACCGGTTACTACCAGAAACAAACCCGAGAGTGACGCTTATCAGCCTATAGATGGCACAAAATCGCGTGGAAAAAAAAAATCATCCGATTTTCATAAAATATTACATAAAGCAGTTTATTAAATAATCAATGTTTCAGGCGACAACAAAACATTTAATGCTTGTCAACGTTCACACATTTCAGGGACTAAATCTTATGCGGTCCAGAAGAGTTCCCTGTTGCTTGAGTTTGTTTCCCCTGTCGAAGAAAGAAGAAGGCAAGTCAAACAGTATACATAAATTTGAAGCTGATAGTGTTTAAAAAGTAATTTAGAATGGAAAAAATAATGCATGTTTCATGCAAGAGCACCTTCATAAAATTGTACACTGATATTTGCCTAAATACTACATTTTTGCCATGTACAGGACACAGATTTAGTTTTTTTTCCTTAATCATGACAACAAAAGTTTGATATAGGTGTAGAACACAATAATATATATAGTTTGATCAGAAAGTATTGAGAATTACAAGGGGGAGTCAATAAGTTCGTGAACGACCACTTTTTGTCGCTTATTGTACATCTTTTTTTTCTTGAATTGTTTTTAACATCATAGTTCACATGTGATTTAATAAATATGGAAATTAATTACTAACTTATTTCATATTTTAAATATTTTATATTGATTTATTATTACACACTGTCAACAACGCGGCGCACTTTGAAATGGCGCTGTATCTAACATAACAATGTTATATAAAGTACGTCATTTTTGCGGGAAAAGAGCGTGTGATTCAGGCGAGACTTTTACTGACGTCACTTTGACTTTGACGTATATACGAAGTTTTGACGTCATACCATAAACGACAACGGTGCGCTGACCTTTTAAAATACCCACACTAGGATTATCTTCAAGTAAATGACGTCAATGGATAACGTTGAGAAGCGGGCTGTCATTAAGCATGGCGTTAGAGTCGGAATGACGCCCACCGACAAGCTCAAGTTCATGAATCGGACCCTCTTCACCGCCACCAAAAAAAGCAAAGGTCATCAAGTCAGCGAAAAAAGTGATGTTCCTCGTCTTCATGGATCACCGGGGCATACTCCTGTCACATGCCATCCCCACTGACAAGACCGTCAACGCGGGTTATTATCAGAAGGTAAACAGTATTAAAAGTCTAAAAATATTGTTTTATTAGTTGGATTTAAATATTATATTTTAAATAAATGCTTATTTACAAAAATAATAAAGTGTTTCATGTTTGTTTCTTTTATGATTAATTCCCTAATTTTATTTTACAGGGTCTGCGCCGTGATCTCGTTCACGCCATCCAGAAGAAGCGCCCGGATCTTGAGATCGAGAATCTCATCTTTCACCAAGATAACGCCCCTGCCCACCGTGCACAGGAAACACTGATGACGATTGACTTTATAGGATTTGAGCGTCTCAATCATTCGCCGTACTCACCTGACCTCGCCCCTATGGACTTCGCGATTTTTCCAAGACTGAAGGCCGATCTTCGCGGGAGACGTTTCGAATGTCTGGCAGAGCTCGGCAGCGCAGTCCAGTCATCGTTCGCGTCCCTGTCCGAGACATGGTTTACAGAGGTGCACCGGAAATGGGTCGTCCACCATCAGAAATGTGTCCAAGAGAGTGGAGAGTATTTTGAGAAACAGTAACGCCCATAACGTAAACGTCATGACATTGTTTCGAAGTGCGCCGCCGTATTGCAGATGGGTATTTTGTATTTTTTATTTATATTAGTAATTGTTATTGTATTCACATTTATTTTTTGTACATGTTTTGAAAACATATTTGTTATTGTGTATATTAAATTTCATTACACGCAAACGCGCATTTGTTTTTGTTTTAAACGCTCGTTCACGAACTTATTGACTCCCCCTCATATGTTTTTGTACATAAAACTAGAACCGAATATAGCATCAATTATTTGTTTATATCATGATATTGAACATATATTCACAATATAAAATCACCAGCTTTCAATATTTTGTAAGTCCGCCTTCCTGAGTAATACATGCTTCAATCCTCCTGGGCATACTCCCTATCAAAGAAGTTATCAAATAAGGGTCCATAGTGTCCCAGAAACTGACTACCTCTTGCTTCATAGCATCTATGGTAGTTAGGTTTTTCTGGTTGATATTGTTCTTCATTAACCCCCAAATGTTCTCAATAGGATTCAGATCAGGACAGTAGCTTGGCCACTCCAAAACGTTGACATTTTCCGCTAAATACCAGGATTGTGCATGTTTGGCAGTATGTTTTGGATCATTATCTTGTTGCAAAATCCATTCATGTCCATACAAAACCTGGGCTGTTGGAACAAATGTCCATGAAGAATGTCTGTATACCGCTCACTGGTAAGATTACCCTCGAAAACACACAGTGGCGTCACTCCAAAGAGACATACCCCCCCCCACATGGAACTTGGGACTGTGTTCTGGTCGCTGGTAAAGTGGAGATTTGTCGTCTTTAGTCATGGTGATAATTAAAGAAGTCCAACTTCAACACAAATTATTTAATTTAAATAAATAAATTTATTTATTTATGAAACAACGTTTCGGCCATTCGGCCTTCATCAGGTTGTATGTATATAATGAACAGGAAATGACGTCAACATCAAATGACGTCAACGTTGATAACGTCAAAATATAGCATACATATTTGCGCAAAATAATGTCTTATAGGATCTAAAGAGATACAATTATACTGGTAAAATGCAATATAAATATTAATAAATATAATATCTCGTCTTTAGTCCACGTTTTCATACCATTTTGGGTAGAGCCAGAAAGAGCTTTCATCAGAGAATATCACATTATCCCAGTTAAAGTCTCTGTGACGCAAACACTAATCCAATCTCTTCTGTTTTTGCTCTGGCCTCATGAGTGAGGATGGCGTTGCATTATTTTTCCCAGCCTATGGAATGGAGCTCTTTCCTCATGGTCTCCTTGGATACTGGCACAGTCCCTCTGTGAATCATTTCACCTCTGATTTTGGAAATACTCCATCTCCTGTTTTGGGACTACACCCAACCTCCTCCGATCACCAACTGTCAAACTTCGAGGCCTTCCTGCTCCCTTCTTATGCTCTATTCCCTGTCCATTCTCAATATTTCTAAAAACCCTGTATACAGTGGATAGAGGAATGTCTACAGTTTCCGAAATGGTGCTTGTAGTTGTAATTCCATCACTCTAAAGCTCATTAACAATCTTTCTTTTCTCAGAAGTTCATTTCAACACTCAACTTTCAAGGACGTCTGCTCAAATGTAAAGGGAGATCACTCTAAAAGACTACTGGAAAATTTAAGGAAATAGTTTCATCCCCTTATATAAAAAGAAGTTAATTGATGTTGAGCACAAAACAAATATGTTGCCACATCAAAGTTGTTAATAAAATTCTCAATAATTTCTGGTCAAACTATACATTAAGATATTTTTAAGATTTTTTAGTAAACCCTTATAAATGCACATAAGTATGATATTTCTACCAGTCTGAAGGTGAAACTTTATGGTACAGAAAACTCCTTAAAACAATTCGTTAAATTTGCTGTTGGGGAAATCCTTATTCATATACACGCAATCGTAAACAAATGATAGATGAATTATAGTAATAAACTTAGTCAGATTGTATTTCCAGCAGTTCAGGACCCAATCGGGCCAAAATGTCTCCACAAGTTTCTTCTGATTGTAAGTATTTATTTTACTGATGCAGATTTAGTTGATATACTTTTATTCTGAACAGTTTCACATTTAAGCAATAGCTTGACTCATACGGCCATCAGTGATAATAGCAAACATGCACCAATTTAATGGAACCTGATTATTACAAACAGTTTTAATAATATTCCGATACAGCTTGCATCAGCTTGATTCGTGAAAAACACCAATACAGGTAAGGAAACCTCAGTACTGGTTACTATCAAGAAAATGGTATCTAAGAGTGATTGATTAGCATATACATGGCTCAGAATCATCGAGCTTTAGCCATGTAATGATTAAACTTCTACTTCTATGAACTATTACATATGGCTTGTTCTAAAATTAAAAAAAGGTTCAAAAGGACACCACGTATTTCATGTTAGTCAATGTTCACATATTTCAGGGACGCATGTAAACGATGCGGTTCTGGAGATACCTAAATTCAATGCTGAGCCTAGTCCCTCTGGGGAAAGACGAATGGTCACACGGTATGCATTTAAGCTGATTTAATGGTAACTTATTGCGTGAAGTGTCAAATGAAAAACTAATGCACACATTAGGCAAATAATTAATTATAATGAAAAATAAATGGTATTCTTCTAATAACTTCTTTTTCTTTAGGCATGAATAGGAACAAAACATAATTATTTCCTTGATATTAATCATAAACGTAAAAACATACTTAAGTTTGATATTAATATAAATAATAATATCAAGTAGTTATAAACTTTTTGGAACAAAACCCATTTCTTTGTAGACAGCAACAATATTTATATAATATATTAAAGCCTTATAAATGCGTATACATCTAATCAACTCATGATAGAGACATCTATTGAGACAACATTCGTATTTATATATGTTAATATCTTCACCATCGTGACCATTGGGTTGTTGAAATGTAGTGTTTAATTTACTATTAGTCTGTTTGGTGTTTTAACAGTTCAGCAACCAGGAAAAACAGAACGGGTGGACTAGTTTGCGTTTGTGATGGTAAGTATTTTATTTTACGAATGCAGATTTTGTTGGATATACATGTATTCTTAACAATTTCAGTTTAAAGGAAGAACTAAGTCTTAAATGGGCACAATTTTTAATATCAAAGTACAAAAAGGCATTGACACAAAGGCAAATAAGTACATGTATAACAATACCGTAAAAAGAATAGTATTAATTCGGATACATCTCTGCATCAATTTTATCCATGAAAACCTCAAATATTTTTACAACAACTAGGACTTCAAGATAAATATTTCACACCCTGAGCACTAAATGGAAGTAGGCTTTTAAATGGTATATCATGTATATCGAGATAAACTTACTTTTCATATAAATAAGTCCGGGGGTATGTTTTTATAGGTCAAAGGTTATATACTCACCAAGGCGACCCGGGTTCGATTCCCGGGCGCATGTGAGTTTGATTTATGATCACCAAGTCGGACAAGTGGGTCTCCTCCGGTTAGTCAAGACTCCCTTACAACACAAGACCACAATCTCGCGCAAGATCGTGCCGACGAGAGTGATTAATAAATATTGCAAAAGCTTGTTTCACAATCGTTGTAGAATAAAAAAGTTTAAACTAAAAAATAAACTATTGTTTTCAAAGTTTATTCAAGTTTACTTGGCCGTACTTTGATAAGATTCAGTTTTTTTATATAACTTAGGATGTTCGTCTTTATAGCATGAACTTTGAAGTCCACTTTGATAAAATCGTTTAATAATGTAAATTATGATTTCATAAATTTCGCACGCGCTCAATGGGAGTATGAATAGGGGACGGGCGCATAAACTATATTTGATTGATTATCTAGATATTTCTGGAAAAGTGTGATACTTTAAATTCAAGTTCAAACTATAATTTCGTAGAATATCAAAATTTCAAATTATTCTCACGGTTAAGGGCTACGGTTCAAGGGTACGCACTCCCTTACGTCGTTTCTCTGAGCCGCTGACTACTTATTCATTTTAAGATTTGTTTATTGAATTGTTTTCGATCCAGATGATTTCTTTATGGTCGGGGCTGGGTGGCAAAAGCCATCGGACGCAAAGGACAAGAAAACAATAGGTATAAACAAGGCAATCCAGAATTGTTTATAATATTGATATATTGATAGTATACTGAGTCAATTCAAGTTGTAAAATAAACACTCACTTAAGGTGTGGTCTAGTGGTATAAGTGTCCGCTTCTCACTCAGGCGGTTCGAACCGTACCAGGGTCGATCTCATGGTTTCTCAATAGTGACTCCTCAGTATCCAGTAAACGGATCCGAGAGTGATTAATATCAGCCTACAGGTACTCTCAATCGAGCTGAAATAAAGAAACTACTGGTAAAAATAATAAAGAAACATTCAACAATGCATATCATGTTTAATTTTCCAAGAGTTATTGCTATTTGATTTTAACGCTATAATAATAAAAAGGAGCCATATTTCAGGGACCTCTGATGCGCACCCAGACGAACCGAGATCAGCCGTTCAGCCTGTTCCAGCTGACGAAATGCCTGACGGAGTAGATCAGCCGGCAGACCTTCCAGATCCAAACTACCGTTCACTCGAACAAAAACTATCTTGAATACAGCTAATTCAGACTTTTTTAAGTTTGTTCAAACACAAACTGAACAATTAAAAAACGGCTCGATCTTACTAACAGCCTGAAAGTAGAGCGTGAATTTAAAGAAAAGGAAGATTTTATCAAGATTGGAAAACGGCCATATTATATTTCCAACAGAAATGGAAATTTTATTCAAATATGTGTTAATGTCGTTATAAATTGGCAATCAATATTATTGTTTTTCAAATATGCTTAAAGTTTGTATGATATAAAAATATGTTTGGTTTTTTTTTCAATTACGAAGATGAGTTCCAACTATCTTATACTTTTGCATGTCATTAAAATAAATCACAACCTTAGGCGCACATTATGCTTAAAAAACAAAGGAAAACACAATCAGGCGCACATTATGTTTTAAAATAAATCACACACTGAGGTGCTAATTATGTTTTCAAATAAATCACACCTTGAGGCAAACATTAAGTTTTAAAATGAATCACACCCAGAGTAAAGCATTATGTTTTAATATAAATCAAATCTCCCAGACGCATATTATGTTACCTGAGACGCACATTATAATCGATGTCGGTTCTGATAACATACCGAGGTATCAAAGAGAAAATGTTCCATCTGCTTTCACCCTTCCACTTGGTATCTCCAGGAATTATCTAATAAAGAGGCGGGCTCATACCCCCGCAAACTTCCATACATGTACAATTTACATTCAATTCATTTAAATAAATCACACCTTAGACACAGGTTATGAATTCAACTCGTAGGGAGAAGGCCAAAATATTTCCATCTGTTTTCAACCCTCCTCCTGCTATCACCAGGAACCCACTAATGAAGAGTTGGGCTCATACTCACACAAAGCATACATTCAGGTTCAGTTTATTTTCATTTGACCTATGAAATCGGACTTTGAGCCGCACATAATGTTTTAAGTCTGTTGTGACACTTAGTTAGTGTAAACATAAGTAAACCAAGTGGCATACACGGTAATTTAACGACGCTACTGGCTGTTCCGTCTTCGTTGGTTGCTATGGTAATTGAAACGCGGTCAATGCCTAACACAATTGGCCTAAGTAGTAACAATACAGACATATAAATAAAGTCCAATAACATCAAATGTCCAGAATCATATACATGTACTTACATTGTGGACGTTAACGCCCCTGCAATATCATTTTTGCCAGATTTATAAATATATTTTTAAAAAAACATGGTCAAAACGATGTACATTCTGGATAAGAGATCACCTGATCCCATTTATGCATCAAAAGTATAAACCAGCAGCCTCGGTTTGATGAAGACTGTTCTTTGTCCACAATGGTTAGTGCGGTACTGACCACACCTGAGTGTGTATCAAACAGCAGCCTTGGTTTAATCGAGACTGTAAATTTAACGCAATGATAAGTGCAGCACTGACCACGCCCGCTATTGTATAAAACAGTAGCCTTGGTTTAAACGAGACTGTTAATTGACCGCAATGGTAAGTGCAGTACTGATCACGCCCGCTAGTGTATAAAACAACACCCATTGTTTAATCGAGACTGTAAATTGACCGCAATGATAAGTGCAGCACTGACCACTGCCGCTAGTGTATAAAACAGCAGCGTTGCTTTGTTCGAGACTGCTGTATGTCCTCAATGGTAAGTGCAGTACTGACCACGCCCGCTAGTGTATAAAACAGTAGCCTTGGTTTAAACGAGACTGTTGCTTGAATGCAATGATAAGTGAAGTACGGACCAAGCCCGCTAGTGTATTAAACAGCAGCCTTGGTTTTAACGAGACTGTTAATTGACCGCAATGATAAGTGCAGCACTGACCACGCCCGCTAGTGTATAAAACAGTAGCATTGGTTTAAACGAGACTGTTAATTGACCGCAAGGGTAAGTGCAGTACTGACCACGCCCCCTAGTGTATACAACAGCAGCCATGGTTTAATCGAGACTGTAAATTGACCGCAATGATTAGTGCAGCATTGACCACGCCCGCTAGTGTATAAAACAGCAGCGTTGCTATGTTCGAGACTGTTGTATGTCCACAATGGTAAGTGCAATACTGACCACGCCGCTAGGGTTTAGAACAGTAGCCTTGGTTTAAACCAGACTGTTGATTGACTGCAATGATAAGTGAAGTACGGACCACGCCCGCTGGTGTATAAAACAGTAGCCTTGGTTTTAACTTTAAACGAGAATGTTAATTGACCGCAATGATAAGTGTAGTACTATCCACGCCCGCTAGTGTATAAAACAGTAGCCTTGGTTTGAACGTAACTGTTAATTGACCGCAATGATAAGTGCGATACTGACTACGCCCGCTAGTGTATAAAAAAGCAGCCTTGGTTTCATGGAGCATGCAAATTGACCGCAATGATAAGTGCAGCACTGACTATGCCCGCTAGTATAATTATAAAATAGCAGCGTTGCTATGTTCGAGACTGTTCACAATGGTAAGTGCAGTACTGACCACGCCCCCTAGTGTATAAAACAGTAGCCTTGGTTTAAAAGAGACTGTTTATTGACCGCAATGATAAGTGCGGTATTGACCACGCCCGCTAGTGTATAAAACAGCAGCCTCGGTTTGATCGAGACTGTTCATTGACCGCAATGATAAGTGAATTACTGACCAAGCCTGCTTGTGTATAAAACAGCAGCCTCGGTGTGATTGAGACTGTTCGTTTTCCACAATAGTAAGTACAGTAATGACCACACCCGCTAGTGTATAAAACAGCAGCCTCGGTTTGATCGAGACTGTACATTGTCCACAATGGAAAGTGAAGTACTGACTACGCCTGCTAGTGTATGAAATAACAGCCTCGGTTTGATCGAGACTGCTGATTGACCACAATGTTAAGTGCAGTACTGACCACAACTGCTAGTGTATAAACAGCAGGCTCGGTTTGATCGAGACTGTACATTGTCCACAATGGTAAGTGCGGTACTAACCACGCCTGCTAGTGTATGCAATAGAAGCCTCGGTTTGATCGAGACTGTTGATTGACCTCATTTGTAAGTGCAGTACTGACTACGCCCGCTAGTGAAGTAAACAGCAGGCTTTGTTTGACCGAAACTGTTGATTGACCACAATGGTAAGTGCAGTACTGACTACGCCCGCTAGTGTAGTAAACAACACCTTTGTTTGACCGAGATTGTTGATTGACCACAATGGTAAGTGCAGTACTGTCTACGCCCGCTAGTGTAGTAAACAGCACCTTTGTTTGACCGAGACTGTTGATTGACCACAATGGTAAGTGCAGTACTGACTACGCCCGCTAGTTTAGTAAACAGCACCTTTGTTTGATCGAGACTGTTGATTGACCACAATGGTAAGTGCAGTACTGACTACGCCCGCTAGTTTAGTAAACAGCACCTTTGTTTGATCGAGACTGTTGATTGACCACAATGGTAAGTGCAGTACTGACTACGCCCGCTAGTGAAGTAAACAGCAGGCTTTGTTTGACCGAGACTGTTCATTGACCATAATGGTAAGTGCAGTACTGATCACGCCCTCTAGTGTATTAAACAGCAGCCTCGGTTTGATCGAGACTGTTAATTGACCACAATAGTAAGTGCAGTCCTGACTACGCCCACTTGTGTATAAAACAGCAGCATTTGTTTGATCGAGACTGTTGATTGACCACAATGGTAAGTGCAGTACTGATCACGCCCGCTAGTGAAGTAAACAGCAGGCTTTGTTTGACCGAGAATGTTCATTGACCACAATGGTAAGTGCAGTACTGACTACGCCCGCTAGTGAAGTAAACAACATGCTTTCTTTGACCAAGACTGTTGATTGACCACAATGGTAAGTGCAGTATTGACTACGCTCGCTAGTGAAGTAAACAACATGCTTTGTTTGACCAAGACTGTTCATTGACCACAATGGT
This sequence comes from Mya arenaria, assembly GCF_026914265.1. NCBI lineage: Eukaryota > Metazoa > Mollusca > Bivalvia > Myida > Myidae > Mya > Mya arenaria. The sequence continues at coordinate 34,208,176 of NC_069136.1, forward strand.
CAGTGCAGTACTGAGCACGCCCGTTAGTGTATATAATAGCAGCTTCGAGTTGATCGTGTGTTATTTTGTAAAGCTGCTTGTAAATATTGCTTGTCGTTGTTACATACAGAAGGGAACTAAAATAAGGAGTGAATCTACTTGGCAAGTCTTCTTTAAATGTTTGTCTGCCAATCATATACATGAATGTACAAAATTATGCCTATAATGAAGGAGCTATGCTCCTTATGTTCCTTCTTGTGATTTCTTTGCTGTATCAATTCTTTAACAATATCAATAACATTTTTTATGTATGTACACATTATCCGTAAACAAAGCAACATTCTACCATGGGCGCCATACATTGTCTTTGGACACTTTACGGACTGCATCATCATTACTTCGGCCAAATGAAAAACAATCATCTGACCCCAAAGATTCAAATCGAGTTTGGGATTGACTGTCAGTGGACATGTCGAAATCTGAAAATACAGAATCGCTACTCTCGAATCTCAAACCGGAGGTGATTGAATAATGTATGGTGGCCTTTTGTCATCCGCGAGATCGGCGAACACTCTAGAATACTCATAGAGGATATTGTACTTTGACTAGTTTATCAACTCAACCGTTCGTCCGATCTTCTCGTCGTTGATATGAACACGGTCTATATTAGGTTGTGGCCTTGATGGCTATATGTATAAGGCGCCCGATCCTCTATATGCGGTAAACGATTCTCAAATTCCTAAATCCGTCCTTCAGAAGCACCACTGCTAATCTGCTTCTATTAATAGACGCTCCTCAAATGTCCACTCACATTTGTCGCAACTACCGGATCCCAAGCGCCGTTTGCAGCTATGTATGTGATCGCCTCCCATTTGCAATCCCGGAAACCGCTGTTGTAGGACGTTGCGAAGGAGGCTTTTTCTGTGGCTTAAGTGGAATCTGCTGATGCTGAAGTGCGATGGAACGCGGTGAGCTCCAGGATGTCCGTTTTGTCAACAAGCGTCATTGGTGACACCTAAAATAGAATATAATCTTTAATTTTTAAAAACCTGACATTACATGATGAGGTTTTAGACTTATTCCACTTTTCTTATTGTTATATTTAGGTCATCTTAATTAGCAATGTAAATAAATAGGACGCATACAATGCATTTTGTCGAACTAAATTGGAATTGAAAGTGCTAGCAGATGTAACAGATGAAACACTAACAGTAAACTACATTAAATAAAATCATTACAATATGGATTTGTAATAGAAACAGTGCAATATCAGATTGTTTAATCGCTTTTAAAACATTTCATGTCGAGGCGGTACCTGTTGTCGAATGGTTTCCGTGATAAGGAGCTTGAGGCGGTCAATGCTTGCGTTCATCCTCTCACGGCGTTGACGCTCAACTAGGGGCTTGCTTACCTACAAGGGACACAAAATGAAATGAGAAATACATGTAGGTATATAATTATATATAATGTAAGACACGATATGTTCATTCTCACCAGGCGTTGTTGGTACATTTAGACGGCTTAGGCTATCGGTGATTATATTCTTCACTTTTACAAACTTTGAATGTTCTTGAAAGTATTAATAAATATTTTTCTTTAATTTTATCATTCATTTTTATTTGTGTTGATGAAACTTACGCATGAGTTAATGTAACTTATTAAAACTCAATTATGTTATTTTGATTACGTTTAAAAGTAAGCTTTGAGATATCTCTTGTTGGGATTAACTTAGAAGAGACTAAAGCAAATATGCAAAGACGCATATTTCATCTTCAAGAACATGCTTTAGATAATAAACTGATATAAACAAATATATGATGCCATTCAGCAAAATTTTGATATGAAAGTAATTATGCTTTCTGTTTTATTCATGTAATAAAAAATACAAGTTCTTACATTAACTATAGATAAAAAGGAAAAAGACACAACAAACTAACCATTCTCAGGTATGAAGCAACGTCCCCTAAAGAATTTTGCACGTCTAGATCTATTGAACAAAATATGTTCTCCGTTCTTGCAAAATGTAAGGGTCAAATGAATCAACTCCTTGTATTTGTGAGAGTAATTGTTTAGGGCTTATGTCTAACGGTTGGAGAGTTTTGCGTGTATATAAAGCTTGGGTTACACGTGTCATTTGGCACGAGATCGTAATTATATCTTCACGTGGACATCCTTAATTGACGCGATTTTTGAGTGAACTGGTGTACAACTTTAAGTAACTGTCAATCTAATTGTTATATTATTATTATTTGATATTTAATTTACCTCATGTGCCCATGCATTAATTGGAATGAGTGAATAAAGGAAATTAGGCTGACACTATTTGTCCATTATGTAATTTACGCTGCAGCCAATTGTATAAACAATGGTAAATAATTACCTCGGTAAGTAAAACCACCGGTAAATTCCGTGGTAATATTACCATGGCGGTAAATGCGTTGTATAAAAGAAATTACCAAGGCGGTAAATTTACCAGGGTAAATTTTACCAAAATGTCCCATAATGCAATAGAGTGACGTCATTTTCCCGCACAGCTGTCAGATTGGAGGTATCTTTTTTATAAAAAAAATAATGTCCACATTCCATTTTTATAAAAAAATATATCTAAAAGGCAGGTTAATGACAAAATTCATTAAATCGGCCCAAGAAGTATTCAACAAAACAGTACAAAGTATTATAAGCTACTCCCGTGGCTGATCAATAAAACACATGTATGCAACACTGCAAGGAGTAGGTTTATTCTGAATTCAGGGGTGTTACTCTTTACTTCATACAAAACGGTCAACGAATACCGCAGAAAAATGCGAACATTATTGCAATGATTTGCAAGTCATAATGACACAATATATCTGAATAATTTAAAAACAGAAATTAACTGACAATAAATTATACTTGCTAACACAAAATTCAAAAAAATATCTTTGAATGGCATCTTCCTTTTTTCTCACGCTGACACCTAAGGAATTTATAGTCAGTTTCAACTTGTCATAGAAATGATGCACTGAGTTTCATAGAATTGATTCTCATTAAAGTGATCAATAATTCATATCTTTAATCTAATATGTACCATTGTTTCAGTATTCCATGTATTTGTTAATTAAAGCTGGGGGTCCATTGTTATATTTTAAACTGAATTATTGCTGAAATTAAGAATATATGTAAGAAAACACCACTGATTCTTTTTTTGTGTCAATACAGACACATATTATAAATGTACTTGATATTTTCTATATCTTCTATGTGAAATGTCATTTCTTGAAGAATTCCATTTATTAAATGCTGCATCCAACCACTTTGCAAATTCATAAGATTGTTAAACTACATGCGACATTTGTATAATATATCAGTTATGTTTATTATTAATGACCAAATGATCTTGAATCTTTTTCTTTGATCTGGTTTGTAACATATATATATATATATATATATATACATATGTTTGTATAATTATGTCCCTACCCATAGGCTTGCAGTAACCTCAACTTGGCACTAAAAATGCAATCATGTATAATTAACTTAATGAACTTATTTTTAGTGTCTGCTTATTTATGTCATAATTGTTTCTGTTTAAAATAGAATGTTACATGATCTCTTCAGTTATTGTCAGCACTATTTAATAATATTTTTTAACTATTTAAAAACTAATCTGTCCCATTGTGGATGTCAAATTGAAGTGTTAGAAGTACTTACTCATATAGTCACCATATTTTCATTTTACAGGAACATATTAAAAGTCAATATACAAGGAGTGTAACATTTATTTTCTATTTTCATTTAACTATAAATGGTCTTAAATTCAAAATCAAAGTCGATTCTTATGTATATACCAATAACCAGAATCAGCAATGTTAAACAGCATATAATTCACTAGCGGCTCCATGAAGTTCATGTTGTGATGTTTTCTTGACGGCACATTTGTCATATAACCTTGGTCTTCCACTGGTAGCAATCTAAAGATAAGTAAAATTATTTTGTAATCTTTAAAATTATATGTTGTCTGTGAAAATCAGCTTCATATCTTAAATGGCTGATTAATGAATATTGGATGCGGATATGGAAATATGCATATGAGGGGGTGGGGGGTGGTGGTGGTAGGGGGGGGGGGGTGACGGCGTTCCCTAGAGGCCAATGTTTCTATAAATTTGAAAGGTAAGTTAACAAGATCGTCGGTAAGAGATGATGGCTTTCACAATAAACAAACAAGTTAATGATATTTTGCTTTCATTCAAATGACAGTACACTGTTAATTTACAGAAGAAAAAAAAACAACCTTATTTTTACCTCACTGCTCTTGGTGTCTTTAATCATGTGCCTGTTATATGTTCTATCATCACACTGGCTCTGCTGGCTTTCGCTGATGAAAAGCCTAAAATGATTATAATATTCATTATCACAATTATGAAATGGTTGTGTACAATTGAACATAAACGTGCTAATCACAGAACTGTATATGTAACAGTATAATTTATATACATTTTAACAAACTCAAAAAATCATACTTGGGTATGTTGTCATACCACAGCTGTTCAAGTTGTTTTTATCAAATATACAGTAAACTTTTATATTATCAAGGCACTTCACAGTATTTGGTTAGCAGTCACCCCATTGTGTGCCTCTATATAAAAGAAAACTGTGGAAATAGACTATAGACTGAGGTATATTTCATAGAAAATGACGTCATAGCTGTCATTTACAGTATTGTTCAATGTTTACAGGCGGTTCAATTTGATTGTAAATATTTATGTGCAAAATACTCAAAAAATGTGCAAATTGGGATACATTTCAACAAAGTAAGGTCGAGACCTGCAATCAAGTGTTGGTCTCGAACCATTGCATTGAGCTTTGAAAGATTTTGGAATCATTTAAACGCGAAACAAGGTAAATAACTTTCTTAAACTTCAGATTTCTTGTGTCACTGTGTTTGTACATGAAATTTGTTCGTTGGAATATTTATAATGCATTTATTTGTTCACACAGTGAGTTATTGGCGATTTCTTACCTCTGTATTCCTGTCTTCTATTGATATGGACGTAATGGAACAGTTTTCTAAGCACGAAGTTTCAGTTTGTCTTTAAAAGCGACAAAATGAGTTGTGAATCGAGCGTTTGTTTATGTCTGGTCGGCCATCTTGATTCTGGTAACTGAGACGGTAAATCAATTTACCCACCTCTTGGAGGAGGGTAAATATTACCGCGGTAAATAGCTTGGTAAAATCTTAATTTTGTTTTATACAATTGATTACCGCCAATTTACCAGGAAAATTACCGCCGGTAAAATATTACCCTGGGTAAATCTGTTTATACAATTGGCTGCAGAACGCATTGTGTATTAATGGCAAATCGCTAATAAATGATATTTACTAAAACTAAGCTCATATTCATATCAAAAAAGAAATATTGAAAAATAATTAGCGGCAAAACAGCGTATCGATGGTCAGTGCCCAAAAGTTAAGTATGTTTATGTAACGAGCGTTTTGATCGGTCGAAGATGATATCAGGAAAATGACCTATTTATAGTTTTGCACTCGATTTTGCAAAGAATGAATCAGAGGTAATATTTAATATTATCAAACATTTGATTATGAGAATGGACTTCGGCTGCCGTAAAGAAGACGTATAAACATATGGAAGGGCATAGAAGAAAAAATACATCTTGACTTACTGATTATACATCGTGCATTCTGAGGTGAACATCTTGCATTTTGATTTGTACATCTTGATTCCTTACATGTACATCGTGCTTAATTGCATCCTTGTTGTTTGATATATTTATAGCAGTTGATATTTTAAACCTAATATCAAGTTTTTTTGTGTTAAAATTCGCGTAAAATATGATATCGATTAACAATTCCTAGCCAAAACTTCGTTTCATTTGGGCGAAAGTTCGGAAAGTCGTACAGAAATAAACGGAAGGTTTCGACATAATATGACAATCGGAACTCCTCGGTCAAAATAAATTTATTCCGAAGTTTGCTGGAGATGGCTGAGTTGTTACGATTGATAAAACCTATTTTTTAGAAACTCACAGAAATGACCGACACTGTAAGCTTATTTTAAGCGTATGGCTATGTGGAATTCGTCCTGGCTTGCTGACATTTTTTATTAGTCATACTTAGGTTTGAGAAACAAAGCCAACAAAAACAGTAAGCCAAAAAGTAAGCTACAAATGTATAAAGACAGTAAGACTTATAGATAGCTTAAACACGATAATAATGGAGATTAATAAATAAACATTCACCAAGCTAGCAATGCAGTTGCTCGGATAACGTATTCAGGGTGTAATGGAAAGAAGTACAAGTAAGGAAGCAGGATGTACAAGTCAAAACGCAAGGTGTATCATTTGCTTTAATGTCCTTCAATATAATATTAACGCACATAAATGTTATCAGCTCGTCATACCCTTATCTCATTGCGACTAAAGGTAAACAATGCTTTTTGTAAAATCGTTATTTAAATTCCTGTTGAACATTTTGTCAATCTAGACAATTGCTAGTTAAAATATAATCTTTAATTTATTAAGATTGGATTATAGCTGTTTCTAAATTATGGAAGAAACATCCAAACGAGGTGACCTTTCTAATCATACTAGTAAGTGTTTTATTACTGATGCAATATTCCTATATCGATCTGATAACAACGTAAGCAAACACAAGAACACAAAGGCACGTTAATATTACAACACAGTTTTAAAGAATGATATTTGGATACATATTAGCTTTAACTTTATTCATAAAAACCACGAATATTTTTACAACAACTGGGGATCGTTCGTCGTATAACACACACTGAACATTACACAAAAGTACGTTTTTAGATATTTAACATTACTACTGAAAGGAATTTATTTATCAATTAATCATACGTGGGAGTATGTATATTGTTTGTTAAAGATTATTGTATACTTCATTTCTTAACGTAAGTCAAATTTGATTCATTTTCTAAAACTCATTCCGGTTTTCTACACACATCTTTTAATTGCAGAATCTTTGCAATGAACATTGATGATTAAATAATTAATTTCAAGTTACTTTTATAAACTCACACACGCTCGTTGTGAGGATGATTTGTTATGGCAAGTTGTAATACCAAGTTAAATATCTAAAACCATTTCTAATAGCTCGATCAGTTTAAATCCCTGTTAAAACTATATAGCAATCTATCGACATTTAACATTTAAAATGTTGAGGGCTACGGTCCCAAGGGATGACCCCCTTAGGACAAATTCATGAACCACTCGAGTGCCTTGTTTATTTTTCATATTTCATTTTATCCGCTCCTACTGCAAAATTTAAAACTTTTTTGATCAAGGTTGTTCCGTAAACGAAGAGAAGTCTGCGTCAGAGCGCGAGAGGGGCAAGAAAAGAAAAGGTAGGAACCTTTAAACCCAGAATTTATGTTTAAATAAACAGACCCGAAAGTAATTCTTATCACATTGTTGATGACTTACACTCGAGCTAAGATAAATAAGTTTATAAACTTAAACATAATTTTATCATGCACATTGTGCAAAATTAACCACGTTTTCTTGCTATTTGCATTTAGAGAATAATGGTAACACATCCGATGTTCATGGACTTCAGACGACATCACACTTATCATGTTTGTCAAAGTTTACGCAAATACACACTTGAAGCAAAGGCGCATTAGTATTAATATGGAAACCTTACACTATTCTCCTGAAATTAATAATAATACAGTTTATTAGTTTTATCGGTTCAAAAACGTTTTTTTGTAGACGAAAGTTACTTTTTTATCAAAAACTCATGTAAACGCGTATACATTTTATTAGCTCATGATACAGACATCTCCTTATTTTGATATATATATATCATTAAATGTATATTTATTCTCAATCTTCCTCATCATGCGGGTTGGAATGCTGAAATATAATGTTTAACCTAATGATATCGGATTATTTTCAGTTCAGCAACCACGGAAACCAAATTGACTGAAAGATATGGCCCCTATGTGCGTAAGTTTTTTAATTTACTGGTTGGATGTTCTTATTCAATGCCAGGTTTCAGTTTTAAAAAGGATATGGCGCCGGTGCTAATAGCGTACATTATTTGATAATGTATTTATAGCACGGACTTGAAAATCATCACTCATGTGTTTGTATAATTATGTCCCTACCCATAGGCTTGCAGTAACCTCAACTTGGCACTAAAAATGCAATCATGTATAATTAACTTAATGAACTTATTTTTAGTGTCTGCTTATTTATGTCATAATTGTTTCTGTTTAAAATAGAATGTTACATGATCTCTTCAGTTATTGTCAGCACTATTTAATAATATTTTTTAACTATTTAAAAACTAATCTGTCCCATTGTGGATGTCAAATTGAAGTGTTAGAAGTACTTACTCATATAGTCACCATATTTTCATTTTACAGGAACATATTAAAAGTCAATATACAAGGAGTGTAACATTTATTTTCTATTTTCATTTAACTATAAATGGTCTTAAATTCAAAATCAAAGTCGATTCTTATGTATATACCAATAACCAGAATCAGCAATGTTAAACAGCATATAATTCACTAGCGGCTCCATGAAGTTCATGTTGTGATGTTTTCTTGACGGCACATTTGTCATATAACCTTGGTCTTCCACTGGTAGCAATCTAAAGATAAGTAAAATTATTTTGTAATCTTTAAAATTATATGTTGTCTGTGAAAATCAGCTTCATATCTTAAATGGCTGATTAATGAATATTGGATGCGGATATGGAAATATGCATATGAGGGGGTGGGGGGTGGTGGTGGTAGGGGGGGGGGGGTGACGGCGTTCCCTAGAGGCCAATGTTTCTATAAATTTGAAAGGTAAGTTAACAAGATCGTCGGTAAGAGATGATGGCTTTCACAATAAACAAACAAGTTAATGATATTTTGCTTTCATTCAAATGACAGTACACTGTTAATTTACAGAAGAAAAAAAAACAACCTTATTTTTACCTCACTGCTCTTGGTGTCTTTAATCATGTGCCTGTTATATGTTCTATCATCACACTGGCTCTGCTGGCTTTCGCTGATGAAAAGCCTAAAATGATTATAATATTCATTATCACAATTATGAAATGGTTGTGTACAATTGAACATAAACGTGCTAATCACAGAACTGTATATGTAACAGTATAATTTATATACATTTTAACAAACTCAAAAAATCATACTTGGGTATGTTGTCATACCACAGCTGTTCAAGTTGTTTTTATCAAATATACAGTAAACTTTTATATTATCAAGGCACTTCACAGTATTTGGTTAGCAGTCACCCCATTGTGTGCCTCTATATAAAAGAAAACTGTGGAAATAGACTATAGACTGAGGTATATTTCATAGAAAATGACGTCATAGCTGTCATTTACAGTATTGTTCAATGTTTACAGGCGGTTCAATTTGATTGTAAATATTTATGTGCAAAATACTCAAAAAATGTGCAAATTGGGATACATTTCAACAAAGTAAGGTCGAGACCTGCAATCAAGTGTTGGTCTCGAACCATTGCATTGAGCTTTGAAAGATTTTGGAATCATTTAAACGCGAAACAAGGTAAATAACTTTCTTAAACTTCAGATTTCTTGTGTCACTGTGTTTGTACATGAAATTTGTTCGTTGGAATATTTATAATGCATTTATTTGTTCACACAGTGAGTTATTGGCGATTTCTTACCTCTGTATTCCTGTCTTCTATTGATATGGACGTAATGGAACAGTTTTCTAAGCACGAAGTTTCAGTTTGTCTTTAAAAGCGACAAAATGAGTTGTGAATCGAGCGTTTGTTTATGTCTGGTCGGCCATCTTGATTCTGGTAACTGAGACGGTAAATCAATTTACCCACCTCTTGGAGGAGGGTAAATATTACCGCGGTAAATAGCTTGGTAAAATCTTAATTTTGTTTTATACAATTGATTACCGCCAATTTACCAGGAAAATTACCGCCGGTAAAATATTACCCTGGGTAAATCTGTTTATACAATTGGCTGCAGAACGCATTGTGTATTAATGGCAAATCGCTAATAAATGATATTTACTAAAACTAAGCTCATATTCATATCAAAAAAGAAATATTGAAAAATAATTAGCGGCAAAACAGCGTATCGATGGTCAGTGCCCAAAAGTTAAGTATGTTTATGTAACGAGCGTTTTGATCGGTCGAAGATGATATCAGGAAAATGACCTATTTATAGTTTTGCACTCGATTTTGCAAAGAATGAATCAGAGGTAATATTTAATATTATCAAACATTTGATTATGAGAATGGACTTCGGCTGCCGTAAAGAAGACGTATAAACATATGGAAGGGCATAGAAGAAAAAATACATCTTGACTTACTGATTATACATCGTGCATTCTGAGGTGAACATCTTGCATTTTGATTTGTACATCTTGATTCCTTACATGTACATCGTGCTTAATTGCATCCTTGTTGTTTGATATATTTATAGCAGTTGATATTTTAAACCTAATATCAAGTTTTTTTGTGTTAAAATTCGCGTAAAATATGATATCGATTAACAATTCCTAGCCAAAACTTCGTTTCATTTGGGCGAAAGTTCGGAAAGTCGTACAGAAATAAACGGAAGGTTTCGACATAATATGACAATCGGAACTCCTCGGTCAAAATAAATTTATTCCGAAGTTTGCTGGAGATGGCTGAGTTGTTACGATTGATAAAACCTATTTTTTAGAAACTCACAGAAATGACCGACACTGTAAGCTTATTTTAAGCGTATGGCTATGTGGAATTCGTCCTGGCTTGCTGACATTTTTTATTAGTCATACTTAGGTTTGAGAAACTAAGCCAACAAAAACAGTAAGCCAAAAAGTAAGCTACAAATGTATAAAGACAGTAAGACTTATAGATAGCTTAAACACGATAATAATGGAGATTAATAAATAAACATTCACCAAGCTAGCAATGCAGTTGCTCGGATAACGTATTCAGGGTGTAATGGAAAGAAGTACAAGTAAGGAAGCAGGATGTACAAGTCAAAACGCAAGGTGTATCATTTGCTTTAATGTCCTTCAATATAATATTAACGCACATAAATGTTATCAGCTCGTCATACCCTTATCTCATTGCGACTAAAGGTAAACAATGCTTTTTGTAAAATCGTTATTTAAATTCCTGTTGAACATTTTGTCAATCTAGACAATTGCTAGTTAAAATATAATCTTTAATTTATTAAGATTGGATTATAGCTGTTTCTAAATTATGGAAGAAACATCCAAACGAGGTGACCTTTCTAATCATACTAGTAAGTGTTTTATTACTGATGCAATATTCCTATATCGATCTGATAACAACGTAAGCAAACACAAGAACACAAAGGCACGTTAATATTACAACACAGTTTTAAAGAATGATATTTGGATACATATTAGCTTTAACTTTATTCATAAAAACCACGAATATTTTTACAACAACTGGGGATCGTTCGTCGTATAACACACACTGAACATTACACAAAAGTACGTTTTTAGATATTTAACATTACTACTGAAAGGAATTTATTTATCAATTAATCATACGTGGGAGTATGTATATTGTTTGTTAAAGATTATTGTATACTTCATTTCTTAACGTAAGTCAAATTTGATTCATTTTCTAAAACTCATTCCGGTTTTCTACACACATCTTTTAATTGCAGAATCTTTGCAATGAACATTGATGATTAAATAATTAATTTCAAGTTACTTTTATAAACTCACACACGCTCGTTGTGAGGATGATTTGTTATGGCAAGTTGTAATACCAAGTTAAATATCTAAAACCATTTGTAATAGCTCGATCAGTTTAAATCCCTGTTAAAACTATAAAGCAAACTATCGACATTTAACATTTAAAATGTTGAGGGCTTCGGTCCCAAGGGATGACCCCCTTAGGACAAATTCATGAACCACTCGAGTGCCTTGTTTATTTTTCATATTTCATTTTATCCGCTCCTACTGCAAAATTTAAAACTTTTTTGATCAAGGTTGTTCCGTAAACGAAGAGAAGTCTGCGTCAGAGCGCGAGAGGGGCAAGAAAAGAAAAGGTAGGAACCTTTAAACCCAGAATTTATGTTTAAATAAACAGACCCGAAAGTAATTCTTATCACATTGTTGATGACTTACACTCGAGCTAAGATAAATAAGTTTATAAACTTAAACATAATTTTATCATGCACATTGTGCAAAATTAACCACGTTTTCTTGCTATTTGCATTTAGAGAATAATGGTAACACATCCGATGTTCATGGACTTCAGACGACATCACACTTATCATGTTTGTCAAAGTTTACATATTTCAGGGTCCCACGAATCTGATGAGGTCCCGAAGAGATCTCGGTCGGGTGCTCAGGCCGGTCTTTCTTCAGAGAAAGGAAGAGAAAAGGCCACAAGGTATACATAAAGCTGAATGTGTTTTGATAGTAGCTTATTGCAAAAAGTGTCAAATAAAAAAACGCAAATACACACTTGAAGCAAAGGCGCATTAGTATTAATATGGAAACCTTACACTATTCTCCTGAAATTAATAATAATACAGTTTATTAGTTTTATCGGTTCAAAAACGTTTTTTTGTAGACGAAAGTTACTTTTTTATCAAAAACTCATGTAAACGCGTATACATTTTATTAGCTCATGATACAGACATCTCCTTATTTTGATATATATATATCATTAAATGTATATTTATTCTCAATCTTCCTCATCATGCGGGTTGGAATGCTGAAATATAATGTTTAACCTAATGATATCGGATTATTTTCAGTTCAGCAACCACGGAAACCAAATTGACTGAAAGATATGGCTCCTATGTGCGTAAGTTTTTTAATTTACTGGTTGGATGTTCTTATTCAATGCCAGGTTTCAGTTTTAAAAAGGATATGGCGCCGGTGCTAATAGCGTACATTATTTGATAATGTATTTATAGCACGGACTTGAAAATCATCACTCATTTATCATTCAATAATGGAAATTTATTTTACAGGTTGGAATGGGATTTTGTGTGTGTGTTGGAGGGGGGTTGCGGGTAGTAACCAATCAAATTATCAGATTAAATAGCTAAATACATCTGCAATAGTACGATCTATTTAAGTTCTAGTTAAAACTTTGATTTTTGTAAAATATCAGAATTTCAAAATCTAGTCACGGTTAGCGGCTACGGACTCAGGATATCCTTACGACAAATCCAAGAGCTGCTCTGTCTGCCTTCTTTATTTTAATACTTCACTTATTTCAGGTATGCACTCTCCTTGGGTGCCCGAGGATAATAAAAGAAAGGGTAAAAACACAATAATTTTTATTCTATTTTTCAATTGTTATATTGATACAACATCGATTTAAGCTTTGAAATAATTAAACACAACAAGGTGTTCTAGTGGTATAAGTGTCCGCCTCTCACTCAGGATGTTCGAGCCATACCAGGGACGTTCTTATGCCTCTAAATAAGGACACCCCAGTACTGTTAATTACTCGGGTAATGAACCGGAGAGTGATTCATATCAGCTTAAAGATGTCCAACATCGAGCCGAAATGAATTTGGATATTAAACTAAATAAAGGGCAAAAACAACTTTTTACCGTGTTGAATAATTGGAGTCTTATTGCTTGATTAGAAATTTCGATGATAAGGACTATTTAAACTCGTATCATGTATGTCAATGTTTCAATTTCAATGACATATTTCAGGGACACCTAGTGCGCTTCCAGACGGACCCAGGTCGGGTGTTGAGCCTGTTCCCACTGACGATGTACCAGACGGAGTAGAAAAACCTTTGTCTGGCCTTCCAGGCGCTAACCTACGGAAACCCAAACGATAATCAATCGAACTCGTTTTGTTCCTTTGGTGAAGTATTTGAATAAGGTGAAACCACATCATATGAATTTGCTGAAAATAATTGTGAATACAGCTATGTCAGAGATTCGGTAGATGCAATAATTTGAGTGGAAAATACAAACGGAACTTACAAAAAACGGCTAAATCTTGCTGACAGCCTAATTGCAGAGCGTGTATTAAGATATTATTGTTAAATTACATTGGAAAAAATAATGAAATAATACCAACAGATCTGAAGAGCTGATCAACTCTTATTCAAATAAGTGTTGATGTCGTTTTGAATGGGAAATAAATACATTTTCAAATATGTTGTCAGACTATATATTATAAATAGCATTTTTCGAACTTAAACTAATATTATACTTAACCATGTGATTAAGATGAATCACACACTAAGACGATGATCATGATTTAAATAAATCACACCCTAAAACATGATTAATGTTACCTGAGACGCACATTTAGACATCAAGATTTTTTTTGGTGTGGAAGGAAGGATTTATTCTTACTTAACAAAATTTTAAACATAACCGTTTTCCAGCCATTTCCTATAATAATTCAATATACCAAGTATAAAAATAACAGCCCAAAGGTTAATCAACGATGAACTAGAAATGTTGTTTTCAAAGCGCCGCCTTCGAAAATCAATGTCTCTCCTTGAACTGGAGGTTATTTGAAGCGAGAGTTAAACTGAAGGAGGGGGTAAAATAGCTTATTAAATTTCTTCAAGTATTTTTGAGTAAGTCTGGACAAATGCATTATACAAAACAAACAAGGGGAGATCACTTTGTAAATATGAGTCCCAAAGTTATAAATCTTGTAAGGTGCAAAACTTTCCATCACCACCTATGCATAATATAAGGTTTACTGAATTCGAACTCCTTTGAGTAATCTTTTAAGTAAGTGTCTTGAGAAAGGATGAATTATGAGAAACAAACAATGCGAGTTAGTTCTGCAATTAAGTGCCCCCAGAGTTTTTTCTTGCAGGTTGAACAACATCACATAACTATCACATAACTATCTGTCTTTGTTCCATATTTCAATAAATTCCTTATTGTATTTTTGATAAATGAATATATAAATATAACTCTGAAGGAAAATGCCCCGGAGTTATGATTAGAAGAAGAAGAAGAAGAAGAAGAAGAAGAAGAAGAAGAAGAAGAAGAAGAAGAAGAAGAAGAAGAAGAAAGGAAAGGAAGAAAGGAAAATAAGAAAGGAGAAAAATAAGAATAATAATGCCATATACAGTGCTTCTCCCTTTTAGTCGAAGGGGAGACATAATTTACATAGCATAAGACTTTATGCATAACTTTGAGCATGTTCTGACCAAACATGTGTTGCAAGTATATTAAAACTTAATGTAGCTTTTAAAATGTTCGACTAATGCTGCCGGTATTGCAAGTATTGTGAAACTTAGTGTATATTTAAACTTGTTCTGACCAATATGCTCATGTTGGAATTATATTAAAGGCTAAGGTAGTTTTGAACATGTTCTGACCAAACATGCCCGTGTTGCAAGTATATCAATACTTAATGTAGCTCTTAACACGTTCTGACCGAACTTGTCCGAGTTGCAAGTATATTCCAAGTTAATGTAGCTCTTAACACGTTCTGACCAAACATGTCCGTGTTGCAAGTATATTAAAGGCTAATGTAGTTTTGAACATGTTCTGACCAAACATCGTCGTGTTTCAGGTATATTAAAGGCTTATGTAATTTTGAACATGTTTTCACCAAACATGCCCGTGTTGCAAGCATATTAAAGGCTAATGTAGCTTTGAACATGTTCTCGTTAATCCTCATCGAAAATATAGGATAGAAGTAGATACTGATGTGCCAAACTTCAGTGTACTGTAATAATGAATATAAGATGCAGTGCAATGCAAAAATTATGTCTGTAAGTCCCTTGATTGCTTGTCAGTGCCCGCACATTTCAGTTACACATAGACCCCTGATAGGCCGAAAATCTAAGGCCAAATCCTTGACCATGTCTTTAATTATAATAGCATTTGCTAAGAAATTGTGTGGTTTGTCCGTATGCGTATACAAGAATGCAAAAAACAAATGAAACTTGTAAATACATCACTATACTGGTACAACTTATTAATCTTCGGATGTTTAATTTTTCTGCATTACTTTTTAAAAGCAATTTCGTAAAACTGTTTGTGATTTGATTTTTAAGTGTTTTAATCAAGAAAACTGCATAGTTGTTTCTGTTCATATTGCATTGTATTCATTTCTTGACCGATATAAGAAAGTATTTTGAACCACATATATTCACGACCCCGGTCATTATTCTTTTGAAAAAGTGACTCCATTTCAGTAAAATATTGACTACATCTTGACAATAATGACTCCTTACGTGTCTATAGATTAGTGACCCCAACCAAACAGAAACGAATGTATTATATTGTAGTTAAATATATATTTGATCGCCGTTTTGGGCTTTTAAAGGCTTGTGCTCCTAATTGTTAGTACTACAGCTGGTGCTGCTGCAGCTACTACGTCTTTAGTGCTGCTGCTACTATTTCTTTGGTGCTGCTTCTGCTGCTTATCTTGCGATAGTAGTTCTATATAAAGGGATTTTATTTTCATCAGCGTGATGACCCTTCATTTATTTTATTATAGTGATGAAGCCACGAAGTAAAATGAACCCTTACGAAGAGTTTTGACATTGAAAGAACAACTGCCCGCAATTAGTTTACTTTGTGTACAGAGCTGGTAATACTATCACCCGCATAACGATATAGTATGAACAGGGGGTCACCTTCTCTACTAAAAAATAATGACCGGGGGACCGTGATTCTTAGGTGTCAAAATACATCCTTACACCGTCCAAATCCTGATAGCCTCTTATACAACAACACCGTCATCAAATTGTTGAATCAATCAACAAAATCGAAGTTAAACGGGTTATGTCAATATTTAGATGTTGCGTAAATTATAGACATTTAAATATGCACTTGATGAATACAAACTTTAAACATAAGTGAGAGGTCTAGAGAGCTAAATAGCTGCACTCTAACAGATTTACCGTTTTTACAACTCTTTTTTTAAGTCTCGGAATGAGCCAATTCTTGCGTAAATATATGCAAACCAGTAATTAAAGACTGCTGACAAAAGATCAGATCGCAGGTTTTCATGTTTCTGTTCGAAAATTAATGATTTATGGCTAAAAGCGTTACCATCGGTTCAAGAAAAATGCATAAAACATCATCAATGTTGATACAAACTGGATGTAGCCGTTATATCGTGCAAAAACTGAAAGTTATTAAAGAACTTCCAAAGGGAGATGTGCGAACAAACACTCGTAATTTACCTAGATTTAGTTTTCAATATCCTGACAATTTGTACGGCATCAGATATGGTTGTGAAGATAATGATGTCTATATTAGGCGGCCATTTACAGTTGAGGAAGCCTTTTCCGCTATAGAAGTCGTTTTAAGTTTGTTTACCCATTTGATTGGTCAGCGTTCTACCGAATTCAATACTTTGGGTATCAAACTGATAAAAACACATGGCAATGCTCCCATAGGTCTTACTATGAAGAGTGCTGGTTCGACCAAGGTTATGATTATTAATACTCAATTTAAGTGGTATTTCTTGTATTGACCATTTGATAGTTGTTTTCCTACATGAATTGAGTCATGTACTCGAAGGATTTAATGGAGAGTCTCACCGTTTAGAATTTTACTCTCTGTTTATCGCACTGAAAACTCTTTTTTTACACCATATGCCTGAAGGTTACAACACTGATATCATTCAAAAGTCTAAAGTTTCAACGTATGCTCCGTGTCCCGTTGGACCTTCTAATACACCACCCACCATTGACTTAACGGATGACAACTAAATAGTTAATAACGGGACTAGTGGCATTTTATGTGATTGTAACATGTATTCTGTTTTACCAGTTTGATACTTTTAAATATGTTTGCATTGAAACAAAAAGAAAAACTATGGGGTGTTTCAAACCTCAGACCTTACAGGATCAGAGTTAATTACTCAAAAGTAAAAGTGCGATAGACCACTGACCTTGGGATAATGCATTTTTCATAATTAATCAGAAAGCTAGTTTGTATTTACTAAAAGGGGTAAACCATACTTGTTTGAATATTTGACCTTTTTTCTTTGTCTTATGACGTGTAAGGCTCCAAAGATTAACAATATCTAGTGATTATCTGAAATTTTGTTTGAAATACGTTTTATAAAACCATACAGTAGAAATGTAACAAAGACTTTTGTAAATGGTCGCCTAGATAACGTTTTATTGCTTCAAACATTTAACCAACATTATTACTTATGAATTCAATGTTACATTACTCTTATCATTTTTTTTAATTAAAACTATCAAGTACATACTCATATTTATAACATACATCTTAGTAAATTTCCTTGAGAAAATGATTATTGAAAATTATGTACAACGTTTAACATTTTGTTCATTTTTTTTCAAATTTCACATTTAAAGTGTTTAATAAAGACGAACCGTCGATGATCAGCACATATCAGGATTGTAGTTTCCTTTACAGGCGCAAAATACCAGTGTTGAATGCATATCATGTTTAACACATTATTTAGGTTCAGATAAAAAATATTAGCCTTTCAAATGTTTTTTAATGAATAGCTACGTGGCCACGTATTCCACAGTTAAAATGTCGCTGATATTTTTTAATCTGTACATAAATCATATGCAATTTCTTTTGTTTTAATCATTAAATTCAAGTAAGTTAAATACAATAATACATTAAAATAGAAAAACAACAACAACAAAACAACGTTTATTTCATCAATCTATATTGCGCGGCTTTAATATTGAGACATATCCAATAAAAACCGGCTATGTCGAACTCATTTTTCTCGATTTTCTGGTTGTTTCGAACTTTTTCAAGTGTGATTGGTTAAGTAAGATAAGTTTTGTATTTCGGTTATCTCGAATGTTTGTTATCTCGACTGTATATACTATTGGTTGTATGTTTCATGTACTTTAAATCAAGGTTTACATAAACCGTTATATGTTACTATGTAAACTAATCAGATAATTGTCTTATCAAACCTTTCGCTTTACGACCCAACCCTCGTATACCAGATACATCGGTAAAGATTTTTAAAGAAAAATTAAACAAAAAAAGGGTATTTTCTTATATCTTTAACATTGCTTTATTTTCCGATTGAATCCTTACACAAATATTTTTTTGAGATAATTAAACAGCGATTTTTCTCTTGATGTTGTTTATCTGGATAATCAGATAATAATAAATGTTTCACAATTTTAAAAGGAAAAATCGCCCATCTGTTTTTTGTTCAATACGGTGCATTGTCTTGTAATTTATTTCTTTTAAGGAATACAAATAAAATGTATAATTATGTGATTTTTTTATGGAATGTGATACGGTATTATATTGGTATCATTTCAAAGGGTTTAACGGGTAGAGAAATATGTAAAACACAAACAAATATATCATAGAACAGACCGTATTTTACTACACGTAAACATTACAGTTTTTGGTGCTAAATATAGATAATTTTACAAATATATTAACATTACAATTATATAATGAAGTGAACGGCATCAAATGCATATTATACTTGACATATAAATTCTTCATTAAATAAAAACAAGTTCTTCATTTCCACTAACATCTCCAAAATTAAAAGGGTAGCTGGTATGCATTTCTTTTGTTCACTTTTTATTTTAGAGAGCCGGGATTCTGTACCAGGCCAACCTGTATCAGAGTATATCACGTTTGAAAAAAAGAACATGATTATATAATGCTCAAATTTTATGTTGAAACAAACATAATGTTGCCTGAGATCAACATTATGTTTATATATGTTCTGTTAACCCTTTGAAGAGTGGAAGCGAAAAAGTTCCATTTGTTTTCACCCGTCCATCCGGATAAC
This sequence comes from Mya arenaria, assembly GCF_026914265.1. Classification (NCBI taxonomy): domain Eukaryota; kingdom Metazoa; phylum Mollusca; class Bivalvia; order Myida; family Myidae; genus Mya; species Mya arenaria. The sequence goes on from NC_069136.1 coordinate 34,227,880, forward strand.
CAGGAATTACTAAATGAAGAGGCGGGCTCATATCCCTGCAAAGCATCCATACATGTACAAATAACATACATATCACTTAAATAAATCACACCCTGATTTAAGTCTGTTTAGATGACGCTTAACAATTTCAACGTGGTAAAATTTTGTTAACATAGTTTGGCCCCAGTGGGTTGTACATTTTACGATGCCACTGGCCTTTCCATGGGAGTCGACACAAGTGTGAGTGAATGTACCCCAGTTGGAACTACCTTGTTTATTCACGTGCGTCTTTTCATAGCACTGACACATAGGATCCTCCTTTAACGTCTCCAGAAGACCAGTTTTAGTTTTAGTTGCGAGTCTTGAAATCGAACATGCAACCCTTCCGTCGGTTGGGAGTCAAGTGTTTTATAACTAGACCACGGGATCCGCCGCATGGTCCAATGAGTGTCAGTGGGCGCTACGTTGGTTCTGTCTAATATTTTGGGCTCGATGCTCCACATAAGAACTAAAACGACAAGAACATTTATGTGATCATCTTAAAACCTGGCCCCAATTTCTCGAACAAGTTTAAGTCTCTTATTATAGGAATAAGCTATACATGTATAGGTATATACTGTGTAATACAGGTATTCTTATTTTGAAGATTTTAAAGATTTGTAAGGGATTTTGTTATGATAAACACAACAGTTTTTCTTTATTTTGCAAATTCAACGTTGAGTAAGTATTGTTCCTAAATGAATAATGAAAGGCATATAATACTATCAGATTAGATAGAAATTAAAACAATCAAATAATGTTGCGGAAAGGTCTTTCCTTTGTTATGTGATTTAGGTTAAGACTTATTTTATAAAACCAGGCCCAAATATCAGGACAATACTCTTATTTCTAGATCTCAACATCACATCTTATTTCCAAATATAAGCATGAAAATAATTATGATGATACGCATTATCATGTCCGATATATTTGATAAAAATAATCTAGAGCAAAAAAATGTACTTGAATAATAATAAAAAAATAACCAATTTGTGTTCTAATATAATGTTGCCATTGGATATTGACCATCCATTATTGTGCAAAAATCAAATGGGTAATAACGAGTGTGCACAGTCTACCGTAATATAAATTGTTTGACTAGAATGAACTAATTTCTAATACCCCGGAATGATTGTTGCATATATAGAAAGAGAGAAAATCGTGATATGTGACTAAATTTGATCTTCTCGTTTTCATTTTAGCTATGATATTACGACATTGAAGCTTTGGCTATGACATTTCGACGTTTTCAATTAAGCTATGATATTACGACATTGAAACTTTGGCTATGACATTTCGACGTTTTCAATTAAGCTATGATATTATGACATTGAAACTTTGGCTATGACAATTCGACGTTTTCAATTAAGCTATGATATTATGACATTGAAACTTTGGCTATGACATTTTCACAATAAAATCTTGGCTATGACCTTTCGACGTTACGATTATATAATTGTTTTCATTATCAATTCCATTCAGTGAGACTGTATTTATTGACACCACATTGAGAAGCAACTTTTTTTTCGCAACACAAGGAAACAACTCAAATAACATTTACAATTTTTTATTTCAATAACTTCAAAAATTATCAAAGCAGACAGTCCTCTGATTATTCTTAGGTAACTAAATAAATCCATATGCATCATACAAACAATATTAAATGTAAAAAGAGTGATTGTATTTCAAACAGACATCCTATTTACACTTAAGCAAGAAATAATAAAATCGAGAAGCATAAAACTCTTTACTGGCGGGTAGCTTTACGGGAGTCGAGGGTAGGATATCAAAAAGCTCACAATAACCACCGACACCATCATCATCATCAGCATCATCATCATCATCATTATCATCATCATCATCAGCAGCAGCAGCAGCCGCAGCAGCAGCAGCAGCAGCAGCATGATAACGCATGGAAAGTGATACAAAAGGAGTTGTCCGATTAACTGCATCATGTAACAACGATACACTGTAAATGTTATAGTTAGTAGTAACTATTTTGTGAGGTTAGGTTCTAATAATTTAAAACTTTATAAATTATATTATAGGCTTAGGATATTGTACTGTGCAGAATTTGTCGCATGAATGAAATTAAAAATGTGTTTTTTTACATCATATTATTACAATTAACTTAATAATCTGGAATTCTATAATAAGTAATGCAGTCACAGCCACGGTGATTAAAATAATACACTTCAGTAGTAACAATAATCTGGAAGGCGTTCCATTAAGAATATTAGGAATTGTGTTCGTAAGTAAATACGATTTTCTATCATCAATGTACCTTATCTCTCTTAAATCAATTGCATTTAAAAATACTTTATAAACATATCAATACAAGTCAAATACTGGTCTTTGTTTCAAAAAACAATATATAATTTACAAGAATCTTATTTACAAACTATTAACAAATACATAATATTCAAGCATAACGTTATATTTCCTTTAATTATAAATATTACTCTACACATTTTTTTTTATTTCTGAGCTTATCGAATACACTTTTATTGTATTATTTTAAACAGTTTCAGTGTTTCCACGCCAGTCACACTGTTGGACACGGCCATTCTCGAGCCATCCCTGGAGACGGCAACGGCGAACGGATGCTTAATGTCGACGTCACATGACGCCAATATGTTCCCGTCGGGCGATATTTGGATGACGGAGTTTGTTTTCCCACTGCAAACAAATACGGATTGATCTGGGCCAGCAAATGCGCCTCTGGGTTCTCGTATACGGCCATCGTTTACCTCTCTGCTCTTGCCGGTCGCCGTGTTGTACATATAAACGGTATGAGCATGCCTGTCAGTAAGGACAAGAACATCCCGGGATTGTATGTAGGTACATTTACTTTCACCAAGCTTATACGTCTTTCCAGGAAACTTCATATTATCAAAGTTGCTCTCCTTACCGTCCACGTCAATCATCCTGGCAGACCGCGGGTCGTTATAAGTGCTCACTACGAACGTGCGGTCGTTCAAGGAACAGATGGAGACGCAGTAGGTGGACGTGGTCAGCGTCTTCATCAGCGTGATCGTGTTGGCACTGCCCACTTCCAGCAGGCAGATGGTTCGGTCATTTAATGTTACTGCAATATTGATATCAGAGTAGGAAGTTACGTCCCTAGGAGATGTCTTAAATTTATAAAAGCTGTCGAGCCTCTTCAGTGTGTCACTTAGGATAAAACTTTTACAGTTGAAGGTATCAATGGCTACCATTCTCCCGTCCGGCAGAAAGTCCAACCCACTAACATACGGCTCCCTCTTGTCGTCTCCTGTCTTCATGAGCTCCATGGATTTCAACAGCTCCAGACTCATCGGCCTTTGTTGGTTTGTCTGTTTCTCGTCAGTAAAGCTTTTTGCTGTTTTGCTTACATCGTCTGCATTTAATGATTGTGTTTTAAGTTCTTGTGTTTTATTTAATGAGAATAATGCGACATCAGTAGTTGTCATTTTTAAAAAGTGTTCGTCGATTTTTAATCTTACTTTGACCGTGCAATCACTCTTCAATAAAGTGTTCAGTGTTTGTGATGCCTTGTCTTGCGTCCTTTTGAGAATGTGATTCAGAATGAATATTTCCGTTTCCGTTCCATTCTCGCTAACGCTATCCGACATTGCCAAGTGCGTGTCAAGTTCTTTCTTCAGGTTTTCAGATGCATTTCTCCTCGTATTCAGACGTTCGTCTTCCTGTGTGTTATGGTTAGTCATTTCGCTGACAATTCGCGCTTTGGCTTCCTCAATTTTCATCAAAATATCTTCCTTGTAAATATCAATTTCTTGTATGATTTCTTCCGCTCGCGCAACGTTGTTCAATTGATCTTCCTCGCATTTCATTATTACTTTTGAGGCAGTAATAATGGATGCACGTATCTTTTCCCTTTCAACATCTTTCATATTCTTAGCGACCTTTGCTATTTCGTGGATATTATCGCATCTTCGATGACGAGAAAAGGCACAGATTTCACAGCACAAATCTTCGTGGTCTGCACAGTGAAACATGAACACTCGTTTATGTTCGCAACACTGATCCAGTCCCTTCATGTCGACATCTGGCTTGACACAGGCTTTATGGGCAGCCACGATATCATGTTCATCTACCTTTGTGATGTGCACCTTGTGTACGTCACAGCAGTCGTCGCATAGATATACCTTGCATGTATTACAAAACAACGAAGCCACCTCTGACCTGTCCCGACGACAACAAGGCTCACATTTGCTCCCGACTCTTCCACCGACGGCGTCACTAGCACATTCCTGAATGTTATCATCAATTTCTCCTGTAGCCATGTTTTTCTTGTTTAGTGTATATCCTCTTATGTAGAGAACTTAAATCTTCCGTACCTTTCTTTCCGCTGTGATAATACAAATATCAATCTACTTTCGTTTTAGTGTAGTTCACTATGCATTCACCTGCAGGTAAAATGCTTTCAAAAACATCTACTTTCGATTTAGATATGTTCATTGTGCTGTGACGTTTCATGTACATGTACAGTGTTTATAAAGGTCGGTTGTGAGCTAGCGTTATCTATCATGTACGTTAATATATGATATGATCAATATAAAAGGATCTGTCTGAAGTATAATTGGGTGAAACTGAACGTTTAAATTATGTGTATCCTGTGTTGTATGCTTGACTTTCAAAATATTCTAAGCTGTACTCGATAAAGAAATGTTATTATCTTTATGTGCGTAACGCAGTTTATTTTTTATCGCTAGTTTCATGAACTATATTTTACGCCCCCATTAACAGTATTATATTCCTAACAAGGCCTATTAAATAGTAAAACCCATTAACATATATTTCAGCATAGTATATGAATATTTTGTCAGGGAAAGGGAAGACTCAACGTATCACTTTCGAATCAAGGCTGGGAAATTAAAGCCAGGAGTACTCAAACTATTCCGAACAATCTAATAACTATTACTATTCCATCAAATCACGTTTGGAACCTTTCTCCAGAAGTAATCAAATCATTTAAAGTGATCTCATCTTTTTCTAGTGACGCCTTGGAATCTCACTCCAGAGACACTCAATCATTTAAAGTTATGGCACACATTCAAATCAACCCCATTATCACACGTAACATTACGGTTATATCACATACAAAACCATACCGTTACACCACATGCAAAACCACACAGTTAAAACACATTCAGAACAACACAGTTGTACCACATAAAACGACTCAGTAATACCTCATACAAAACAACACAGTTATTCCACATACAAAACACACATTTATTCCACATACAAAACAAAATAGTAATACCACATGCAGAACAACACAGTAATACCACATGCAGAACAACACAGTCATACCACATACAAAACAACACAGTCTTACCACATGCAAAACAACACAGTCTTACCACATGCAAAACAACACAGTCTTACCACATACAAAACAACACAGTCATACCACATGCAAAACAACACAGTCTTACCACATACAAAACAACACAGCTATGCCAAATGCAAAACAATACACTACCGCCATATTCAAAACCTCACTGTTACACCACAAGCGAAACGACACATTTATACCACATACGAAACAACACAGTCGTTCCACATAGAAAAATATACAGACATACCAAATACAAAACATCACAGTTATACCAAATACGAAACAGCACAGATATATCACATACGAAAAAACACAGTCATCCCACATACAAATCAAAACAGTCAAACCAAATACGAAACAACACAGTGATACCGCATACAAACAGCCCAGTCATACCACATACAAAACAACACAGACATCCCACATACAAACAACACAGTTATACCAAATGCGTAACAGCACAGATATACCACATACAAAACAACACAGACATCCCACATACAAAACAACAAATTCATTCCAAATACGAAACAAAACAGTGATACCGCATACAAACAGCACAGTCATACCACATACAAAACAACACAGTTATACCAAATACGAAACAACACAGTTACATCGCATACAAACAGCACTGTCATACCGCATACAAACAGCCCAGTCATACCACATATAAAACAACACAGACATCCCACATACAAACAACACAGTTATACCAAATGCGTAACAGCACAGATATACCACATACAAAACAACACAGACATCCCACATACAAAACAACAAATTCATTCCAAATACGAAACAAAACAGTGATACCGCATACAAACAGCAGATTCATACCACATACAAAACAACACAGTTACACCAAATACGAAACAACACAGTTACATCGCATACAAACAGCACTGTCATACCGCATACAAACAGCACAGTCATACCAAATACAAAACAACACAGTTATACCAAATACGAAACAACACAGTTATACCAAATGCGAAATAACACAGTTTTACAAAATACAAAACAACACATTTATACCAAATACGAAACAACATAGTTATACCACTTACAAACAAGACAGTCATACCACACACAAACAACACTGTTATACCACATACAAAACAACAGAGTTATACCGCATACAAACAATACAGTGATACCGCATACAGAACAACACAGTTATACCACATACAATACAACACAGTCATTCCACATACAATCAACACAAATATACCACATATGAAACAACACAGTTATTCCACATAAGAAACAGCCCATCGATCTTACCACATAAAAAGCAACACAGTAATACCAAATTCAAACAACACAGTTATACCAACCACTTACAATACATCACAGTCATACCACATACAAACAACACAGTTATACCACATACAAAACAACACAGTTATACCACATACAAAACAACACAGTTACACCGCATACAACAAACACAGTTATTCCACATATAAAACACACAGTTTATTCCACATACAAAACAAAATAGTAATACCACATGCAGAACAACACAGTCATACCACATGCAGAACAACACAGTCATACCACATACAAAACAACACAGCTATGCCAAATGCAAAACAATACACTACTGCCATATTCAAAACGTCACTGTTACACCACATGCGAAACAACACATTTATACCACATACGAAACAACACAGTCATTCCACATAGAAAAATATACAGACATACCAAATACAAAACATCACAGTCATAAAACAATCAAAAAACACAGTCATACCACATACAAAGCAACACAGTTATACCACATACAGAACAACACAGTCATGTCACATACAAAAAATCACAGTTATATAACATACAAAACAACACAGCCATGCCATATGCAAAACGAGACAGTGCTGCCACATCCAAAACCTCACTGTTACACCACATACGAATCAGCACATTTATACCACATACGAAACAACACAGTCATTCCACATACAAAACAATACAGACATACCACGTACAAAACAACACAGTTATACCACATACAATAAAACACAAGTATAGCACATACGAAACAACACAGTTAAACACAAACGAAACAGTACATCGATCTCACCACATAATAAGCAACACAGTTATACCAAATACAAAACAACACAGTCATTCCATATACAAAACAACACAGTTACACCGCATACAAACAGCATAGTCATACAACATACAAAACAACACAGTCATACCACATGCAGAACAACACAGTCTTACCACATACAAAACAACACAGCTATGCCAAATGCAAAACAATACACTACTGCCATATTCAAAACGTCACTGTTACACCACATGCAAAACAACACATTTATACCACATACGAAACAACACAGTCATTCAACATAGAAAAATATACAGACATACCAAATACAAAACATCACAGTCATAAAACAATCAAAAAACACAGTCATACCACATACAAAACAACACAGTTATACCACATACAGAACAACACAGTCATGTCACATACAAAAAATCACAGTTATATAACATACAAAACAACACAGCCATGCCATATGCAAAACGAGACAGTGCTGTCACATCCAAAACCTCACTGTTACACCACATACGAATCAGCACATTTATACCACATACGAAACAACACAGTCATTCCACATACAAAACAATACAGACATACATATGAAACAACACAGTTAAACACAAACGAAACAGCACATCGATCTCACCACATAATAAGCAACACAGTTATACCAAATACAAAACAACACAGTCATTCCATATACAAAACAACACAGTTACACCGCATACAAACAGCATAGTCATACCACATACAAAACAACACAGTTATACCAAATTCAAAACAACACAGTTACACCACTTACAAACAACACAGTTATACCACATACAAAACAACACAGTTATACCACTTACAAACAACACAGTCATACCACATACAAAACAACACAGTTATACCAAATACAAAACAACACATTTATACCACTTACAAACTACACAGTTATACCACATACAAACAGCATAATTAAACCACATACAAAACAACACAGTCATACCACAAACGAGACAGAACAGTTATACCGCATACAAACAACACAGTTATACCAATTAAGAACAGCACATTTATAACACATACAAAACAACACAGTTATACAAAATACAAAACAACACAGACATCCCACATACAAAACAACATATTCATCCCACATACGAAACAATACAGTCATGCCAAATACAAAACAACACAGTCATCCCACATACAAAACAACACAGTCATACAACATACAAAACAACACTGTAATACCACATACAAACAGCATAGTCATACAACATACAAAACAACACAGTCATACCACATACGAGCCAGAACAGTTATACCGCATACAAACAACACAGTTATACCACACAAAACAGCACATTCATAACACATACAAAACAATACAATTATACAAAATACGAAACAACACAGTCATACCAAATACAAAACAGCATAATCATACCACATACAAAACAACACAGTCATCCAACATACAAAACAACACAGTCAAACCAAATACGAAACAACACAGTGATACCAAATAAGAAACAACACAGTGATACCGCATACAAACAGCACAGTCATACCACATATAAAACAACACAGACATCCCACATACAAACAACACAGTTATACCACATACAAACAATTCAGTGATACCGCATACGAACAATACAGTCATACCACATACGAAACAACACAGTTATACCAAACACGAAACAACACATTGATACCGCATACAAACAGCACAGTCATCCCACATACAAAACAACACAATCATCCCACATACAAACAACACAGTTATACCACAAACAAACAATACAGTGATACCGCATACGAACCACATACAAAACAACACAGTTATACCAAATACGAAACAACACAGTTATACCACATACAAACAATGCAGTGATACCGCATACAAACAATCCAGTCATACCACATACAAAACAACACAGTTATACCAAATACGAAACAACACTGTGATACCGCATACAAACAGCACAGTCATACCACATACAAAACAACACATTTATACCAAATACGAAACAACACAGTTATACCACACACAAACAACACAGTCATACCACATACAGAACAACAGAGTTATACCGCATACAAACAATACAGTGATACCGCATACAGAACAACACAGTTATACCACATACAATACAACACATTCGTTCCACATACAAACAATACAATTATATCACATATACAACAACACAGTTATTCCACATAAGAAACAGCCCATCGATCTCACCACATAAAAAACAACACAGTTATACCACATACAAACAACACAGTTATACCACATACAAAACAACACAGTTATACCTCATACGAGACAGAACAGTTATACTGCATACAAGGGGAAATCACTATGTCAATATGAGTACAAAATTGATAAATCTTGCAAGGCGCAAAACTTTCCATTACTACCTTTGCATTATAAAAGCTTTACTGAATTCGAACTCCTTTGAGTAATCGTTTAAGTAAGTATCTTGACAATGGATTACTTATGAGAAACAAACAATGCGAGTTAGTTCTGCAATTAAGTGCCCCCAGAGTTTTTTCTTGCAGGTTGAACAACTTCACATCACTATCTGTCTATGTTCCATGTTTCAATCAATTCCTTATTGTGTTTTTGTATAAATTAACCAGGGGATATAACTCTGAAAGAAAATGCCCCAGATTCGAAGAAGAAGAAGAATGCCATATACAGTGTGTCCTTCTTTCAGTCGAAGGGGAGACATAATTAACATTGTATAGGACAGTAGCTTTGAACATGTTCTGACCAAGCATGGTGTGTTGCAAGTATATTAAAACTTAATGTAGCTTTTAACATTTTCTACCAATACTGCCGGTATTGCAAGTATTGTATAACTTAGTGTATATTTGATATTGTTCTGACCAAACATGCACGTGTTGTAAGTATATCAATACTTAATGTAGCTTTTAACACGTTCTGACCAAACTTGTCCGAGTTGCAATTATATTAAAAGTTAATGTAGCATTGTACATGTTCTGACCAAACATGTCCGTGTTGCAAGTAAAATAAAGGCTAAGGTAGTTTTGAACATGTTCTAACCAAACATGCACGTGTTGCAAGTAAATTAAGGGTTCAAATAGCTTTGAACATGTTCTGACCAAACATGCCTGTGTTGCAAGCATATTAAATGTGAAAGTAGCTTTGAAAATGTTCTGACCAAACATGCCTGTGTTGCAAGCATATTAAAGGTTAAAGTAGATTTGAAAATGTTCTGACCAAACATGCCTGTGTTGCAAGCATATACAAGTAGCTTTGAACATGCTCTGTCCAAACATGCCTGTGTTGCAAGCATATTAAAGGGCAAAGTAGCTTTGAACATGTTCTGTCCAAACATGCCTGTGTTGCAAGCATAATAAAGGTTAAGGTAGCTTTGAACATGTTTTGTCCAAACATGTCTCTTTTGCAAGCATATTAAAGGTTAAGGTAGCTTTGAACATGTTCTGGCCAAACTTGCCTGTGTTGCAAGCATATTAAAGGTTAAGGTAGCTTTGAACATGGTGTGACTAAACATGCCTATGTTGCAATCATATTAAAAGTAAAAGTAGCTTTGAAAATGTTCTGACCAAACATGCCTGTGTTGGAAGCATATTAAAGGTAAAAGTTATTTGAACATGTTCTGACCAAACATGCCTGTGTGTTGCAAGTATATTAAAGGTTAGAGTAGATTTGAACATGGTCTGACCAAACATGCCCGTGTTGCAAGTATATTAAATGTTTAGGTAGCTTTGAACATGGTCTGACCAAACATGCCTGTGTTGGAAGCATATTAAAGGTTAAGGTAGCTTTGAACATGGTCTGACCAAACATCCCCGTGTTGCAAGCATATTAAAGGTTAAGGTAGCTTTGAACATGGTCTGACCAAACATGCCTATGTTGCAAGTATATTAAAGGTTTAAGTAGCTTTGAACATGCTCGGACCAATCATGTCGGTGTTGCAAGTATATTAAAGGTTAATGTAGCTTTGAATATATTCTGACCAAATATGCCCGTGTTGCAAGTATATTAAAGGTTTAAGTAGCTTTGAACATGCTCTGACCAATCATGTCGGTGTTGCAAGTATATTAAAGGTTAATGTAGCTTTGAATATATACTGACCAAATATGCCCGTGTTGCAAGTATATTAAAGGTTTAAGTAGCTTCGAACATGCTCTGACCAATCATGCACGTGTTGAAAGTAGCTTTGAACATGTTTTGACCAAACATGTCCGTGTTGCAAGTATATAAAAGGTTAATGTAGCTTTGAACATGTTTTGACCAAACATGGCCGTGTTGCAAGTATATAAAAGGTTAATGTAGCTTTGAACAGGTTCTCATTAATTCTCCTCGAAAATGTAGGACTGATGTAGATACTAATGTGCCCAACGACTTCAGTGTGGTTGAGTCCACTGTAATTTTGAATATAAGATGCAGTGCAGTGCAAAGATTATGTCTGTAAGACCCTTGATTGCGTGTCAGTGCCGCATATTTATGTTACACATGAACATCGGATTGGCCAAGAATGTTAGGTCAAACTCTTGACCATGTGTTTAATGAAATTATCATTTCTAAAGAAATTTTGTGGATTGTTCGTTTTATTTGGAATTTATATAGGAATGTAAACTGCATTGCATTATTTATGAATCTTTCCGTTTTATTCGGGGTATGCTAAACTATTGGTTCTTAAATGTCAGATCGTTGCGTTCGCATATTATAAAAAAAACAAACACAACCACACACTACTTAAATTATTCATTTCAATAGCGTTGTTTATCACTGTAGAAATATGTATTGAATTCGTATGTATGCGTATACAATAATGAGAAACCAAACTTAAAAATACATCATACTGGTGAGACTGAATCTTCTGATGTTTAATTTACTTTATCATGAACACATTTCGAAGCATTTTAAAAGCAATCTCATCAAACTGTTTGCGATTTGATTTTTAAATGTGTTTTATTTAAGAAAACTGCATAGTTGTTTCTGTTCATATTGCATTGTATTCATTTATTGACCGATTTAAGAAAGTATTTTGACCCACATATATTTACGACCCCGGTCATTATTCTTTTGAAAAAGTGACTCCATTTCAGTAAGATATTGACTACATCTTGAAAATAATGACTCCCTACATGTCTATAAATTAGTGACCCCAACCAAACAGAACCGAGTGTATTATATTGTAGTAAAAATATATTTGATCAACATGTTTGGGCTTTTAAGGCTTGTGCTCCTAATTCTCAGATGTATAGCTGGTACTGCTGGAGCTACTACTTCTTTGGTGGTGCTGCTGCTTATCTTGCGATAGTAGTTCTATATTAAGGGAGTTAATTGTCATCAGCGTGATGACCCTTCATTTTGTTTTTTTTAATTATGAAGCCCCGAAGTCAAATGAACCCTTCACATCCACACAAACACATTTTATGGTATTTCCTTCGATACCTTTGATATCTGAAGATTAAAGGCAACTAAACATGAACTCATAATGTGGTATTTCCTTCGATACCATTGATATGTTTAGGTTGAATGCTCGTACACACATACTCATGATATAGTATTTTCTTCGATACCATTGATATGTTTTTGTTGAATGCTCATACACACATACTCATGATATGGTATTTTCTTCGATATCATTTATATCTGTAGGTTAAAGGCACATACACACGAAAACAAGCACAAGTAAATAGATGGATAACGTTTTGTCAGTATCTTAGTATTAACACTTCTAATGATTTGTCACACTTCGTATTGAAATTAAGAAAGTGCATTTTACAAACCATGAGCGAGTCCCTTTAATAACAAACGTAGTACATTAGCTTAATTTGTTATTCGATATCGTGTAAAATTGAATTACTGTATGCATTAAGGACAATACAGTCTTTAACTACTTTTGAGCGAAAGGATTTATTTGTATATGATGGAGTAATTTGATTATAAAATTTTGATAAATGAGAATGCAACTTTCGTGTTAGATTTAATGAACATTTAAACTAACTGAATTCATTAGTGAAATAACTTTTGAAACAGTCTGATATTTGGGAAAAAGTTAACATCTTATGCTGGGAGGCGGCTATTTAAACTCGATATGAGTCCTAACCTTTCTAATTGATACGCATAAATTAACTTCCTCTTTATTAGTAACCATGTAAAACATTTTTCCTTATCAATTGGTGTCTCATCCAATTAACAGTGCAACCGTGATGGTTTTACCTCGCGAACAAAGCTTTTTTTTCGAGTTAAGGTTATTATTAAAAATCATATATCGCAATGCCAAGCCATCTCATTAATATTAATTAGGTATTATGAAAACTAAAAACAACCACAATGTCATTGTTTTTATGGATTAAAAAATACACACTATTTAGCTTAGTTTATTTAAACCATATTCAATTAAGTGATCAGTACTTATCAGGTCGGAGTTTTCTTTAAAGGCGCAACAATATGGTTGATACATCTTTTAGATTTATTCCTTATCAATTGATTTATCATCTCATTAAAAATACAACAATGTTGGTTTAAGCTCGCGAACAAAGTGTTTTGTCGAGTTGAAAAGTTATTATTAAAAATCGTACATCGTTCATATCTCATTAATATTAATAAAATATTAAGAAAACTAAAAACTACCACAATTTTATTGTTTTTATGGATTTAAAAATAAACATTATTTAGTTTATATCATTTAAACCATATTCAATTAGATGATCAGAACCAAAGGTGGCCATCACATGATTAAGATGGTGTATATTTGTGAAATATGACTCCAAAAATGTATTTAACTGAAAAACCCACTATATAAACATAATACACTAACAAGGTTTCCAGCTTCAAAACTGCCTGTTTTCCACATGACTTTAATTAAGGCTATTTTTTAAAGAGCATTTTCCATTAAATTAATAAAACTAAGCATTATTACATAGCCAACAAACGTCTCTACCAAAAAACATTTACCTTAAAAACATTTGTTCACGCATATTTCCACAATCGCCGAACAACCTTGGAAATACAGTCTAATTTTGGTTAGTCCATCGAGAAGTCGCAACACCATTTTTCGTCACTAAATCAGTACTTGACGCTAGTATCCGGGTTAACTATCGGTGCTTTTCGTTAAAACTATACATACACTGTTAATCGCACTAAGCCTGGCGTACAAATATTGTCTTAATCCAACATACTAACGTCAAATAGTGTTTCTTTCAATAAAATAAACACATCGGTATCAGCCATTATCACGGGACCTTTTAAAGTCTGTGTTTGAAACGTGTCGTTTCATTGGTCGACTGATTTGCTCCCAGTTTACTACGCTGTTCAACAAAGGTAAGGATTTGAAGCCGGGACAATTTTATTGTAAACAAATATTTCTGGCGGCGCCAAATTCATGTTTGCTTTTTCGGCATTGCATGTTTTGATTTAATCTTTAAGCGTTCTTTGACAACAATCATATACAATGATTGTCAACTGATAAGAATAATAGGGAAGCACTTTGAGTAATGGTTAATGGTGATTTGTATGTGTTTACCTTATTTACGGGTCAGAGAAGACATGGCTGTTTGACCGTTTATTTTGTAAATGCTTTGATTTTAATTAAAACCAGATATAAAAATAAATAATTTAATGCCAACACCACCCACCCCCTACCCCTTTTATTTTTCTTGTGTTGGTTGTCAATACTGACTTATGGTATTCCTTCTTGGCAACAGCTTGTTAGTATTGCACACACACCACGGGTGGATCCAGGATTCGCTGTACATAAGAGGGGTAGTTATGCACCAGTCAATTATTACCACGCCCCCCCCCCCCCCCAGGTTCGGGGGGATAGCTGGGGAAATGGGCCGTGTCTTTTGAATGCGGTGGTTTTGTCTTCGCGCAAAATATAGCGGTGAAAGGGCCTAACCTAAGGTCACTTGGGTGCGGGGGCATTTGGCGGGGATTGTACCATCAGTTCATCTCAAAGTCAAAGTCCCCACTATTCCCCGAACGGGGTGGGGGCGTGGCTACAATTGACTGGTTCATTACTTAATAGGATGAGTGACATTTTGACTTGTGCCCCCCCCCCTCAGAAACGAAATTTAATTGGTTTAAAGTGATGGCAGGGGCGTTCAGGGTCCCCCACACACAAAATGGTGCATTTTTGGCATAATGTATTAAATGTATTACATTTTATCATTTCATCTCCTGTATTTAAACAAACATAATGATTTTTCCTTGGGGGGGGGGGGGGGGCGGCACCACCCTCCCCAATCCCCCCAAAAAAGAAATTCCTTGTTTCTGTTCACTTATTCATACCCGACCACCCCCCTCCCTCCCCCACTACACACACACATGGGGGCACCCCACCCCCACCCTACCTTGAATCGGTTAATGCAAACTGCACTTTATACAGTATGATCATGTCCCTAATGCATTTCAACTTGTCAGACTTTGTAAATCCAATATCATCACAAGTGCCTTAATTAGCGTATTTCTAGACATTGAGCCTGTATTTTCAAGTCACTGGTGACTATAGGATTCATCAATTTACTTCTGTCTGCAAAACATTTAATTAAATGTGAGATGAAATGCAATTTCATAAGAAAGCCACCATAGAAACAAACAAGTTTTAAAATAAAAATGTTAGCTCAATCCATTTATATTATATCTTATAAAATTGAAATATATGTGAACTACACTGATATTTTTATTCATATGCATTTTCTGGTGTAACTTTATAAACCGTATAAACTGAGAATGAGTCTTATTGATATAGAATATTACAAGTCATTTACAAAAATTTTAAAACAGACTTCAAACCAAGAAATTTCATCTTTAATGATTTTTTTTCCATAGTGTTTGATTTTTTAATCCAGCACATTTGTCTGTGGAACCAACTATTGCATGAATCACATTGAATCCATTCCTCTTCTCTTTCCGAAAAACACTTTTGGCACAAATCTGTATCATCAGATATTGTTTCATGTGTATGGTCAGGCTGTGGTTCCTTTGATGGACCTGGCTGTGGCTCAGTAGACGGACCTGGCTGTGGCTCCTTCGATGGGCCAGGTTGTGGCTCATTTAAAGGGCATGGTTGTGACTCCTCAAATGGGTCAAAGTGTGGCTCATTAGTTTGGACAGATCCTGTCTTGGTACGAGATTTTGCGACCTTTTGGCGCTTTGAAGGAATTGTCTCTGGCACTTTAGTTTTATCCTTACTTGCTTAGAAACCTTAATTTGTTTGCGATGTGCCATCGTTTTTTTCTACTCTAAGGGATGATTTAAAGTTCTTACGAAATTGTGATAGTAAAACCATTAGATATTTTTGTATCAATTCATTGAATATACTGCATGTCTGTGATGAAATCAGAACCATTTTTTCAAGAATACTGTCGATATCCTGATCTTCATCAAATTCAACAACTCCTGCCATTGAGCAACTGTTCACAACCACAGAAATGAAAAGTGGATACAAACTCTGGTTTCGCATTATGTGATCAAGACACATTTTGTACATTGATTTTCCAAATGTCATTAGATTTTCATGTACAAAAACTGCCATACACTCCTCTGTTAACTTAACAAAGAAAGTGAACAGAATATCAGTGACATTTGTTAGGCCCCTTGATGAATATTGTCTTCTTTCAACATCAAGAAGTGATTCAGGTTCATTTGTATTGGCCTTTAAATAGTTTTCCTCTTCTTTTAATGTATTAAGGATTGAGACAGTGAAATTGGCTTCACTGTAAATGTCTTGACCTTCTTTTGTTTTAGATTACAAATTACTGTGTTGAATTTTAGTGTATTTCTTTCTCAAAGATGCAAGACAATAACCTGCAACATATCTGATCCGTGCTTACGATGCATCAGTAACTTGGCGTTTTGGTATATTTCCTTTGGTAATTTTCAAAAGGTCAACTTTTTGTTTCAAATAGAATAGTCTAACTGCTTCAACAATATTATAGCAAACAATGCGTTGATGGTCAGAAAAGAAACATTCATCTCCAAACAAGTCAATACAACTTAATGTATAATCTGCACTTGTAGTGAACTCATGAGACAATCGATAATATTTTGCTAAACATGCTTCTGGTACTCCTGTAGATGATTTCTTGTTTCCTGTTAATTTTGTTACAACCTCAGCAAATTTAAGGAATATTTTTTTCACGAATATTGATAATTTTGGCTGATGAATTTTGTCAAGAATTTCATTAATGCATTTATGATTTTCAGTTACTTCTTTTTTCATATTTCATATTCTCTATTACTGTGGTGATGTTGAATTGTTCAGGAATCTCGAATTCTATAGCCACAGCTTCAATAGATATAATTGATGCTATTATCCTGTTGAAGTCACCATCGAGATTTTCAATATCTTCGGTAGCCTCTACATCAACATCTTCAATCTGTGGCTGGTCCTCATTGTCTTCCGGAAATTCTGTTGTCTCTTTGAAATCAGAGTCGTCATCGCATGTTAAACTGAAATGAGAGGTACAAAACATTTATTTTTTGTAATACTATTGAAAGTTATATTTATGTCAACATGATATCACAAAAATCCCATCTTATATGCAATCGTTTGGGTCCGATAGGAAACAATAAGATCCGTGCATAAGTAAATTTACAGTATCTTTTAAAGCTGCATTCTCACTGATTGACGATTTTTACACATCAATATCAATATTGGTGATTTTGGAATCAGTGCTTTTAATTCAAATAGAAAAGATCTCAATTGTTTGGGTAACTGCCATTTTTTTTTAATATCAAAAGCGTTTCTAACACTTTTAGCCATGATGACATAAATTTCTGTATGTCAATATAAACAACTGCTACATGGATTATTGTAAGCAGTGCAACCAGACATTTATGCAAAATAGTCTCATTCCAAGACAAAGATTTTTTTTTATCAAAACATTCAATCTGTGACAGTGCAACTTTAAAACTACTATCATCAACCTTATTTTAATGGAATATAATTGTATTGATATATTCACATGCAATTTAATATCAAAGCAGTCAATTTATGAGATTACAACCTTTAATGGGGGGAGGGTTAAAACATTGTTGTATTCACATTTATTTTAAATCAAAACTTTTGTTTTCAGGTTGATTGAAACGCTAAGTGTGGAGGCAAAGAGTGAAATAGAGGTAAATGCGCTATATAATAGATTCACTTTTGAAATGAAAGAGTCTGGATGTATTGAAGCCATTCCAGAAATGCGAATATTTCTCGACAATTTAGTTTCATTATACCCGCAAGTGAAGCGTGTCAGAAAGCGACTTAATAAATCATGACTGACATGTTACAGAGGAATTGCTATTAATCCTTTGAATGAACTGATTACCAATCACTCTCAAAACTTTCAGGAAAATGCTGAATATATCCATAAGTCATTTGCTGTTACTAACATTTGTGAAAAAGAAATCAGCTGTTCAACAGAAAGTGGCTGTTTTTCAAATGGCAATGCAATTACAAAGAAAATAACATTTTATAATGACAGAACATGGGAATTATCTGTCAGTGGCATGAGTGTTAACCTTGAAAATGTTCATGTCACAAACAAGTATTTCTTTGAAAAAGATAGTATTGAAAATACTTGCAAAATCGTTGAAACATTACAAAAATGTGAAGGTGTTAAGATAAATAAAAACATAAGTCGCTTCCATATTCTCGAACAATTTCAGAATAATAGCATTACTCCATCAGTCAGGGCCATCAGATCTGTTTCATGCAATAGACTGGTATCATTTGGGACACAATCAATGACATGTAAAATTTGTCGAACAATGACCTTTTCTTCTGGAAGTGAAAACAAAGAAAATAGAATACCAGAGAATAGTGAAAATGAAGATGTTGAAAGGATTAAGCATCTATTAAAACATGCAAATCCTGAACTTGTGAAGTTATTCTTAGAACAGTCCAAAAACATTTCCAGGGACCCAAGGGGCCGTAGGTGGTCAAAATCGTTCATAGGAACATGTCTTCAACTTTATAATAGAAGTCCCCAAAGTTATGAAATGTTAGTATTTTCAAAAATGTTGGTTCTTCCATCAGCTTCTACACTGATCATGTACAAAAACAAACTAAACCAAGATCCTGGATTTGACCACACCATGTTTGAGTGGATGCTAGATGAAGCAAAGAGAAGAAACATACCAGAAAGTGAAATGATAGGTGGGATCATATTTGATGAGATGTCAATTCAAAGTGATGTTCAAATTAATAAAAATGGTGATGTTGTTGAATTAGTTGGATTTACCGATCTTGGAGAAGAAGGAGATTGTGTAACACATTGAGAAAAGGAAGTTCTGATAAACACCTGGGCACGCATGTCCTGCAGCTATTATATCTTGGGATAACAGAGTTTCGCTTCCCCATAGCACATTTGATAACACATAACATTCAAGCTTCTGAACTTAATGGATTATTTTGGAAAGCAGAGCAACTTCTATGGACATATGGATTTAAAGTATTGTATACATGCATGGATGGAGCATCATGCAACAGATCCTTCATGCATATATGTGTAGAAGAAAACAATTACCAAAACTACAAATTCCTTTCACTTAATCCTTCTACATTTCAACCAGTTATTTTGATGATGGACATCTCACATGTCATAAAAAAGGCTAGAAATAACATCATTAAAAGTGGTATTACTAACAAATCTACTCGACTTTTAAAATTTCCCAGTGGTTATACTGTACACTGGCAAATGTTCATTGACTGCTACAAATGGGACCAACAAAACAGCCTTCAACTTCATCGAAAGTTAACCAATGAACATATTTTCCCAGATTCACAATTGAAAATGAGGAACCAACATGCAGAAGATGTGTTAAACACTGAAATGCTCCATGTACTCAATCAATTTAAGAACAGTCTTGGAGAAAAGGGAGAAGTACTTAATGGGGTAATAGAACTCTTAGAACAAACTTCCCTGATGGTATCAATATTTCGGGACATGCGACCAATTAAAACATACGATGACACTCGTTTAACTACTTTAAAAGACGTGAGCCAATGGTTTCTAGACTGGGAAAGACACACATATGAAAGTTCTATAGGCAAGACAGAATTGGCCAAAAAACTAATGTCAACACAGTGTCATGAAGACATACAGTCTTGTATTCAAGGTTTTCTAATGCTCTGTGAGTATGTCCTGAAAATGTCAAGAGAAATTTACATTACACCAGGACTGATAAATTCAGATGTTATTGAAAACATTTTCAATCAACAAAGGTCCACCTATAATGGTGCCAACACAAACCCCAATGCCCTGCAGTACAGAAAAACCATTAACAGTATATTGGTGGGACAAAATACAATATCCATGAAATCAAATGCTGGGAAACCCATCTCTAGCACCATTCCATTTACTGTTGAGATGAAAACTGAAAGGATACCAAAAAGAAAAAAAGCAACAGGGCAATGGTTCCAGTATTAAAGTCATCAGGGTGTAAAAGGTAAATTGAAAAATAATGTTCCTATAATCAATTAATGTCTTTGGTCATTATATTAAATCTAAAATGCAATTAAAATGATTTTTGGTAACTTAGAACAATCCTTGTTAAGCCGGGGATCGAACCTGAATCCCTCTGCGTTGAGAGGTGGACAATCTTTGCGACTCTGCCCCACTAATTGCACTGCATTACATTTATTTGTTACAACCTGTGATATTATGTACATTTTGTATGCATTTCAAATAAAAATATACCTTTTTACAGCTCTGCAACAACTAATATCCGGAGTTGTGGCTTGGGAAGGCTCGTTCATGAACTCCATAACAGACTGTGGAGGGGGAATGATATATCGGGGGTGGAAGTTTATCACTCGGAGACCAGAAGATGCAGTTGCCCTAGATATTGCCACAGCGAGCTGACCGGCCTTGAATATATCCCTACAGTCAACCTCAACACTGAAATACGTGAAGGTATATTACATTTTATATGAGGATACCAATATAGATAATTATACTAAATGGCACTTGGATTCATTGTTATCCATGACACAATTAGACTAGAATCACTTTCTAGTCTGCTTCCTCTGTCTAACCATGACCAAGTGTCCATGTGTATGTTCCTTGACTGGGACTCAAAATGTGGTCTTCATGGTTAGGAGGGGGATATTGTACCTCAAAGCTGTCAGGTTTGTCTGAATTGAATTACTCACTGGATAAAATGTTCTAAATCTCAACTTCCAAACCTGGTCAATGTCATCCCTTGTGCTTTATGGATGGTGATGCCAAATCCAAGCTTCAGAAGATATTGCTCTCTTACAGCTATGCCTTTATTCAGCTCCTGACTATAAACTGAAATTTAAAAATGTGATCATGTGATAAATTACAAACGCTAACATTAAAAACCGAGCTTTTGTTTATTCCTAAACTGCAAGAAATGATTAATAGTGTTGGCAAGCCCAACCCTTTTACACATAGAATATATAAAAATGGAATTTATAAGGATTCCCCATTCAGGAGACTTGAAATTGTCTGAATGCTATAATTTTTCTTAAAGCTGCACTCTCACAGATACACTGTTTTTACAATTTTATTTATATTATGTCTTAGAATGAGGAAATTTGTTCATAATTATCTGCAAACCAGTGATAAAACTCTACTCACAAATCATCAGATCACAGCTTCTATTTCTGTTCAAAAATTTTTTTTTAAGGCTTTAAGTGTAAATATTGGTTTAACAAAAATGAATAAAACATCTTTTTTTGAACTTGAATATAGAAATGACTGGTTTCTATACATTTTCGCATAAATTGGAGTGTTCCAAGACAAAAATAAAAATAAAAGTTGTCAAAACGTTCAATCTGTGAGATTGCAGCTTTAATACTGTAAAATATTAGCTAACATTTTTCATTTTTACAAGCAAACATAAAAATATGCACAGCCAAAATTCAACATCTTCAAGGAAGGCTTTACCTGTAAATTTGACCTTGGGTATCCTTGTTACCAGGTTCACTGATGGAAAATTTATAACTAGTCCAGAATCATCTACTTCACTAACGTAACCACTCAGTCCATTGACAAGAGTCTTAGACAAATTCCTCAGAAGTATAACTGGGCAGCTTTTCTTTATCCATAATAGCCGAGGGCAGTAAGTTTGGCAAGATCTTTTGCTCTGAAACTCAAATATCGTTTCGGGAAAATTGATCAGACATTTCCTATATAATCATCTACATAATCATTTCTTGAAAAGAGCTTTACACTTCTGGACCCCTCTTGTACCGTTATTGGCCTGCTTAATTCCAAAATAAATTGTTCACTCTCTTGTGATGATTTTCCATGAGAGATCTCATTTATTGCCTTAATGAAACTTTCCTCATTTTGCCTTATTGTTTCTTTAAGAATAACACGGTTAGGAAACATTGATTTAAAGTATTTTGACTGGAAACAGTATTTCCCTGTGTCGCCATAGGATGTATTGGCGACAGGTGAAAGTTGGAAAAAAATCCCCACAAAATATGATTTGAACTCCACCAAAGATAGCAGATGGGTCTTTCATTTGAAAAACTTGTAGAATAGTGTTAAACACTTATTCGCTAATCATTGAGCACTCATCAAGAATGACAGTATCAACCTTGTTTATGTTGTCAATAACATAGTCATATTATGGATTGTTTTTTAGTATTATTAGTACTATTTCAGTAGGCCCATCAGATATGCCAGTGAACTGGTGAATCGTGCATGCATTTTCCTTTTAAACGTTGCAGGCAATGCCCGTTGAACAAGTAATTTGGACCGATTTTCCTCTTGCTTTCAATTGTTTAGCAATTTCATTTACGACAAAACAGCAAAAGAAGGTTATGACCTTCGAGCGTAATGTCCATTGCTGCTTGTTGAAGTTGATTTATTCTAGAGGCGACGATTATAACGCACTGTTATTGTTTATATAAATGTGTACATGTGCGTAATTGGCTTTATACCGTTTCTCAATATTACAGGTTAGACGTAATCGGGAACCAACGTCGACTCAGCTGAAATCACTTGTTACCGCTTATTGTGTTACCAGATGTCTTCAAGATGGGAATCAGTAGCAACCAATGAAATAGCTTGTGACAAATATTTTGATGATGTAATACTGAGTAAAATGTCAACTCAAATGATGGTGAAAGTAAAAGAAAAACTATTTTACGTTAGTATGTTGGATTAAGACAATATTTGTGCGCCAGACTTAGTGCGAATAACAGTGTATGTATAGTTTTAACGAAAAGCACCGATAGTTAAGCCGGATACTAGCGTCAAGTACTGATTTAGTGACGAAAATGGTGTTGCGACTTCTCGATGGACTAACCAAAACTGGACTATATTTCCAAAGTTGTTCGGCGATTGTGGAAATATGCGTGAACAAATGTTTTTAAGATAAATGTTTTTTGGTAGAGACTTTTGTTGGCTATGTAATAATGCTTAGTTTTATTAATTTAACGGAAAATGCTCTTTAAAAAAATAGCCTTAATTAAAGTCATGTGGAAAACAGGCAGTTTTGAAGCTGGAAACCTTGTTAGTGTATTATGTTTATATAGTGGGTTTTTCAGTTAAATACATTTATGGTGTCATATTTCACAAATATACAACATCTTAACCATGTGCTGGCCACCTTTGATCAGGACCAGGTCGAAGTTTTCTTTAAAGGCGCAACAATACATCTTTTAGATTTATAGATACGTGGCCACATATTCCATAGTTTAAAAAACGCCAAAATATCGCTAATATCTTGTATCTTTACCTTAAACATATGCATGTTTTAATAATTAAATTCAAATCAGTTAAATACAATAATGCATTCAAATTAAAAAGGCATCAACCTATGTTATACGCCATTAATATTCAAACATAAACAGTCGAAACTCGCTATCTTGTACTTACTCTGTCATCTCAATGTTCTGGTTATTTCGAACTTTTTTTTTTCGAATGCGTTGAGTTAATTGAAACAAGTTCTGAATTCGGTTGTGTCCAATGTTCGTTATCTCGAAGTATTTCCCGAGGTCCCAACGTCTTCGACATAGCGAGTGTTTACTGTATATGCTGTTGGATGTATGTTTCCCTTACTACTAAATAAGGTTTACATAACACTTTATTTGCTACAATGTAAACTAATAATATTATTGTGTGATCAAACCTTTCCTTTTACACCACAACTATACGCTATATATCGGAAAACCATCTTAAAAATGATAAAATAACAAAACGTATAATCTTACATCTTTATCATCATCATTAGCATGATCATCATCATTATCATCATCAATATCATCATCATGATCATCACCATTATCATCATCATCATCATGATCATCAGCATGATCGTCATCATGATCATCATCATGATCATCATCATCATCATCATCATCATCATCGATGATCGCCATCATCATCATCAACTTTGGCTATGACATTTCGACATCAAAACTTTGGCTATGACATTTCGACATCAAAACTTTGGCTAAGACATTTCAACATTGAAACTTTAGCTATGGCAGTTCGACGTTACGATTATATAATTGTTTTCTTTATCAATATCATAGAGTAAGTCTGAATATACTGACACCACATTGAGAAAAAACTGCCTTTAATCGCAACACAAGTAAACAAAAATCATAAGATTTACATATTTTTATTTCAATAACTTCAAAAATAATCAAAACAAACAGAATTATAAACTAATTAAATCCCTCGGCTGCCAATCACGTGACCTTTGTTGTGATAAAGTAGAAAAACGAATATCTGCAGTGTCGACGAGCGCCGATAAGTTTTCATATTTTTCATCTGTAATCAGTATTTTGTCTCAAATTTTAACGGCCATGTTCTAGAGCCAATTTTCCTCGAAATGTTGATACAATTCTTTCTACAGTATTCGCCGGAGTTTGTTTCATTACTTTGCAGAAAGTTTTCAATCGAGCGCATGTGCCTCTGATTTATATGGTTAAATTGGCGAACCGATGTGTTTCTTCCTCCGTGAGGTCAATCCAAGGCAGATCATACAATGAAAAGTCAAGTAAAATGTCGACTTGATATTCAAAAAGTGTTCAAAAACGGGCTTTTTCCAGAAAGGTCTAAAAAGATTACAAAGATAAAAAATGAAAAAATAATAAAGTAGGCGAACAAAAATAAATGGATAAAGTAGGCTTACTGTTTAAAGAAATATTTATTAATGTTAGTATATGAGAGACCCGTCTTTTTTCTTATGAAAAGTATTGTTGCATATTTAACGCATTATTAGTTATGGAAGGTGACCAGAAACTGTACGCGGACTGTGGAAAACGTTTCCGGAGCAAGTCAGCAAGACACTCAGTCCATCGCAGATGACATCGAAACGACGCCAAGTTCCGATGATGTGACATATCATTTTATACATCTCACTAGCAAATATGTAAAGAAGAGTGATTCAAACAAACATCATTTTTATACAAAAGCAAGAAATGATAAAATCGTGAAACATGAAAAGCCTTACTGGCGAGGAACTTTCCGTGGATGGAATTCAGGAACTTATCAGGAGTAAAATTAGGTGCTTACCACGAGTAAAATTAGGAGCAATAGTTTCATTTTTATACAGTTTTAAGATATATCAGTGTGTAAATTTTTAAATGAGTAATTTTGAAAATGACATCTCATTATTATTACTATTATCATATTATTATTATCATTATTATTATTATTATTATTATTATTATTATTATTATTATTATTATTATTATTATTATTATTATTATTATTATAACCTGGAATTCATTTATAAATAATGCTCACACGACCATGGTGATTGAAATAATACACGAATGCGACGCGCGGGTTTATTTATATTTTTAGCAGCAACACTAGCATCCTGAACGGCTCGCACTTTAAAACGGATTCTAATATTATTGACATAACATTTCATCACAGTTTAATAATATTATATCAATAATATTGAGGACATTTATTTGGTTTGTCAAAATTTATCTTACGCGTCAGTCAATACATTACTCTGGAAGGTGTATCATAAAGAATCTTAGGGATTGTGTTCGTACCTATTAAAGTATGATTTTCTGTCCTAGGGGTGTTTCATCATATTTTAATCAATTGTATTTAGAATCATTAAACTGTGATGAAATAGTATATCAATGCTATTAGAATCAGTTTTCTAAATTAATCGGACAAACACTATTGTTACAAATAAAGAAGAATGATGAAATGCAATATATTCATTCTTTTTCAAAGCATCCTCAGTGTCTAACATTGAAGAACATAAATCGCTTGGAGCCTTGGCTGTGTGCTTGTCCGATCTTATTTCTATACAGATATTACTACATAGTTGCATGTATATATCAATTCATTGTGTGTCCCTTAAAGGTACGTAAGCCCAAAGTAGAGCGTCAACGCCGTGACAGGATGAACGCGAGTACTGACCGTCTCACGTTCCTTATCGCTGACACCATCCGACAACAGGAACGCCCCGACATGACATTTTATGAAGGTTGAAACTTGAAACGCAGACTTAGTAAGCCAGCATTTTGTGTATACGTACGATGATTTTGCAATGCTAATACATATATTAAATTATCACTAAAATATGGATAGCGAGAAAAAAATAAGATGACATATATCAAAACCTCATGGAAATTTATTGCATATAAATGGGAGGTTGCGTGATTTAAAAAAAATCCACAAATTGTATCTTCATTTTATTTTCATTTCACCAATGTCGCGTGTGGACAAGGCGGACATCCTTGAGCTGACCGTGTTCCATTTGACACTGCTCCAGCATCAGCCGAGAATCACCCGCATCGCAACCAAAGCCACGGACGCCGAACCTCCTCCGAAAAATCCTACCACACCGGTTTCAGGGATTGCGCACAAGAGACAGTCATCTTTATAGCTGCAAATGGGCTTGTGGTCCGATGGTAGCGACCATCCTACGTGGACATTTGAGTGGGGTCTTTGCGCAGAAGCTGACTAGGGGCCAGGCTGCTGAAGGAGGACTTGAGGAATTTGAAAATCAGATTTCGCAGATAGATTCGGTCGCCCTATACATATACTTATCCAAGCCATTAGTTACTGGCCGTTTTCATGTCAACGCCGTGATATTCTGACGAGGGGTTGAGAGGGTTGACGGGTCAAATTCCAACTTCCTCCATGAGAACCCAAAAATGTTCGCCGATCTCGAGTATGGTGAAAGGCCACGAAGACGTCATCATACATCACTCCAGCACTTCCTGTTCAAGATTTTCCAGTCTTGACGTGTTAACTGACATTCAATCTTTAGGATCAGGTGGCTTTGTTTCATTTGACCGAAGTGAGAACGACGTAGTTAGTTAAATGTCCAAAGAAGGGAATGCATAGCACCCGTGGTAAAAAGTTGATTGGTATTTAGTCAATGTATGTTTGTATGTATACAAGCTGTTCATGGATATTTTTATAGAAATGTTTAATGAAACATTCATGTAGGTGATTGGCAGCCATAAAAAATGAAGGAATTTTGCCATTTGCCAGAGGGTTTAACTCCTTCCCCTCATAAATCCCGTTGTGTACCAAATATACTTCAGCTGCTATTCGAATCATGCGCAACAACTGCCATAAATTTATATCTTGAGACTACGTACTAAATATAGCGTTTATTTCTAGGTTCCGCCTACCACGTAGCACCCTCTAGGGCCCCGAATACTTACTACAAGCCTCTGAATATAGAGTACTTAAAAGGGGGTTTCTGCCTCATAGCAGTCTCCATCAGTATTTAGGTACCATCGTGAACAACCTCATTAAAACCCCCAAACATGCATCGACAGCGGTTTCTCAGTATCACTTGTTTATAACAGTAATCATTGAAACAGTGTATACATATACATACATAGAAACCTTTGCTATGACATTTCTATATTGAATCCTTTGTCATGACATTTCCATATTGAAACCTTTGTCATGACATTTCCATATTGAAACCTTTGCAATGGCATTTCCATATTGAAACCTTTGCAATGACATTTCCATATTGAAACCTTTGCTATGACATTCCCATTTTGAAACCTTTTCTATAACATTACCATATTGAAACCTTTGCTATGATATTTCTATATTGAAACCTTTGTTATGACATTTCCAAATTGAATCCTTTGTTATGATATTTCCATATTGAAACCTTTGCTATGACATTTCCATATTGAAACCTTTGTTATGACATTTCTATATTGAAACCTTTGAAATTACATTTCAATATTGAAACCTTTACTATGACATTACATACTGAAAGCTTTGTTATGACATTTCGATATTGAATCCTTTGCTATGGCATTTCCATATTGAAATCTTTGTTATGATATTTCCATTTTGAAATCTTTCTTATGACATTTTCTTATTGAAACCTTTGCTATGACAATTCCATATTGAAACCTTTCCTATGACATTTCCATTTTGAAACCTTTGCAATTACATTTCCATATTGAAACATTTGTTATAACATTTCCATATTGAGATCTTTGCTATGACATTTCGACATTTGCACTTTAGCTATTACATTTCCATATTGAATTCTTTGCTATGACATTTTCTTATTAAAACCTTTGCTATGACAATTCCATATTGAACACTTTGATATGACATTTCCGTATTGAATCCTTAGCAATGACATTTCCATATTGAATCCTTTGTTATGGCATTTCCATATTGAATTCTTTGCT
Source organism: Mya arenaria (assembly GCF_026914265.1). NCBI lineage: Eukaryota > Metazoa > Mollusca > Bivalvia > Myida > Myidae > Mya > Mya arenaria. Next base: position 34,256,945 of record NC_069136.1, read on the forward strand.
ATAACATTTCCATATTGAATCCTTTGCTATGACATTTCCATATTGAATCCTTTGCTTTGACATTTCCGTATCAAATCCTTTGCTATGACATTTCGATAATTAATCCATTGCTATAACATTTCAATATTGAAATCTTTGCTATGCCATTTCCATATTGGAACATTTGCTATGACATTTCCGTATCGAATCCTTTGCTATGACATTTCGATATCGAATCCATTGCTATGACATTTCCATATTGAAACCTCTGCTATGAAATTTCCGTATCGACTCCATTGCTATGACATTTTGATATTGAATCAAATGCTATGACATTTCCATATTGAAACCTCTGCTATGACATTTCCGTATTCAATCCTTTGCTATGACATTTCTGTATTAAATCCTTTGCTATGACATTTTTATATTGAAGCCTTTGCTATGACATTTCCATATAGAAACATTTGCTTTGACATTTCCATATTGAATCTTTTGACATGACATTTCCATATTGAAACCTTTGTTATGGCATTTCGATATTGAAACCTTTGCAAGACATTTTCATATTGAATCCTTTGTTATGACATTTCCATATTGAAACCTTTGCTATGATATTCCCAGATTGAAACCTTTGCTACGACATTTCCATATTGGAACATTTGCTATGACATTTCCGTATCGAATTCTTTGCTATGACATTACTATATTGAATCCTTTGTTATGACATTTCCATATTGAAACCTTTGTTATGACATTTCGATTTTGAATCCTTTGCTATTACATTACTATATTGAATCCTTTGTTATGACATTTCTATATTGAATCCTTTGTTATGACATTTCCATATTGAATCTTTTGTTATGACATTTCGGTTTTGAATCCTTTGCTATGACATTACCATATTGAATCCTTTGCTATGACATTTCGATATTGAAACCTTTGCTATGACATTTCCATATTGCATCCTTTTTTATGACATTTCCATATTGAAACATTTGTTATGACATTGTGACATTTGCACTCTAGCTATGACATTTCGACGTAACGAGTATATATTTGTTGTTATTATCAATTACATTGAATTAGACTCTATTTAATAACATCTCATTGAGAAGCAACTTATGTTTAATCGCAACGCAATAAAACAATTCTTATATTATTTACATATCTTTTATTTCATTTACTTCAAAATTAATCAAAGCAACAAAATACATCCATATGCATGACACGAGCAATTGAGTAAACAAAGAGTGACCATTATTCAAACAAACATCCTTTTTATACAAGAGCAAGGAATGAAAAAAATCGTGAAGCATGAACAACTTTACTGGCGGGGGTCTTTACAGGAGTCGAATTCAGGAGTGAAATCAGGAGCTTATCAGCAGTAAATTCAGCAGCAACAGCAGCATAATGCATTGAATATGATTGGAATGGAGACGTTATTGAATGGTTGCTCGATTATCTGCTTTTACATTATATTGTCACAACGATTCATTGTTGAACATGTTCTCGTTTGTAATAACTGTTCTGTGAGGTTATGTTCTAATAGTTCAATACTTTATGTATATATATATACTAAATATACATAAAGTTTTAAACTATTAGAATATTCGAATATTCGATCGAAGGAATTACCACATTTTCGAATATCAATTTTGCCATTCGTTTGCATTCCTAATATACAGGCTTAGAATATTGCCCTGTGCAATTTTGTTAAATAAATGATATAAAAGATGTTCATCGACATGACATTATTATTATTATCATAATAACATGATATTCAGCTATAAGTAATGCACCTACTACCATGGTGATTGACATAATACACGAACGCGAAGCGCGAGTTTTACATAATTTTAGTAGCAACATCAGCAACGACTCGCACCGGCAAACTGATAGTATATGTACACATACAATACAATAATAATCGCAGTTTTATACTATTTATTTCTATTGAGGACATGTATTTTGTCTGTTGAAGTTCATCTGACGCTTCCGTAAATACAATACTCTGGAAGGCGTTTCATAAAAAATCTTAATCGTAAATTGTGTTCGTACCCAAGTATGGTTTTCTGTCCTAGGATTGTTTCATAATTTTGCAATCAATAATATTTAGACATATGCTTATTTTATAAACATATAACTACATGACAAAAATAATCGTTGTTTTAAAAATACATTGTATTACTACACGAATCTGATTTACAAACTATCCACATATAATTTTAAAACAGAAAGTTATAATTATTTACTTTCATAAAATATAATACATTACACTTGTATTTATTACTAATCTTGACAAATTTTCTTTTATTGTTTTATTTTAAACAGTTTCAGTTTCATACCGCCTATCAAACAGTTGGTCACGGCCATTTTCGAGCCATCACTGGAGACGGAAACGGCGAACGGATATTCCATGTCGACGTCACATGACGCTAATATCTCCCCGTCGGACGATATCTGGATGACGGAGTTCGTGTTCTTAATGCAGACAAACACGGAGTCATCGGGACATACACAGGTGCCTCTGGGTTCTCGTATCCGGTCATTTTTTACCTCGTTGTTGTTGCCGGTCACAGTGTCGTACATGTAAAATGTGTGAGTATACCTGTCTGTAAGGACAAGAGTATCCCTGGATGGTACGTAGGTACAGAGACTTTCCCAATTTTTATACATCTTTCCCGAAAACTTCACGTTATCGAATTCGCTTTCATTGCCGTCTACGTCAATCATTCGTGCAGGGCTCGGGTCGTCATAAGTGCTCACTAAGAACGTTCGGTCGTTCAGGGGACAGATGGAGAAGCATTTGGTGGACGTGGTCAGCGTCTTCATCAGCGTGATCGTGTTGTCGCTGCCCACTGTCAGCAGGCAGATGGCTCGGATATCTCCGTCACTGACGGTTACTGCAATATTGTTATCACAGTAAGAAGTTATGTCACGAGGATATGTCTTGAATTTATAAAATGTGCCGATCCTCTTCAATGTGTCACTCAAAATAAAACATTTACAGTTCTTGTTATCCACGGCGACCATTCTCCGGTCCGGCAGGAAGTCCAGCCCAGTAAACAACGGCTGCATCTCGTCGTCTCCTCTTTTGAAGATGTTCATGGTTTTCAAAAGCTCAAGACTCACCACCCGTTGTTGAATCTTGTTCACATTTTAGAGCTATTTGCTGGCTTGATTAAATCGTATCCATTTAATGATTGTGTTTTTTGCTCTTGTGTTTCATTTAATGAGAATAATTCCACATCAGTAGTTTTTATTTTCAAAATGTTTTCGTTGATTTCTAGTCCCACTTTGACGGTGTAATCATTCTTCAACAAAATGTTCAGAATTTGTGATGCTTTGTCTTGCATCCTTTTAAGAATGAGGTTAAGAATGAACATTTCCGTTTCCGTTCCATTCTCGCGAACGCTATCCGACATTGCCAAGTGCGTGTCAAGTTCTTTCTTCAGGTTTTCAGCCGCATTTCTTCTCGTATTTAGGCGCTCATCTTCCTGTGTATTATGGTTAGTCATTTCGCTGACAATTCGCGCCTTTGCTTTCTTAATTTTCGTTAATAAGTCTTCTTTGTAAATATCAATTTCGTTAAAGATTTATTCGACTCTCGAAACGTTGTTCAATTGATCCTCCTCGCATTTCATTATAACTTCTGAGGCAGTGATAATGGATGCACGTATATTTTCCCTTTCATTACATTTCACATTCTTAGCCACCTTTGATATTTCGTGGATATTATTGCATCTTCGATGACGAGAAAAGGCACAGATTTCACAGCACAAATCCTCGTGGTCTGCACAGTGAAACATGAACACGCGTTTATGTTCACAACACTGATCCAGTCCCTTCATATCGACATCTGGCTTGACACAGGCTTCATGGGCAGCCACGATATCATGTTCATCTACGTTTGTCATGTGTCCCTTGTGTACAACACAGCAGTCGTCGCATAGATATACCTTGCATGTATTACAGAACAACGAAGCCACCTCTGACCTGTCCCGACGACGACAAGGTTCACACCTGCTCCCGATTCTTCCACCGACGGCGTCACTGCCATATTCCTGAATGTTTTCATGCTTGTTAGTTATCCACTTATGTATAAAACTTGTAAAAATTCTTCCGAACATGTTTATCAGCTGTGACTATACAAATATCAATCTACTTTCGTTTTAGTATAGTTCACTGTGCATTCGCTTCCAGGTAAAATATTATTAATCGAAAGATATCTACTTTCTATTCAGATATGTTCACTGTGCAATGACGTTTCATTTACATTTACATTGTTTATAAAGGTCGCTTGTCTGCTAGCGTTATCTATCATGTACGTTAATATATGATATGATCAATAAAAGGATCAATCTGACGTAGAATTGAGACAAATTGAAAATGTAAATCTCGTGTTTTATGTGTTGTATGACTTTCAAAATATTTCTAGGTATAGTCGGAAAAGAAATTTAAATGTATATATTTAAGTATATTAAATGAGTGTAACGCAATTCAATATTGTATTCGTTAATTTCATAACAACACAAAATGCATGTCCTTGAAAGTTTATTCAAGTAAAATAAACTTGCTTAAATTACACCAGTTTCAAAACAATATACTCCGATAAAGACCTACACAATTATAAGCATAGTTTATGAAGATGTTTTCAGGGAAATGTGAAGCTCATCTTTAGACAAGTTTATTAAAAACGGGTAAAAACTATGAAATTGTTTTATCAGACCCTTAAGCAGGGGTAGATCCAGATTTGAAGGTTGTGTGTGTGGGGGAGGGGGGGGGGGCTTGGAATGGCAATCCATGAGTACTTAAAACATGCAAAGCTTTATTATCAACATCAAATCACGGCCGGTAATCGCGCTCCGGGTGTACTCTCAACATTAAAAAACCTTTTATTTCTATGGAATCACGCCTTGGAATCTCACTCCAGAAATACTGAAATCTTTTAAACATATATCATTATTATCGAATCACAAATTGGAAACTCACTCCTGGAACACTCAAAACCTTTAAAGCTAACTATACATTAGTAGGTCACGCCTTAGAATCTCACTCGAGGAACACTCAAAACATTCAAAGCTAGATCATTACTATCAAATCATGACTGTACATTGTGTTTTACAATACATTAATCTATATAAAATTGTATGTTTATGCAATTTGAACTAAACAAAGTATCATTATTACAATGTAATCTAAAGGGAGAACCCCAGTAGCCAAACAATAACAATGAACCTCCTAAAAGGCCTAACTTCAATGCCCAAGGGAGATCACAAGCTTGAGTACCACAAAGTACATTTGTACCACATTCAAAACAACACAAGCATGGCATGTACAAAACCATGCAATAATATCAGATACAAGACAAGACAGTCATACCACATACAGACCAACACAATTATGCTGCATACAGAACAACACAGTAATGCCACATACAAGAAAACACAGCCATACCACATCCAGAACAACACAGTCATGCCAGATACAAAATAGCACTGCTATACGACATACAAAACAACACAGCCATACTACACACATAACAACACAGCCATACCACATACAAAACATCAGTCATGTCACATACAAAACAACATTGTCATGCCACATACAAAAAAGCACAATTATATCACATACAAAACAACACAGTCATACCACATTCAAAACAACACAGCCATGTCATAAACAAAACAACACAGTATTGCCAAATACAAAATAGCACAATTATATCACATGCAAAAAACACAGTCATACCACATACAAAACAATACCGTCATGCCATATACAAAACAACACAGCCATACCATAAACAGAACAACACAGTCATACCATAAACAAAACAACACAGCCATACAAAATACAGAACAACACTGTCATATCACATAAAGAGCAACACAGTTATTTTCACTTACTAAACAAAACAGTTATGCCACATACAAAACAACACAGTCATGCCACACACAGAACATCACAGTCATACCACAAACCAAACAACACAATCATGCCACACACAGAACATCACAGCCATACCACAAACCAAACAACACAATCATGCCACACACAGAACATCACAGCCATACCACAAACCAAACAACACAATCATGCCACACACAGAGCAGCACAGTTATACCACATACAAAACAACACTGCATCTCAGAAATGAATCGAAACATATTTATTAGCATAATGATGGTCGTCGCCTTGGAACAATCAGTGAAATGGGAATCCTGTATGGATATTAATTAGTTGACAAGTACTTACCCTCGCACTTTCATGATTCACATTAGAATATTTACACGTCAACTTCCACTCCTTTAATGAACTGCCTTTCGGCAATTACGAATATTTTCGACGAACACAACATCTTTGGATATGTTCGGATCGCGAAACGTTGCTTATTTATATAGATGTGAATTGAAAATCGTTGATCTTGTTATTGTTTGTATTGTGTCAGCAGGCAACTAGAACTTAAATTCACATGTTGTTAATTTATGATAGGTTAAATGAATTGTTGTCATTAGCGTTTCAATGATACGTTTAAAAGTGATTTAAGTTTGAGCAAAACTGATCCTGTCACTGTCACAATTGAACATTGTACAATTCTGTGGCCCGTCCTAATGTTTAATGGCTCGTATACAGAAGTGGTCAAGATTTATGCAAATAATGTCAACTATGTGTCCTCGATATATACAATTATTCACGTCTTTAAAAATATATACATTATTGATTTCAGGAGATTGGTTCAAGTACCCGAGGTACTTCAGTTTTCAGGTGGATTAGTTTGGCGGGACACATGATTTCCTCGTGTTTTTGTTGGTTATATGGGGAAAACTATTGTGTTTTCGTCACTCGAGGTTTTGTAATTGGTGACATTAGAAGGTATTTTACGATGTCTGAAGTGAAGATATAAATTTGATCATATTTCCTGCCCATCCCATCCCTATTTTCAGGTTGAATTTGCTATATCATGTGTTCTATTAATATGTATTTTTAATTCATTTACAGAGTTCCACTGTGAGTGTCTTACATAAGTTAGTAACTTATTTGTTACGTTTATGATTTCAGATTCACCGTATATTCAGTTTCGTTCCAGTTGCTTCATGATGTTTTCCAAGATTCCGTTATAGTTGTTGCTGACTCTAAAGGCGACGTGACCACGATTGACCAAGGTTACGATCCAGATGTGCTTAGACGCTATTACAAATCTTCCAGCATCGGAATACTGTCTTTTCCTGTGTACATGTTCACCAAATACATTGCCAATTCCTAAACTGTTTGTGTTGTTGTATTTTGAGATTAGTTAACAATTAGTTTACTCACGTATTGAGTGAGTAAGCTATATATCACCAAGATATTTTGAACCGAGGACAGATTTTGACTCGTGTCCGTATGAATAGCAATGTCGACGATAATGTCCCCTTTTACGAAAAGAGTACAAATATTAACGAATACTATACGGTTTATTACGACTGTGATCCGCCTAGCGTGGCTCTGTTACTCCACGGACATGGGCGTTGACTAGTCGCATTGTGTATTTTACTTGAACTCTCGTCGTAGAATGGAACGGGGCCAGATATATTGATAGTCGTTCATATGTCGCTGTTACTCGCATTCCTGCCGTGAATAAACCGCAAGTCGTTCAAGCCATGTTCTTCCTATTCCTACCGATTAACGCCCCATGTGCAAGGATCAACCCTCCGCTGGTCTTTTATTCACAAAGTATAATATAAAGTAGTAAATCGTTGGTTCATACTAGACGGCATCAGCACGAAATTGTACTCCTGAAAAATTAATATCGCCTCTTGTGTTTGAGCGCTGCAATAAATAAAATGCAATGTTTGGCTTCAACAATGACGATTTAAATATATCAAAAATAAATGTTATAGTTTTAAACTTACAGAAAATAAAAGAAAATCAGGCAAATTTCAAATTACCTGATTTAAGTATAAAATTAAACTATATATACAACCAAGCAGGCAAAAAATACCTCACTGAATTTATTGTTTCAACGCCCAAACCATTCAAGTAGAGTTTTTAAGTGTTTCATACTTTGTTTTTTTTAAACTTGATTTCGCATTCACCAAGCTTTGGAAGTTAAATAATCTAGATAAAACTTCATTTGAAAAAACATATCATGCATCTTTCTTATTTCAGCACTGTCGGCGTTTAAGCAGCCGGAAGCGAACCAGACGCGCGCCCCATCTATAAGCTCTTTATACTACGTTTAACAGTTGTTTTTAAACATAATGTAATTGAACCGCTGAATCACATCATAAAAACCATTGTCAGTAACCCCCGATACTCTTCTACAATATGGTACGTTGAGTACCGTGGCAGATTTTCCTGAAACCGCCATTTTATTGGTACATACTCCATTAGCGGTTACGATTTTTTTAATTGCTTGACTATGTTTACATGTTAAGGAGACGATACAATAAAAATCCTACATACCTCCAACCCAAACAATTGCCAAAACTGGTGAAATGACGAATCCACATGAAGAACATGTACGAAATGAAAACAGTTAAACATGACAAAAGAAGGAGGCGGGAAAAGAGAATCGGGGACCATCCACACGTGTTCATTAACATTGAATATACCAACGGTCAATCTGATGGAAAGGCGCATGAATTCTTTGAACATGTTATACATATAGTAATGTATGTCCTAAATTATCATAAATGAGTTATGTTTAGTGAAGAAAATGGTTGAAAAACATACCAAATCTGTATAATAGTGATGTGTTATGAGCGTGCACATCTGGCATTAGAGTGGATAAAAGTAAAATTAAAGATGCTCTCTTACTCCAAAATATGATTACGTTGTATTCTTAATATGAATGTTTTAAAATAAAGTGGTATTTTAATCCTTTTAAACCGCATAACACCATTCGTCCAATGTAGTAACCCCGGAACATTAATACCTTGAACGCCTTTCTGATATTAAACACCTGCAATAAAAAAGTGATACGCAATTAAACATTTTATCAACTTTAAAACTATAAACGTTATGTTATTCTTCCCACTCTGGCAATAATTAATCAAAAGCCATGTATTATTCTATAAATAATGCATAAGTGTCTAGACGTTGTGGCAATGTTACCACCAACGTTGTCATGACGTTAACTTTATTGATTATATTGTCCTAACGTTAGGAATGTACAGATTCCTCAACGTTGTTACAACGTTATCTTGACAACCAAAGCACAACATTCATGAAACCTTGTATCAAGCATTGGGTGAGGTAAACAAAACAAAAACAAAACGTCTGTCAAATGTAATCGTTACAATAAAAGCACACACATAGCTGAAAATGTATTACCTTGTTTTATCAAATCACATTGCGCCAGTTGTTGCACTGTTTTATTGCTGGTTTGGTAGATGATTTATTCTAATACAATTGGATGGATATTTATACCATTTACCAATATAAAACGCACATCATATCAGCGCGTGATGCCCTTATCTCATTACGACTACACGTAATAATCGCTCTTTGGAAAATCCGTATTTATTTTCCTGTTTGACATCTTTTCCATCGTGACCATTGCTCTTTGGAATATAATAATTAATCATTTAGATTGACAATGGGGAAAACTTATAAAAAAGGTAATCATTTTTAATCGTACATCAAAGTATTTAATTTCACTGGTTTAAATCGAGAACTAGTCCTATATGGGCATATGTTTTAATAACAACGTAAAAACATGTACATAAAGAAACTTAATTATTACAACACAGTTTGAATAATGATATTCGAATACATATTTACATCAACTTCATTCATGAAAACCATGACTATTTTAACAACACCAATAGTGTGGATCCCAGTGACACAATCTGCGCAATTATTTTATTGCCTGGGGAGAATGTTTATCATTTGTCCCACATTATATATATATATTAGGTGGGATCCCATTGGGATTTTAAACATATCTCTTTATAGCACGGGCTTGGTCATCAATCGTAATCTTAAATAACAGTGTCGCGTCTACCAAAGTAAACAAACACATTTTCTATACTCCCCTGCGCAGGGTTATCAAATTGGGCTGACAGACTACATAATATTACAAACACGATCAGCTCATGATTAGACTATACCTAAAAATAGTTGTTTCCTTATGTAATCCTTATTTATATTCCTGTTAAACACCTTCTTAATCGTCACCGTTGCCTGTTGGGATACAATCTTTATTTTTTTCAGATATGGGAAAAGCACAGGGTAACCGTACCAGTAAGTGTTTTACTTTACTAATGCAAATTTTGTTGTTTTAACCGAGAGCTATTCCTATATAGGCATCTATTGTATTAATAACGTACAAAACGCATGCACGCAAAGGAACATCAATATTTATTTTAACTAGGTTTAAATAATGATATTCGAATACATATTTGCATCAACTTGATTCATGAAAAACACCAACAACAAGAAGTTCGCTTTTAAATATTTTAATATGAATATCGAGATGTACTTACTTATACTTAAATTTATTTTGGAATATGTCTACTTTTTGTGAACGATTATACATACTACTTTTCCTCACAATGATCAAAGTGTTTTTTGCATTTTCTGAAAACTGAAATTCGGTGGGATCCCGTTGTCTACATATATCTATATATAGCACGGGCTTGAAACTGGGTATTGATGAATCATTTAATATTAAAATGTGAAGTTTTTTTCATGTATTCGCACATGGGAGGGTTTTTTTGTGGTTGTTATTGCAAACATATTACCAATTTAAATCCCAGTTCAAACAATTATTACGTAAGATATAAACACTTCTACAAGTTCTACAAGTTTGGAGCTACGGTCCCAGGGTTCCAGCATTTGACACAAGGGGTTGGGCGTAACCCTCCGACTTTTTTTTTTGATTTCCATATGACATGCTCCGCTCCGACTGCCTTGTTACTTTATCCTTTCCATGTCTTTTTATCTAGGTCGTTCCGCACGCAAAGAGAAACCCAAGTCAAAATGCAGGGGTGAAAAGAAAAAAGGTAGGAATAGTTAAAACGAAAAGTATTATTTATGAATTTTTTCAGTGTTAGTGAATCAAATCGTTAAACAATCAAAGTCAATGAGGACGGTTTAGTGATATAAGTATCTGCCTCTCATTCAAATGGTTCAAGCCACATCAGGGACGTTCCTTTGGCCTATAAATAAGGGGCAGGTTTCTATCAAGGAAACGGACCGGAGGTTGATTTATGTCAAATAATAGATTGGTCACACACGATCTGAACATAATAAGTATACGAATTCAAAACATAGATGAAGAAAAAAGAAAAGACAATTTAGGACAGGTTTCTACCAAGGGAACGGACCGGAGGTTGAGTTATGTCAAATGATAGATTGGTCACATACAAGTTGAACGTCATACGTTTACAGATAACAAAAAAGAGAGAAGAAAAAGCAGCATGCATATTATGTTAAATAGTCCAAGTTTAATTGTTATTGAGCCTAACGATATAATGATAAAACATGCGATTTCCATGGACAATGAAATTAATAGTCAATTTGAGAATAAATGTTGTTTCAGCGTACACCACACATGTTAATATTTAAAATTTTCAGCGACATTCAAATCCGATGCTTTTCTGAAGAAATCAAGGTCTGGAGTAAGCACGAAAGATGAATTAAGACGGTAAGCGAAACTGTGCATACAAAAATGTATTCATATATATATATTAAGATTGTGTTATAAAAGTAACTTAGTATAACAACATGCATTCTTGCTTAAAACATATATATCGTCTAATTGTCAATCATGCGCATTTTTCTGGTAAACGAGTAATTTAATTCCTACGGATAAGAACTCTATAAGCAATGCTTTCGTTCCAATCCATTTCAATATCAGATACAACTTGTGTGTGAGCAAACACCAGTCTTAGGCGACACCCAATATTATTATAGCATTAAACCCTTTATACGAGCATAAAATATTATTAAACTCATGAGATACATAAATTTCTTTGAGACATACCATAACAACCTTATTTATTTATTTATATATTTATATGTGTATATATATTCCTACTCGTGACCGTTACCATGTCGAGAAATAGCGTTTAATCTAGTCTGATTGAATTTTTAGCTGTTTACAAACAAAAAAAGTCAAATCATTTGAGAGAATTCGGCGCGGGGGTGGAGTGGCCGCGTCAGAGAAAAAAAAAGGTAGGGACAGTAAGCACCATAATAATTATTAAAGTCAGAACACTAAATCAAGTAGTTAACAATAGGTAAAAAAGGTTGTCTAGTGGTATAAGCAGGAAACGGCCCAAAACACGGTACATACATTTCAGCATATAGATCGAACACATTCGAGCTTAGTAGAGCTAGTATTTAATCTAAAACAACATATTCATTCCAGCGATCACATTTTCTTGAATATTTTACGTTTTAATGCTATTTGTACTTAGCGATAAAAATAATCCGCCTTTTCATGGACTATGAAAAAATGCAGGTTTCTGTTGATATCGCACATATAATAGATTATTGAGTCATATTTCAGAGTATGCGCAACCAGATAGAGCAAGGTCGGGAACACAGCCTGAGCCAGCTGACGTTTTACCGGGCGGAGTTAATCCTCCCTCGGAGATACTGCCGAAACCGAACTTAGATACATTGTTATTCGGTTTTCGGTCAAGCCGTTTCACAACTCACTAATTTATCCAGAAAGAACTTTATTAGGAATGTGTAAAAGTGAAAAAAACAACATCATATATATCAGTTTCTGATTTGACTTTCTGCAAAATAATTTACAATACAGGTTTGTCAGACATTTGTGTATACACTGTATGCGTTTATTTCCATGTACAAACATATTGACATATTTTATTTCATAAGTTTTATGAGTATTTATCGCTGTACAATGAATAAGTCGGAAATAAACTGTATGCTAAAAGGACACTGAAAAGATTTTGGTTGGTTATGTGACTGTTTCGGCCCCAATGTGAGTATCAGTGTTGTTTTGTTGTCAAGCATAATTCACAGACGTAATACTGGTATGAGCTACACTGGTTTATTAACGAGCGGTAGTGTATAACGTTGACACACGGGACTTACATTTAACGTCCATCCAGATAGACGATTAGACGTGCTAGTGGTGAGTCATTAAATAAAACAAGCCCTAGGATGACAGACAATTGTTCTGTTACTAGACCAAGGATTCTCAAATTTTCCCTTTGTGCGTAAGTGGGCTCAATATTTTTTTCTGGTATTTTGGGTTCGAAGCAAGACAAACAAACGCAAACGGGTAAACAGAAAGCTCTAATTATTTCGGGAATAACTCCCCTAACTGCTCCGGTTTGACTGAACTATCGTTGATTCTAATTGAAACGCTGTTACATCAAAAAGCACTGGCCTAAGTAGTAAAAACAAACAAAGAAGCAAAGTTCAACGACATCGAGAAACCAGGAAAATGTACATGTGCCTTCATTGTGGTCGTTTACGCTCCAGCAATATACCTGTTTTCGCACGATTTGTCAAAAGATAAACATCACGGTAAAACAGTTTACATTCTGGATAATGATCCTTCGAACCCATTTAATGCATCCAAAGTATAAAGCAGCAGATTCTAACGCGAAACTGTTTATTGTCCCTAATGGCAAGTGCAGAAGTGCTAACCACGCCGGCTAGTGTAAAAACCAGCTGCCTCAGTTAAATCGAGACTTTTCACTGACCGCAAGGATAAGTGCAGCACTGCCTACGCTCGCTTGTGTATAAAACAGCAGCCTCGGTTTGATCGAGACTATTTATTGTTCGCAAGGAAAAGTGCAGTTCTGTCCGCGCCCGCTAACTTATGAAACAGCAGCCTCGGTTTGGTCGAGACTATTTATTGTTCGCAAAGATAAGTGCAGTTCTGTCCGCGCCCGCTAACTTATGAAACAGGAGCCTCGGTTAGGTCGAGAATGTTAATTGTTCGCAAGGGTAAGTGCAGTTCTGTCCGCGCCCGCTAACTTATGAAACAGGAGCCTCGGTTTTAAAAGAGACTGTTTAATGTCAACAATGGTGAGTGAATAACTGACCACGCCCGCTATGTATCAAACAGCAGCCTCGGTTTGATCGAGACTATTCATTGATCACAATGGTAAGTGCAGCACTGACCACGCCCACTAGTGTATAAAACAGCAGCCTCGGTTTGATCTAGAATGTTTATTGTCAACAATGGTGAGTGAATAACTGACCACGCCTGCTAGTTTATAAAACAGCAGCCTCGGTTTGATCGAAACTGTTCATAGACCACAATGGTAAGCTGTACTAGCACTGCCTTCATGTGTATGAAACAGCAGCCTCGATTTGATCGAGAAGTGCAGAGTTGTCCACGCCTGCTCTCAGGCTAGCATCGGTTTTGGCGTTATTTCTATACTAGCCGAAATAAATAGTCGTGAGCAAAAATAATCACTGGTTATAATGGTTTACAGAAATTTCATAAGAAATTAAACAACCTTTTAAGATATATATTTTTACACATGTGATTTAAAGGAATATGTCCAGTTAAACTATCACTCACAGTTGCTATATACTCTGATTTGTATAAGCCAGGGCCCCGTTTAAATAAGAGTTAGTCATATACCTTGCTATGTTTAAGAGCGTCAAGTGACGGGCAGAAAGGAAATTTTATCGCAACGCAGTTTACGGTGTCGGCACACAACGAAATGCTTCCGGGTCGTAGTACCCCTTCAAGAAGTTCCTAAAAATGTTTCTCTCCACTCTGGTAGCATTTTATGATGTGTACATTGTATTCTTGTGTGCATATTCAAGTTTACACATGATTTATATCTTATTTGAAGACAATTATGTGTATTTTTATGATATTTTTTCAGGATCTCTTTCTTTGGTGGATGGATTCAGAGATGACCCCAGAGATGCGGCCATGACTGTGGCACATGGACGTTATTGATAGTGACGGTAAAGAAATGATGATAGCAGAAAAACGAAACTATCTTGATATGGTTTTCTGGTGTTAAATCAACAGACAACGTGTTCATTATTTGTGGAAAAATAGTGTCATAGTGTCCTTATGCAGAAAACGGTGTTACGCCTGGAAATTTACGATCATAAACCTTACAATCTGTATCTAAACGGGAACCAACGCAGTTACCTTTCTTTGCTAGTATCAATTAACGAGTAGCTAAGTTTTATCCAATGATCCCTGAATACCTGGGTCCAGTTTCACGAAAGAACAAGAACACAAGGAAACATGTTCCCGCCTGAAATCCTATAGTCCGATTAATATGTAATAAGGTGACCGAAAACGATTATCTTAGTTTGTTAGATTAATCACTATTGAATGATTGATTTAATGCATACACTAACAAGAACATTCCACCATGCACATAATGTTGAATATTCCGAGTTTATTGTTATTTGTTGTCAACGCTAAAATGATAAAAATACAATTTAAACGGAGTATTTTATCGAGCAGGTTTTTAAAATAAACCCTGATTCAGGGGACATAACACATACCATGATAGTCAATGGTCACATATTTCAAGGAACCACAAACCTGATGGGCTCCCGTAGTAACACAGGTCTGCCGCCGAGCCTGTTCCCTCTGTCTATATATTAAAAAATGGCGAAACGATATATACAAGCTGACATTTAAATAGTAACTTATTCCAAGAAGTGTCAAATGAAAAACTAATGGACACATGAAGCAGAGGCAATTAAATGATGAATTTGACTAGTATTCTACTAAAGCAAATTAAGAAATCTCCCCTCTTTCAATTCAGGAATGTCACAGGAACCTGACTTATTAAAAAACTACCTTAATAATGAAAGTAAAAGTGAACTTTTATATTAATGCTAGCCACCCTTATAGTAAGTTATTTAAAATATGTATTTTCATAATTATAATATTACTAGCTTTTTCAGAGCAAACGCCATTCTTAGTCAACGACAATTATACTTAAGTACGGCAGCGAAATAATGTATCTGAGCTACACCTAGTTTGCATGGCGGTGTATAGAAAATGTTTTTGGCATACTCTGGTAACCTAGACCTTTTAATACAATAATCCGATTGAAGACCTCGCGCCCCCTTTGGTGATTTATTTCATATTAAAGATGGTGTCCAATATGACCGCTGAGTGTTACGAAATCGACAATCTCATTTAATTGTGTGTTAATGATTTCCTCATTTTTTTGCAAAACTATGATTGATAAATATGAACCAATAAATTCTTATTAAATTTATAACATATTTCAGCCGTCAAAACAAGCAAAACAGAATACTTGTTATGTTTTGTTGCACATACCGTTTTTAATGAAAAAGTTATTTTTTTTAAACACTCAAAGCCCATTGGTACAGTAGCTCTTGCACATAATATAATCCCGACTTCAAATAAACCAAAATGGTGTGCACTGGTTATGATATTTTGTCAGAAATCAATATATGGATTTATTATTTAATGGTACTTGTTTCCAATGTTATATTTAGTGTTTTAAGACTTACTGCGATGTAGATTTTTCCATCATTTTTTTCTTAAATATTTTCTTATACATAAAATATATTCATATTTTCTCACAAACAACGCAGAATTTAACTATAGTTGATAGGTTAATGTTTGTCTGAAAATAAATAAAAAATATCAGTTCACATTTTGCTACGCATTGTGCAGGTCTTTAAAAGTCGTTCAGGGGTTTCCTTAAGGTACGATTTAATACGTCAATTTTCTTGACTATTCTATCAATACCCAGCTACTCGACGATATATGACGATGCCTTCACGGTTTATCATGGCATTCTCATAGAAGAAAGGTACCGGAAGAACATCAGTCCAGATTTTGAACGATTCGATACGCTTTCTTGATCTTCATTCGAACATTATCTTAGTAGCAACACGTGCCAGCATATCAGTAGCAGCGTTGTCGATCTTGAAAATAATCGTAGCTGATCATTTATTATTTTTTGTATTCAAGATAAATTTCATAGTAGACCAATCTGAGGTCGCGTCTTAACCTTAGCCAAACGTTAAACTCGTACATCGTTTGAAACTGTCTTTGAGCCGAAACAATACGTAACAAAACGTATTTTATTCGTAGTGATTCAAACTATATTCTTATAAGGAAATCAGGCACAATTACTACTAAAGACAACGAAGATGATATATTTCAGGACATAGTATTTGCTTGTTTGTACATCTTTTTAGTTTGGACAAAAACAGTTTGTTACAGCCACGTCTAATTTGAAGAGAAAAAAATAAACAGATCTGTGGCCCCTCGAAATATGAATATACTCGTATACATAAGTGATCAAGACTTGTGACAGAAGGCGTAGCATGTCTCCTCGATAATGGATCCTATTATTATTATACGAAGAGTGTACGAATAATGTGGATACTAACGACTGCAACTCCCTTCCGCGTAGCGAACTCTTACCCCAGTATATCGACCGAGCATGGCTCTGTTATGGTAGTTTTTTGTTAACCCCACGGTTAAAGACGTCGAGTAGTTGTAGTTTGTCATGTATAGTTGGGATTTACACTATCGTCGTATCATGGAATGGGACCATTGTCGTGACATATAAATAGTCGTTCATACATTGCAGTTATCGCATTATCGTCGAGGTAAAACCTCCTGCAATTCATGACATGTTTCTTCTATTTCACCCGATAAACACCTCACTACAATTGTGTCGCTAGAGTGGCAACGATCGATCCTCTGCTGGTATTCTACTCACACAATCTCAATGTAAAGAAGCAAATCGTTAACCCAAAACTGACGGCATCAGCATGAATCTTCTGCAGTCCTTTCAGAACATGAACTACTAAGATTGCAGGTAACTTTTAAAATATCTTTAGAAAGACTGTATTTCGGGGCCAATCGATGCGAAATCTGTATAGTGTGAGTCATGCTTAAATAGTCAACAAATTAAAATAAACATATGCCAGTCTTTATTTCTATCACCATACTATCTCAATGTTGCCATCTTACCATTGTTTATTACAAAATTATAATTACTTTAATATGTCATCTCTTAAAGGGGGGTACAATGAAGGTTATTACATTTGGCTTTAATGATCAAAGCAAAACAAATGTGCAATGTCATATTAGAGCGTCTCGGTTACATAGATATGCAAAATCATTTCCTATACAAACCGCTGCAGGGTTCTTAACTTCGGCTGCCGGACTTTTACCATATACCCATTCAAACGCAAAAACTCTTATCAGCTAATGACACCCTAATCCCATTGCGACAATACGTAAACAGCGCTTTTTAAAAAATTCTTATTATTTTTCTGTTTGACATATTTTCAATATTTTTATATATTTGACATGTTTCGTTGCTTGTTAAATTATAGTTTTAATCTTATTATAACTTTAAGTATTTTATTTTCCTGGTGCAGTGTTTTCATGTTTTAAACGAAAACTACTCCTATACGGGCATCACCTTTAATGACAACGTACAAAACAGCATGAACAAAAAAGGAACACGAGTATTATAACACAAGTTAAAGAACGATATTTGGATGCAACTTGCATCAATATAATTCCTGAAATAACAATAGTTTTCCAACAACTAGGAATCATCAACTAGGGATCCCAATGCCGTATCACACAACCTGTGCATTAAACAAAAGTATGCTTTTAAAATAGGATAACAATGATACTGAGATTAGTTTACTCAGAATTTAGTTATATGTGGTAGAATATTTATTTTATGTCCCAGAATATACCTGTACTACATTCTTCTTTACGGTGATCAAAGTTTATACATTTTCTGAAAACTGAAATTTTGTGGGATCCCATTGGGTTTCTACACACAACATTTTATAGCACAGGCTTGATCATGAATATTGATGATTCATTTATAACTACAAAGTTAATGTAATGAATTCATACACGTTTTCTTGGGGGGGGGGGCTTGTGTTGAGTTTGGCCAATCATTAAAATACCGGGTTAAATATTAAAATCAATCTGCATTAGTGCGAGTAGTAGAATTCCAGTTTAAACTATGATATCGTACAGTATCGACATTTAGCATTCTAAATGTTAGGGACTAGGATGTCAGGTTTAAATGATGAAACCGCTCCGACTACATTGTATAATTTTATATTTGAGTTTTTCCGCTTCGATTACATTGCTTGTTTATAAGCATTTTTATTTCTTTTAGATGCAGGTAGATCCGTACGAAAAAGGCTACCTAAATCAGGGAGAAAGACTGATAAGAAAAGAAGAGGTAAACAGATTAAGCAAAAATGATTTTTAAACTATTGTAATAAAATGGATAATTGCTTTTTTTCCGTGTTAGATCGTAATATATTTAACCAAGTGAGCACCAACAATTTTATTCACGAGATGAAATATATTGCAATCTTACACTAATAAAAACTAAAAATAGGAGTTTAAAGTCATTTACTAGCAATTTTAAGAAAAACAAGCGCCACACATACACACATAACGGCATTTATAAAATGACGTCGTTGAAATTTTGTCAGAGCCCTTTGGACGCTGACGTTTTGATTTGGAACTGAATGCGGGATACGATTTCAAAACATGGAACAATATCAATTTGGTATTTTCACTGTTTCTAACTTTGAAATATCAATTCTATTTCACTGGCAAATCTATATAAACCACCGGAAAAATATGATAAATTGTTATTATAGCGTAAGTTTACAGCCTCTAATTGTCGAACATTCAAACCAAAAGGGTGGTCTAGTGTTATAAGTGTCTACCTCTCATTCAAAAGTCTCGAGCCATATCATGGACGTTTTCTTGGCTTCTAAATAAGGTCAGCTTAGAAATGGTTTCTACCACGGAAACGGACTTAAGGTTCTGTAAGCTAATTGATGGTTCACACTCGAGCTGAAATAAATAAGTATACAGTTCCAAAAAGAGGGGAAAAGGAACAATATCACTATGCAGATTGTGTTAAATATTTGGCAAGTTGAATAGCTCATTTGTATTTAACGATATAATGATAAAATACGATGTTCATGAGCAATCCATTAAAGCCGGTTTTAAAACATATCATGTTTCAGACTCCACTGCACATATCATCTTAGCCAATGTTCAAATATTTCAGGGACCAACAAATCTGATGCGGTCCCGAAGCGACTCAGGTCTGGTATTGAACATGTTCCCTTTGCCGATATATCAAGACGAAGATCTAAACGGTATATTGGAATGTTTTGAATAGTTACTTTGTACCAGGGGTATAAAATGAAAAACAAATGTATGCATGAGGCAATGACAAATAAATGAAGAATTCTGCCAAAATTATATCCAATCCTATATACCTCACCCTTTCTCTCTGCAGTGCATGCGGTTACGGGAACAATAGTTTTTCCCTTTTGGCCTCTCAAATTAAAGTATATGTTTTTATTATTTTCATGTAGGACACACTTATATAAAATCATGTATCTTAATAATTATAATATGTATAAGTTTTATCGGAGCAAACACAAATTTAAGTCTACGATAAATATACTTCTATCATAAACAAATATAAACGTGTATAAATCTTATCATGATACATACATTGAGACGACACGCAAAAATAAAACAGTAGCCTTGGTTTAAACGAGACTGTTAATTGACCGCAATGATAAGTGCGGTATTGACCACGCCTGCTAGTGTATAAAACAGCAGCCTCGGTTTGATCGAGACTGTTCATTGACCGCAATGATAGGTGAAGTACTGACCAAGCCTGCTTGTGTATAAAACAGCAGCCTCGGTGTGATTAGGACTGTTCATTTTCCACAATGGTTAGTGCCGTAATGACCACGCCCGCTAGTGTATAAAACAGGAGCATCGGTTTGAGCGAGACTGCACATTGTCCACAATGGAAAGTGAAGTACTGACTACGCCAGCTAGTGTATGAAATAACAGCCTCGGTTTGATCGAGACTTTTGATTGACCACAATGGTAAGTGCGGTACTGAATACGCCTGCTAGTGTATAAACATCAGCTTCGGTTTGATCGAGACTTTACTATCTCCACAATGGTAAGTGAAGTACTGACCACGCCCGCTAGTGTATGAAATAGCAGCCTCGGTTTGATCGAGACTGTTGATTGACCACAATTGTAAGTGCAGTACTGACTACGCCCGCTAGTATAGTAAACAGAAGCCTTTGTTTGACCGAGACTGTTCATTGACCACAATGGTCAGTGCAGTACTGAGCACGCCCGCTAGTGTATATAATAGCAGCTTCGGTTTGATCGTGTTTTGTTGTGTAAAGCTGCTTGTAAATATTGCTTGTTGTTGTTACATACAGAAGGGAACTAAAATAAGAAGTTAATCTACTTGGCAAGTCTCCTTTATTTATTTCTGCCAATCATATATATAAATGTATCAAATTATGCCTATAATGAAGGATACATGTTCTTTATGTTCCTACTTTTAATATCTCTGCTGTATCAATTTTAACAAAATCAAATTACATTAACCGTAAACAAAGCAACATTCTACCATGGGCGCCATACATTGTCTTCGGACACTTGACGGACTGCATCATCGTTACTTCGGTAAAATGAAAAACAACCATATGACCCCAAATATTCAAAACGATTTTGGGATTGACTGTCAGTCGAATGTCGAAATTGGGAAAATCAGAATTGCTACTCCCGAAACTCAAACCGGAAGTAATTGAATAATGTATGGTGACGTCGTCGTAGCCTTTTGCCATCCGCGAGATACGCGAACATTCTAGAATACTCATAGAGGATATTGTACTTTGAGTAGTTTATCCACTCAATCGTTTGTCCAATCTTCTCGCCGTTGACATGAACTCGGCCTGTGGGTTATGGCCTTGATGGCTATATGTATAAGGCGCCAGATCCTCTATATGTGGAATCCGATTATCAACTTCCTCAATCCGTCCTTCAGCAGCCTCACTGCTAATCTGCTTCTATACATAGACGCTCCTCAAATGTCCACTCACATTGGTCGCAACTACCGGATCCCAAGCGCCGTTTGCAGCTACGTATGTGACCGCCTCACGTTTGCAATCCCGGAAACCGCTGTTGTAGGACGTTGCGGAGGAGGCTGTGTCTGTGGCCTAAGTGGTATCTGCAGAGTGCCTCGTGAGATGGAACGCGGTAACTATAGATATGATAAAATGGAAAAAGACACAAAAAACTAACCTTTCTCAGGTATGAAGCAACGTCCCCTAAAGAATTTTGCACGTCTAGATCTATTGAACAAAATATGTTCTCCGTTCTTGCAAAATGTAAGGGTTTAATGAATCAACTCCTTGTATTTGTGATAGTAATTGTTAAGGGCTTATGTCTGACGGTTGGAGAGTTTTGCGTGTATATAAAGATTGGGTTTCACGTGTCATTTGGCACGAGATCGTAATTATATCTTCACGTGGACATCCTTAATTGACGCGATTTTTGAGTAAAGTGGTGTGCAACTTTAAGTAACTGTCAATCTAATTGTTATATTATTATTATTTGATATTTAATTTACCTCATGTGCCCATGCATTAATTGGAATGAGTGAATAAAGGAAATTAGGCTGACACTATTTGTCCATTATGTAATTTACTACCAGAACGCATTGTGTATTAATGGTAAATCGCTAATAAATGATATTTACTAAAACTAAGCTCATATTCATATCAAAACAGAAATATTGAAAAATAATTAGCGGCAAAACAGCGTATCGATGGTCAGTGCCCAACATTTAAGTATGTTTATGTAACGAGCGTTTTAATCGGTCGAAGATGATATCAGGAAAATGACCTTTTTATAGTTTTGCACTGGATTTTGCAAAGAATGAATCAGAGGTAATATTTAATATTATCAAACATTTGATTATGAGAATGGACTTTGGCTGCCTTAAAGAAGACGTATAAACATATGGAAGGGCAAAGAAGAAAAAATACATCTTGACTTCCTGATTATACATCTTGCATTCTGAGGTGAACATCTTGCATTCTGATTTGTACATCTTGATTCCTTACATGTACATCGTGCTTAATTGCATCCTTGTTGTTTGATATATTTAAAGCAGTTGATATTTTAAACCTAATATCAAGTTTGTTGTGTTAAAATTCGCGTAAAATATGATATCGATTAACAATTCCTAGCCAAAACTTCGTTTCATTTGGGCGAAAGTTCGGAAAGTCGTACAGAAATTAACGGAAGGTTGCGACATAATATGACAATCGGAACTCCTCGGTCAAAATAAATATATCCCGAAGTTTGCTGGAGATGGCTGAGTTGTTACGATTGATAAAACCTATTTTTTAGAAACTAACGGAAATGACCGACACTGTAAGCTTATTTTAAGCGTATGGCTATGTGGAATTCGTCCTGGCTTGCTGACATTTTTTATTAGTCATACTTAGGTTTGAGAAACTAAGCCAGCAAAAACAGTAAGCCAAAAAGTAAGCTACAAATGTATAAAGACAGTAAGACTTAAAGATAGCTTAAACACGATAATAATGGAGATTAATAAATAAACATTCACCAAGCTAGCAATGCAGTTGCTCGGATAACGAATTCAGTGTGTAATAGAAAGAAGAACAAGTAAGAAAGCAGGATGTACAAGTCAAAACGCAAGGTGTATCATTTGCTTTAATGTCCTTCAATATAATATTAACGCACATAAATGTTACCAGCTCGTCATACCCTTATCTCATTGCGACTAAAGGTAAACAATGCTTTTTGTAAAATCGTTATTTAAATTCCTGTTGAACATTTTCTCAATCTTGACAATTGCTAGTTAAAATATAATCTTTAATTTATTAAGATTGGATTATAGCTGTTTCTAAATTATGGAAGAAACATCCAAACGAGGTGACCTTTCTAATCATACTAGTAAGTGTTTTATTACTGATGCAATATTCCTATATGGATCTGATGTAATAACAACGTAAGCAAACACAAGAACACAAAGGCACGTTAATATTACAACACAGTTTTAAAGAATGATATTTGGATACATATTAGCTTTAACTTTATTCATAAAAACCACGAATATTTTTACAACAACTAGGGATCGTCGTATTACACACAGTGAACATTACACAAAAGTACGTTTTTAAATATTTAACATTACTACTGAAAGGAATTTACTTATCAATTAATGATACGTGGGAGTATGTATATTGTTTGTTAAAGATTATTGTATACTTCATTTCTTAACGTAAGTCAAATTTGATTCATTTTCTAAAACTCATTCCGGTGGGATTTCGTTGGTTTTCTACACACATCTTTTAATTGCAGAATCGTTGCAATGAACATTGATGATTAAATAATTAATTTCAAGTTTCTATAAACTCACACACGCTCGTTGTGAGGATGATTTGTTATGGCAAGTTGTAATACCAAGTTAAATATATAAAACCTTTTCTAATAGCTCGATCAGTTAAAATCCCTGTTAAAACTATATAGCAATCTATCGACATTTAACATTTAAAATGTTGAGGGCTACGGTCCCAAGGGATGACCCCCTTACGACAAATTCAGGAACCATTCGAGTGCCTTGTATATTTTTTCATATTTCATTTTATCCGCTCCTACTGCAAAATTTAAAACTTTTTTGATCAAGGTTGTTCCGTAAACGAAGAGAAGTCTGCGTCAGAGCGCGAGAGGGGCAAGAAAAGAAAAGGTAGGAACCTTTAAACCCAGAATTTATGTTTAAATAAACAGACCCGAAAGTAATTCTTATCACATTGTTGATGACTTACACTCGAGCTAAGAAAAATAAGTATATAAACTTAAACATAATTTTATCATGCACATTGTGCAAAATTAACCACGTTTTCTTGCTATTTGCATTTAGAGAATAATGGTAACACATCCGATGTTCATGGACTTCAGACGACATCACACTTATCATGTTTGTCAAAGTTTACATATTTCAGGGTCCCACGAATCTGATGAGGTCCCGAAGAGATCTCGGTCGGGTGCTCAGGCCGGTCTTTCTTCAGAGAAGGGAAGAGAAAAGGCCACAAGGTATACATAAAGCTGAATGTGTTTTGATTGTAGCTTATTGCAAAAAGTGTCAAATAAAAAAAACGCAAATACACACTTGAAGCAAAGGCGCATTAGTATTAATGCGCTTCCAGACGGACCCAGGTCTGGTGTTGAGCCTGTTCCCACTGACGATGTGCCAGACGGAGTAGAAAAACCTTTGTCTGGCCTTCCAGACGCCAACTTACGAAAACCCAAACGATAATCAATCGAAATCGTTTTGTTCCTTTGGTGAAGTATTTGAATAAGGTGAAACCACATCATATGAATTTGCTGAAAATAATTGTGAATACTGCTATGTCAGACATTCGTTAGATGCAATAATTTGTGTGGAAAATACAAATTGAACTAACAAAAAACGGCTAAATCTTGCTGACAGCCTAATGGCAGAGCTTGTATTAAGATATGATTGTTAAATAACATTGAACAAAATAATGAAATAATATCAACAGATCTGAAGAGCTGATCAACTCTTATTCAAATAAGTGTTGATGTCGTTTTGAAAGGGAAATAAATAAATTTTCAAATATGTTGTCAGACTATATATTATAAATAGCATTTTTCGAACTTAAACTAATCTTATAATTAACCATGCCCCAATTTCTCGAAACTTCTTAAGTCCCTTATAACAGGATTAAGCTAAACTCACTATTTTTGTAATTCTATAATATACGTTATATTTACTTCTTTAAAAGTTTTTATAAATTATATAAGAAAATTCTGTATGCTTATTGGTAGAAACCATTTTTTCATTTATCAAAATCATTATTAGTATGTATTTTGGCTAATTGAAATAAGCAACTTAAGCCTGTTCAGCTTAAGAAGTTTCGAGAAATTGGGGCCATGTGATTAAGATAAATCACACACTAAGACGCAGATCATGATTTAAATAAATCACACCCTAAAACATGATTAATGTTACCTGAGACGCACATTTAGACATCAAGATTTTTTTTTGGTGTGGAAGGAAGGATTTATTCTTACTTAACAACATTTTAAACATAACCGTTTCCAGCCATTTCCTATAAAAATTCAATATACCAACAGCCCAAAGGTTAATCAACGATGAACTAGAAATGTTGTTTTCAAAGCGCCGCCTTCGAAAACCAATGTCTTTCCTTGAACTGGAGCTTATTTGAAGCGAGAGTTTAACTGAAGGAAGGGGTAAAATAGCTTGTACATTAAATTTCTTCAAGTATTTTTGAGTAAGTCTGGACAAATGCATTATACAAAACAAACAAGGGGAGATCACTTTGTAAATATGAGTCCCAAAGTTATAAATCTTGTAAGGTGCAAAACTTTCCATCACCACCTATGCATAATATAAGTTTTACTTAATTCGAACTCCTTTGAGTAATCTTTTAAGTAAGTGTCTTGAAAAAGGATGACTTATGAGAAACAAACAATGCTAGTTAGTTCTGCAATTAAGTGCACCCAGAGTTTTTCTTGCAGATTGAACAACATCACATAGCTATCTGTCTTTGTTCCATATTTCAATAAATTCCTTATTGTATTTTTTTATAAATGAACATTTAAATATTCTGAAGGAAAATGCCCCGGAGTTATGATTAGAAGAAGAAGAAGAAGAAGAAGAAGAAGAAGAAGAAGAAGAAGAAGAAGAAGAAGAAGAAGAAGAAGAAGAAGAAGAAAGGAAAAGAAGAAAGGAAAATAAGAAAGGAGAAAAATAACAAGAATAATGCCATATACAGTGTTCCCCCTTTTAGTCGAAGGGGAGACATAATTAACATAGCATAAGAAAGTAACTTTGAGCATGTTCTGACCAAACATGTGTTGCAAGTATATTAAAACTTAATGTAGCTTTTAAAATGTTCGACTAATGCTGCCGGTATTGCAAGTATTGTGAAACTTAGTGTATATTTAAACTTGTTCTGACCAATATGCTCATGTTGGAATTATATTAAAGGCTAAGGTAGTTTTGAACATGTTCTGACCAAACATGCCCGTGTTGCAAGTATATCAATACTTAATGTAGCTCATAACACGTTCTGACCGAACTTGTCCGAGTTGCAAGTATATTCCAAGTTAATGTAGCCTTAAACATGTTCTGACCAAACATGTCCGTGTTGCAAGTAAATTAAAGGCTAAGGTAGGTTTGAACGTGTTCTGACTAAACATGCCCGTGTTGCAGGTATATTAAAGGCTAATGTAGCTTTGAACATGTTCTCATTAATCCTCATCGAAATATAGGATAGAAGTAGATACTGATGTGCCAAACGACTTCAGTGTACTGTAATATAAGATGCAGTGCAATGCAAAAATTATGTCTGTAAGTCCCTTGATTGCTTGTCAGTGCCCGCACATTTCAGTTACACATAGACCCCTTATAGGCCGAAAATCTAAGGCCAAATTCTTGACCATGTCTTTAATTATAATATCATTTGCAAAGAAATTGTGTGGTTTGTCCGTATGCGTATACAAGAATGCAAAAAAAACAAATGAAACTTGTGAATACATCATTATACTGGTGAAACTTATTAATCTTCGGATGTTTAATTTTCCTGCATTACTTTTTAAAAGCAATTTCGTAAAACTGTTTGTGATTTAATTTTTAAGTGTTTTAATCAAGAAAACTGCATAGTTGTTTCTGTTCATATTGCATTGCATTCATTTCTTGACCGATAAAAGAAAGTATTTTGACCCACATATATTCACGAACCCGGTCATTATTCTTTTGAAAAAGTGACTCCATTTCAGTAAAATATTGACTACATCTTGACAATAATGACTCCTTACGTGTCTATAGATTAGTGACCCCAACCAAACAGAAACGAGTGTATTATATTGTAGTAAAATATATATTTGATCTACAGTTTTGGGGTTTTAAAGGCTTGTGCTCCTAATTGTTAGTACTACAGCTGGTGCTGCTGCAGCTACTACGTCTTTAGTGCTGCTGCTACTATTTCTTTGGTGCTGCTTCTGCTGCTTATCTTGCGATGGTAGTTCTATATAAAGGGATTTAATTTTCATCAGCGTGATGACCCTACATTTATTATATTATAATGATGAAGCCACGAAGTAAAATGAACCCTTAGGCCTTTTTTATTTAATTATATGTTTTACGAACGGCGAGTTGTAAAGTGTCGTAGGAGGAGGAAATAAAAATAAAAATAAAATTACATTTCTGGTCGGGAAAAAACACACAGAAAAGCAAAAGCTATGATGTATCCTCTATGATTTTCTATTTTGAAGTCAAGTCAATATGTAAGTGTGTGCACATTTGTTTTTGTTTTATCTGACAAGTTCACTTCATATTTTCATTAATCACTCTTTATGATTGTAAATGCATGTTATAGTAGACAAGTGACATAAAAAATCAACTATTTTCGGTAAATTTATTTGCCATTTAGAGTTTTAGGAATCGGCCATCACTCCACTGTGTTGTCTTGGCTGCAAATTGTCTGATACCAATTCACCAACCATGTCATTGTTACAGTTAGCAAAAGAACTTTTGTTTCCCTCTATGCAGCGACTATTTCACCAGGAACTTGTAAATCAACTGATTATAGCTGTCTGATAAAACAGAAGCTGTCTATCCAACAGTGATTCAAATAATACTTATTGTCCATCACACATTCTGTCCAACATGCAGTTCAAACAAAACTGGTGGTCCAACCAACACTTCCGGTCCAACCATTTATAGTTGTTCAACCAACACGTATGGTCCATCCAATAAAGCGGTCTAGTAAGCAATAGATGCCCAACCAACAATAGTGTTTCAACAGGCATTAGCTTACATCATGTTGCTACCAATCTAGCAGCCCATCCGATTGTAGTGATGTTCTTCATTGAAAGTAATGATCTCAGTAGATAACATCAGCATATTTGAATCATATCTGTAAAGAAAGGAATGGATCATTAAAAGTATATTTTTATAAAAAAAATAAGTTACTCTCAGACTTTTTTTATGGATGGGTTTTTAGACAATCTGGACCCCGATTTAATTCCAGGCCTGGGTGTATGTGACTAGTCCAGTGGCCATCATAATGTTTAAACATAACTAACTAGTAACAAATCATTCAGAAGCTGAGAACACTACAAAGGTGACAGCATAGCATAATTACTCCAAATAATTTTTTATTACATATTTATAAAACACACAGAGCAGTATAAATATCATAATTTATTTTTATGATGATCTATATATATATTCATTCATAAGACTATTACATAGTTATACTGTACCTGGTAATGTACATACAGATTCCTCATTATAGAATATGACTGACAGATAGTAAAACAGACTAATTTATTTGTGTTTATTTTCAAAACAAATGTTTTAGAATAGATGAGAATTATTTGTTCTTAATAATACATCCAATAAGAAAAGTAACCGCAGTTTTTTTCTGAACCATCTACCCCACCCACCAGAACTAAACTGTCCAGGTAAACAGTCAAGCGATTTATAGCTCATGGCATTCAAATTATATCACAATAATGTAATATAAACTCATTTAAATGACAAATCTAATAAAAATAAATAAATAATAACAACCTGGACCGATAATTAGTCCATATTTATCGCTGTTATATACTTCGTTATAATCCGGAAATAAACCGGAAGTCACCCTGCCGCAAAGGATCAGGGTGAGCTAAAACCCGGTACCAGGTATCGATATCGAGAAAAGCCATTATCACAGTTAATGTTACCAGATTATGTTGATTCCGTGTTATTTAAAGTATGCATTGGCTGTCAACAAGCAATTTATAACGGACCGTGGATACTTGGATTTATCATCTGATAATAACCCTGATATCGACATAATCCGGTATTAGAAAGTGATACCGGATACGGGGGATACCAGGTACCGGATACCGGGTTTTTAACACCAGCCTGCAAATCCGATGAATGTTTTTCATAGGCTTAAACTTTTTCAGAAGTGTTTACACCAATATTTTTACAACTATTGCGATGTCCTCTGCTTTAAATAATTTACCGCGATAAAGTTTCATCGGCGGAAATAAAAAAAACCGAAATCACAATTTTATTTTTATTTCCAAAATGAGTTGTTTTGAGCGGCGGTGTTCGTAAAACATAGAATCAAATAAAAAAGGCCTGACGAAGAGTTTTGACATCGAAAGAACAACTGCCCGCAATTAGTTTACTTTGTGTACAGTGGTGGTAATACTATCACCCGGAAAACGATGAAAAGTATGAACCGGGGGTCACCTTCTCTACTAAAGAATAATGACCGGGGGGTCGTGATTCTAAGGTGTCAAAATACATCCTTACACCGTCCAAATCCTGACAGCCTCTTATACAACAACACCGTCATCAAATTGTTAAAGCAAACAACAAAATCGAAGTTAAACGGGTTATGTAAATATTTAGATGTTGCGGAAAATATAGACCGTTAAATTTGCACATGATGAATACAAACTTTAAACATAAGTGAGAGGTCTAGAGAGCTAAATAGCTGCACTCTCACAGATTTATCGTTTTTACAACTCTTTTTTTAAGTCTCGGAATGAGCCAATTCTTGCGTAAATATATGCAAACCAGTAATTAAAGACTGCTGACAAAAGATCAGATCGCAGATTTTCATATTTCTGTTCGAAAATTAATGATTTATGGCTAAAAGCGTTACCATCGGTTCAAGAAAAATGCATAAAACATCATTTTTGAGCTTAAATATAAAGATCAGCGATCTATTTTTTTTGTCAGCAGTCTTGTTAAACAGGTTTACATGCATTTTCGCACAAATATGGCTTGTTCCAAGACAAACAATTTGTAATGTTGTCAAAACGTTTAATCTGTGAGAGTGCAGCTTTAAGATATAAGGTTATGATAAGGTGTTTTAGGGTTCATTTGCCGGCAAACTTGGGTTGGATACGGAACATTGTGCCCCTGTCCGCTAAACATGAAGCTAAAGTTCACAACCACAGGAACACATGATGTGGTATTTCCTTCGATACAATTGATATCTGGAAGTCAAAGGCACATACACACGACCTCATGATGTGGTACTTCCTTCGATACCATTGATATCTGAAAGTAAAGGCACATACATACGAACTACTGATGTGGTATTGCCTTTGATACCATTGATATCTGGAAGTAAAGGCACATACACACGAACTAAGAATGTAGTTTTCCTTTGATACCATTGATATCTGGAAGTTAAAGGCACATACACACGAACTCATGATGTGGTATTTTCTTCGATATCATTGATATCTGGAAGCAAAGGTACATACACACGACCTCATGATGTGGTACTTCCTTTGATCCTATTGATTTATGAAGGTTAAAGGCACATACACACGAGCTCATGATGTGGTACTTCCTTTGATCCTATTGATTTATGAAGGTTAAAGGCACATACACACGACCTCATGATATGGTATTTTCTTCGATACCATTGATATCTGGACGTTAAAGGCACATACATACGAACTAATGATGTGGTATTTCCTTCGACACCATTGATATCTGGAAGTTTAAAGCACATACACAGGACCTCATGATATGGTATTTTCTTCGATATCATCAATATATGATGGTTAAAGGCACATACGCACGACCTCATGATATGGTATTTTCTTCGATATCATCAATATATGATGGTTAAAGGCACATACACAGGACCTCATGATATGGTATTTTCTTCGATATCATCAATATATGATGGTTAGAGGCACATGCACACGACCTCATGATATGGTATTTTCTTTGATATCATCAATATATGATGGTTAAAGGCACATACGCACGACCTCATGATATGGTATTTTCTTTGATATCATCAATATATGATGGTTAAAGGCACATACACACGACCTCATGATATGGTATTTTCTTCGATATCATCAATATATGATGGATAAAGGCACATACACACGACCTCATGATATGGTATTTTCTTCGATATCATCAATATATGATGGTTAGAGGCACATGCACACAAACTCATGATGATGTTTTTTATTCGATACCATTGATATCTGGAGGTTAAAGGCACATGTTCACGAAAACAAGCGCAAGTAAATATATGGATACACATTTGTTTCCCATAAGACCCATACACTGGTTAAGAAGAAGAACATATACCTTTGTTATAAAGTCACTGTGTGAGAGGCCAGAGAACCCACGACCACTTGCTCACATAGGATGTGCTCTGATTATTCGGGCCGATTACTCGCCTCCCCGACGCACGTTTAAGTAACGTTACCGTGACCTCCGATCTGGAACCCGTCCCCGAATTTCCAGGATAGAGAACAAGGTCTATAAGATCTCGACAAACCTTGGGTACATATTCAGTCACTGACTCCGTTTGGCGCCAAATGTTACCGGGTGTGAAAAACGTGCACCAATACCGGTGTTCAAACCCGGGACCACCTCGCTGTCAATGCGACTGCAGTACGATTGAGATACGAAGCTGCGTACACACCTTCATAACACCTGGATAGGTAACGTTGCCATGACGATCGTAAATGACCGCCTGGAACCGAATTTGTTTCACTTCCGGAAAAGGTGCCTCAATAATTATAATGAAACTAACATGTCCTTGAATAATAACCCTTATACGCGCTTTTTCCATTCGGAACTCATCGGCCATTTTCCATCGAAAACAACCTCGGATGTATGACGGTACATCAGTAGAAGTAGTTTGTAAATTTTGAATAATTGTATTCATTATTTGTAGTGTTTTAACAATTATGTTGTATATCTGAGGTTAACATGATTGCAAATGAAGGAATTATTGCACAAATCATAAGATTCCCAAGGGTAAAGTCATAAACTGTTAAATTAAAATTACTACGCTATATATTTGCACCGTAGTTAAAATGAAAAGGTTCCTGACATTATAAACCGTCCATATACATTCGAGGTTGTTTTCAATGAAAAACGGCCGAGGCGTTCCAAACGCGCTTTTTCATGTAATGTCCATATCAATCTTTATCTGACTAACCGCCAACATTGCACGTACCTCACATATTTCATCGAGAATAAATACTTGTCAATAATATGATTTTAATATTTAAATGGGATTGAAACTTTCGTGTTAGATTTAAAGAATATTTTAACTAACTGCATTCATTAATGAATAACTTTGGAAAACAGCTGATATTTGGGGAAAGGTAAATATCCCATGCAGTGAGACGGCTTTTTTAAACTGGATATGAGTCATAACCTTTCTAATTGATACGCATAAATTAACTTCCTCTTTATAAGTAAACATGTCAACAATCTTTTTCCTTATCAATTGTTTTCAATTTCAATTAACAATACAAATGTGTTTGTTTTAGCTCGTATATAAAGTTGTTATTTGAGTTAAAATATTATTATTAAAAATACATATATCGGAAAGCCATGGCCTCTCATTAATATGAAAACTAAAAACACCCAAAATTACATTTATTTTCTGGATTTAAAAGAACTCACACTTTTTAGTTCAGTTTATTTATTTCATATTCTATTCGATTATCAGAACATCTGGTTTTTAGTTTCCTTTACAGGCGCATGTGTTTAATTCATATCATGTTTAACACATTATTTAGGTTCAGATAAAAAATATAAGCCTTTTTAAATGTTTTTTAATTGATAGCTACGTGCCCATATATTCCACAGTTAAAGTAACGCCAAAATGATATTTTATTTATCTGTACCTAAATCATATGCATTTTCTTTTGTTTTAATTATAAAATTCAAGTAAGTTAAATACAATAATACAATAATACATTAAAACGTATATATATATATATGAGAATATCGTAAGAGGACATCCAATGTTAATTATTAAATTAAAACGTTTACATACAGGCATTGATGGTATCGTAAAAAAGATTCATTCAACGTCCTGAAATAATAAACAAGGCGTTTTTAATTGTATATACCAGTCATCATCATCATCATCATCATCATCATCATCATCATCATCATCATCATCATCATCATCATCATCATCATCATCATCCACCACCACCAGCACCACCAAAATCTTCGTCATCATCATCTTTAACAACAACACCACCACAACTACTTCGAACACCAGCTTTATCGCCATCAGCAGCAGTAGCGGCTTCATCATCGTTAATCATCATAACCATCATCATTTTCTGTAGCAGCACCACCTCCACTATCACCACTATCACCACCACCAATTGAGACGCAGCTTTCTTTAATCGCAACACAAGGAAACAACTCAAATAATATTTACATATTTCTATTTCAATAACTTCAGTATCAACCAAAGCAAACATACATCTCAATATTCATAGGTAAACTAAAGCAATCAATATTCATCTCACAAGCAAACATGTAAAAAAGAGTGACGATATTTCAAACAAACATCCTTTTTACACTAGAGCAAGGAATGATAAAATCGTGAAGCATGAATAACCTTACTGGCGGAAAACATGACAGGATTGGAATTCAGGGGTAAAATCAGGAGCTCAACATGAGTGAAATCAGGAACTTAACAGGAGTGAAATCAGGAGCTCAACATGAGTGAAATCAGGAGCATAACATGACTGAAATCAGGAGCTTAACATGAGTGAAATCAGGAGCTTAACATGAGTGAAATCAGGAGCTTAACAGGAGTGAAATCAGGAGGTTAACAGGAGTGAAATCAGGAGGTTAACAGGAGTGAAATCAGGAGCTTAATAGGGGTAAAATCAGGAGGTTAACAGGAGTGAAATCAGGAGCTTAACAGGGATAAAATCAGGAGGTTAATAGGAGTGAAATCAGGAGCTTAATAGGAGTAAAATCAGGAGCTTAACATGAGTGAAATCAGGAGCTTAACATGAGTGAAATCAGGAGCTTAACAGGAGTGAAATCAGGAGGTTAACAGGAGTGAATTCAGGAGCTTAACATGAGTGAAATCAGGAGCTTAACAGGAGTGAAATCAGGAGGCTACCAGGAGTGAAATCAGGAAGTTAACAGGAGGGAAATCAGGAGCTTAACAGGGGTAAAATCAGGAGGTTAACAGGAGTGAAATCAGGAGCTTAACAGGAGTAAAATCAGGAGGTTAACAGTAGTGAAATCAGAAGCTTAACAGGCGTAAAATCAGAAGCATAACATGAGTGAAATCAGGAGCTTAACAGGAGTGAAATCAGGAGGTTAACAGGAGTGAAATCAGGAGCTTAACATGGGTGAAATCAGGAGGCTACCAGGAGTGAAATCAGGAAGTTAACAGGAGGGAAATCAGGAGCTTAACAGGGGTAAAATCAGGAGGTTAACAGGAGTGAAATCAGGAGCTTAACAGGAGTAAAATCAGGAGGTTAACAGTAGTGAAATCAGGAGCTTAACAGGCGTAAAATCAGGAGCTTAACATGAGTGAAATCAGGAGCTTAACAGGAGTGAAATCAGGAGCTTAACAAGGGTAAAATCAGGAGCTTAACAGGAGTGAAATCAGGAGGTTAACAGGAGTGAAATCAGGAGGTTTACACGAGGTAATCAGGAGCTAAACAGGGATAAAATCAGGAGCTTAACATGAGTGAAATCAGGAGCTTAACATGAGTGAAATCAAGAGGTTAACAGGAGTGAAATCACGAGCTTAACATGAGTGAAATCAGGAGCTTAACAGGAGTGAAATCAGGAGCTAAACAGGAGAGAGATCAGGAGTTTATCAGGATTAATATCAGGAGCTTATCAGGATTAAAATCAGAGCTTAATAGGAGTAAAATCAGGAGCTTATTTGGATTAAAATAAGGACCATATCAAGAGTGGAATCAGGAGCAAATAGTTTAAAAATATATAATTTATATAGGCTTAGGATATTTCACTGTGCAAAATTGCTAAATGAACAATATAAAAGATGTTCTCCGACATATCAGTTTATTATTTAAATGATAACGTTGAATTAAGCTATAAGTAATGCTATAAGTTTCATCATCTTTCAATCAATTATATTTAGAAACATATTTATCTAATAAACATATCAATACAAGACAAATAATGGTCGTTGTTTCAAAAATACATTGTATAACTACAAGAATCTTATTCACAAACTGTTTACATAGAATGTTCAAACATAAATTTATATTATTTTACTTTCATAATAAATTATACAAAACGCTGGTATCTTGACAAATAAACTTTTATAATATTATTTGAAACAGTTTCATTTTTCTCACGCCACTCACACTGTTGGTCATGGCCATTTTCGAGCCATCCCTGGACACGGCAACGGCGTACGGATAATCCATGTCGACGTCACATGACGTCAATATATCACCGTCGGGCGATATCTGGATAACTGACTTTGTGTTCATACTGCAGACAAACACGGAGGCATCTGGGCCAACACATGCGCCTGCCGGTTCTCGTATCCGGTCATCTTTAACCTCCTCGCCCTTGCCGGATACGGTGTTATACATGTAAACTGTGTGAGCAAACCTGTCAATTAGAACAAGCATATCCCGGGATGGTATGTAGGTACATTTACTAGCATCATGCTTATACGTCTTTCCAGGAAACCTCACGCTGTAAAAGTGACTCTCCTTGCCGTCCACGTCTATCACCCTGGCAGGCCGCGGGTCGTAGAATGTGCTCACTACGAACGTGCGGTCGTTGAGGTGACAGATGGATAAGCATGTGGTGGACGTGTTCAGCGTCTTCATCAGCGTGATCGTGTTGTTACTGCGAACTGTCAGCAGGCAGATGGTTCGGATATCTCCGGAACTTACGGTTACTGCAATATTGTTATCAGAGTACGACGTTACGTCTTGTGGATTCGTCTTAAATTTATAAAATGTGTCGAACCTCTTCAATGTTTCACTTAAGATAAAACATTTGCAGTTGAATTGATCCACGGCAACAATTTTCCCGTCCGGCAGGAAGTCAAGCCCAGTAACAAACGGTTCCATCTGGTCGTCCCCTGTCTTCACGAGCTCAATGGTTTTCAACAGCTCTAGACTCACCGGCCTTTGTTGGTTTGTTTGTTTTTCGTCTATAGAGTGTTTAGCTGTCTTGATTACATCGTCTCCATTTAATGATTGTGTTTTTGGCTCTTGTGTTTTATTTAACGAAAATAATGCGACATCAGTAGTTTTTATTTTTTAAATGTTTTCGATGATTTTTAGTCCCACTAAGGCGGTGTAGTCAATCTTCAACAGAGTGTTCAGTGTCTGTGCTGCCTTGTATTGCGTTCTTTTAAGAATGTGGTTTAGAATGAATATTTCCGTTTCCGTTCCATTCTCGCGAACACTATCTGACATTGTCAAGTGCGTGTCGAGTTCTTTCTTCAGGTTTTCAGCCGCATTTCTCCTCGAATTTAGACGTTCGTCTTCCTGTGTGTTATGGTTAGCCATTTCGCTGACAATTCGCGCCTTGGCTTTCTCAATTTTCGTTAATAAGTCTTCCTTGTAGATGGCAATTTCTTTTACGATTTCTTCAACTCGCGAAACATTGTTCATTTGGTCCTTCTTGCATTTCAGGATAACATCTGAGGCAGTTGCAATGGATTCACGTATGTTATCCCTTTCATCATCTTTCACATTCTTAGCTACCTTCGCTATTTCGTGGACGTCGTCGCATTTTCGATGGTGAGCAATTGCACATATCTCACAGCATAAATCGCTATGATCTTCACAGTAGAACATGAACGCTCGTTTATGTTCGCAACACTGATCCAGTCCCCTCATATCGACATTTGAATTGACACATGCGTCTAGGGCAGCCACAATTTGATGTCTATCTACGTTTTTCATGTGCACCTTGTGAACATCACAGCAGTCATCGCACATATATATATTGCATGTTTTACAAAACAACGAAGCCACCTCTGACCTGTCCCGATGACGACACGGCTCACACTTGCTCCCGATTCTACCACCGGCGGCGTCACTACCACATTCCTCAATGTTATCATCAATTTCTCCGGTAGCCATAGTTTTTAATTATTTATAGCCCTATTCATTAATAAAACAAACATAAACCTTCCGGCAGGTGAAAAATCCGTCTACTTTCGATTTAGGTATGTTCATCCAAGGTAGATATTTTAAACCCAAATCCACCTACTTCCGCCGTAGAAATATTTAAAATGTGTCTTAAGGACAAATACTTGATAAGCGCTATTATATGACATGTTTCATTTAACATTTAAATGGGTCAGATAATAACTTTAAAATCTGCGTGTAAAGTTTGAACTTTAGTATTGATCGTTTTTAATATATTTAAAAATCAGGAGGAATATGTTTGCTTTGTCTTAACATATCGGTAATAAAACATAAGTTAATAACATAATCTGTTTAATGAATTTCTTTTTTAAATCATTTTGAGTTAACATTAGAGAATCCAGGGGGCACAACCCGCCCCTTTAAAGCATCAAAGTTTACTTTTTATTTTAACGTAGATGAAAAAAGTTATTAAATACGCCCTAAATGCACTTGACATTGTTTTAAAAAAATTAGGGAATACCCCAAAACCCTCTTGCCAATACTTTAAACCAAATAAAGTCAAATCCTGGATCCGCCCATGATTTATCCATGCAGGTAAGTTTCTATGATGTGGATTAATAACAAGATAAATACTTTTGGAGAGCTGTAAGCTATTTGGCCAATGCCATTAGTTTTTGTTTTCTTCACATTATGACCCCAGGGGCAAAACTTCACGTAATGTTGTAGAAGACCTCTAGTCGATGCCACACATTGAAATATCAAATCTGTTGGTCTGGCGGTTTTGGACAAGGAATTTATAAACCTGCACTCTCAGAGAGTGACAGTTTTGACATGTTTTAATTTTTTGTCTTTAAAGTGACACTCTTATTCAAAATCAATACATAAACATGTATAAAATACATCATTTTTGACTGATAAACCTTTATCTTCTTACATGTACTAAATAACACATTTATGGAGAATATTAATTACTGTAAGCAGATTGTAACCGTGTATTTAATAGCAGAATCCGCAATAAATAGTAAATGATTGGTGAATGCTGAAAGATTTACTGTGATCTACTATAGTCTCATAAGGTTGAAATACAGTGTTTTAAGCTCATTTCTTTCAAAATAAACTCAGTATCCTACATAAGAACCATTGTTTTCGACATTTATTCATCTTTTTTTGGAATATTAAACAATATTTTAGTATTATAATAGTGATATATCTTACTTGGGAGTAAGGGTGCATCTTTAAATCAGCTGATTTTGGCATCAATGCAATCAATTCAGTCATATAAGATAACTCACAATAGAAAATATCTCAAAACGACCGAAAAATTCTAAATTTCATTAAAGCGTTTGTTGCGTTTTTAGCAATAAAACATCAATTTTGGACCATAAATATTAAAAAGTGAGATCTTATCTTATGTCAGCCTTCTTATATAACTGGTGTGCTGACATTAACGCAAAACTGGCTTATTTAAAGGCAAAAATAAAACAAGTTGTTGAATCGATCCTTCTGTGAGAATGCAGCTTTAAAGTGTTTCCTTATCTAAGTCAAACTTAAGCATGTCACCTCTGGTTTAGGGCTGATATTGATCCCCAGTCGCATACTTTTAAAATAATGATGTAAAGGACAACTAGATGATTCCATATACCAACTATCACACCTCTTGGCCTAAACCATGGTCTTTCAAAGAAGTGCTTATATAAATGTATGTAAACTATTTGAAAATAGGGAAGTCAAAACAACCACTAGACGATATTATGTACCAATTATGAAACCTGTATGCCTTTTTTATATTAAATATTTTATGTGTTTCCGTTGATAAGATCATATAAAACTGCCGGCGCACGGGGCGGTTAACTATTGAGAACAAATATCCCTTGCATAGGATGGGCACATTTTGTAGTGTTTAAGTCTAAGTTATGCAAGTCTATGTTAAAGAATCAGTACATAAACATGTATAACAATCATCCATTTTTAGTGATAAATCTTTAACTACTTACTAAATAATGCATTAATGGAAAATATTAATTATTGAAAGCAACCTTGTAATAATAGCTGAAAACGACAAAATATTAAATGAATGGTGAATGCTGAAAGATTAACTGATCATCTACTATAGTCTCATAAGGTCGACATACCGAGTTATCTGCACCTTTCTTTCAAATTAAACTCGGTATCCTTCGTAAGAACCATTGTTTTAGACATTTATGCATTCTTTTTGATATATTAGAATAAATGTATTAATTATGGTAAATCTTATTTGGGAGTAAGAGTGCATCTTTAAACAATTGACCCACGGTGCAGTGACTACACACATCTACATTGCGTCCAGGTTGTATTGTCGATGCTACTTAGAAAATATCACAATCCAGTGATTTGAATTCGAACAAGAATATTTTGATTGTGACATATATCTTTCTATGACAAACAGGTAAACCTCCGAAGAGCAACTGTTGGTAAATTTAAAATATCTTTGTAAATTGTTGCCATGGTTCATACAAATATATGAAAAGAAGATTTAAAATATTTAGGCCGTCATGAAAAAGAGAATTATCGTGCAGTTCGGCTTAAAATGTCCCAATGAATGGACTAACACTCTGTACGGATTTCAAAGACCTTTATTTGTCATGCATTGAGATGTCAAAGAATACATTTTGTATAACATACATACAGACATAAATCATGGTTTTAAGGAATTACGAAAGTTTACCTTCAACTCATGCTAAACTGACTTATTATATCGAAATCTATGTTATTCTGCTATAGCAAATATAAGTCATGCTGCATTTAAGATACCAGGTTATCAAACATCTTTTTAAAAAAAAAACATCATCGAATACGAACGGCTGACTTACTCCGTTGTTCTACACGTTCAGATGTAGATTTACGAAATCGGTTAGCCGTAATTCAATCATTGAAGCTTCTACCATGGGGTTTTCTTTATGAAAAATGGCATAATATCAGCAAAGATAATGCAAGAGTTTGTGTGCATTTTGATGGCTAAACAGATATGACACTGCAGTTCAGTAAATTTGGCTCCATATTAGACTTCTTTGAAATAAAAGTAAACTGTTCTGAAATTGAGTTAAATTGTTAAAAATCTCAATGTAATACATCAAGTTGTTGCTGAGATATTAACCTATGTGTGCTTACATACAAAACCTCAACCAGATTTTGTAAATGGAGTAATAAAGGTCCATAATTTGCCTTATACTCAAGAAACATTTATTTTACTTCATTTATTAAGTAGGATGGATAGTTAAGAACACTAAAGTTGCAATGCAATACATGATGTACCTGCTGAGATATACTACAACACAATGACTAGGTATAAAAAGTAAAAGCCATACATTTCTCAGTTATGCATCCCTTATAAACCCTGGTTATACCAACACAATATCAACAGAATCGTATAATTACAGTTTATATTCTGAGGCAAATCAGAGATAAGTATCCACATCCATCAATAACTATCTTTTCTAAGAAGAAGCACCAACATGTTAAGTTCAGATAAGTTCAGTTTGCGTTGGTATGCACTTACACATATCAAAACATCTTACCAACATGCATACTACATGTATATGTGTTTCATATATTGGTATATTTATTTAACGATTAAAAATTGAAAAATCACTTATTACTATTACAAAAAGCATATGTTGCGAGGTGGCATGTTTGCAGAGAATCAAACTTACATGGTATATTATGCCTAAACTTACATCTATCAAGTTCGTTAAATATTGGACAAGAAATTAATAAAACGAGGATCAATCATATTTTGAAAATTTAAGGGTCATTATTACTCATAGGCTGAGAAAAGGCTTTCTATCGAAATTGGATGAGAAATGTTCATGTTCCCATAGTGTAAACAAGTTTAGTAATGATTAGATAATGTTTGAGTTAAAGAGCGGACAATGTTGAAAAATGAGGGGCAATAACTCTGGAGTTAATTGTGTGATTGTGCTATTGATGAAATTCAGTTAAGATATTATGCTAACAAACAATGCGACAAAGTTTGGTAAAGATTCCTATATATGTCTGCCAAGCCATTCGACTGAGTCTGCCATGCTACAAATTTAACGATAGGATGCTGCTCAACCATAGCTGGTCAAACAGTGAAAAACGCTACTTAATGCAAAGGGTAACACACATTTAATCTCGTAAAGACATAATCTTAAGATTTTTCCTCAGTCTAATCAAGGAACTTTTTAAGTTTTATATAAATCAATGCAAAGAGTATATCGGATATCAAACAATAAAACCTAAAATATACCAATATTGCACTTCTCATGATAAGTGGCACCAGTTATTATGCAAGTACTAAGGGTAACTCTTGCCAATTTAAAGTAAAATCAACCCTACAGTTACATCCCTTTAAGTATTATAATAAGTGATAACACACACTCCATTTACAGCATTACAATGAATAATATCATGTTGTAAAGCAAGGGTCTTAAACAAGCCAATGTGATCACCCTACCAACATGT
The DNA here is from genome assembly GCF_026914265.1 of Mya arenaria. Taxonomy (NCBI): domain Eukaryota; kingdom Metazoa; phylum Mollusca; class Bivalvia; order Myida; family Myidae; genus Mya; species Mya arenaria. Next base: position 34,299,192 of record NC_069136.1, read on the forward strand.
ACACTATGTTATAATGGCAAAAATCAAGAATGTCAAATTTCGCTGAGAAATCCAACTATTAATAACTTCAGAATTATACTTCACTTATACAAAATATTGTTGCGTAAACAACTGTACGATACAAGAGTTGGCCCATTGCGTTAAAAATGCAATTTAACCTTTTGCTACAGTTTGTAAGTATCTATGTGTTTAAAATATATAGTGCAAATGCGATATGACCTATTGCTAAAGCTTTAAAGCATCTTTGAAGATGCAAGTTTTTTCGGCTAATTGGGCATTTTAGAATGATTCAAAGTATATCATGTACAATTCAGCTAATGATTGTATCATGTCATTAGCAATCAAGTTCATTTTTATACCTGGTGACCCTGTGTATTTTTGGTACAGTTTGAGAATGTACTATTTGCTAATATTACAAACAGGTAACTTAAATGACAGAAAATACATTATAGATAAAGTAATTTCAGCTTGTATTTTTGTATTTAAGTTCAACTGAAATCGGACATAATTTGGTGACTTTTGTTCATAGTCAAAATTAAGTACTCAAATTTAAATATTCTTTTTCTAAACATTAAACTATTTCAAATGATACCAAAATTGTGCGGGGTTACCAGCCGTCCAAAATTCTCTGAATCGTTCATAGGATGACTAAATTGAATGAAATATTTTGAGTACATAGCCTTCCATATAAAATGTTTCAACACAATACATATATATGAATTTTGCTGAAAAATGCTAAAATATGCCAATCACTTATCCAATTAAAATCACTCTTACATTTACAACTGGCAAAAGAGGAAAGAATGCTTCAAAACAAGCATTCTGATTGGCTGATATCACAACCTATGTACAATGAAGGCAAAATACATTCATAAATAAAAGCAGTGCTATTAAATAAACATCTTGACAAAAATAATGTCTTTATATATATATATAAACATTTTGGTGAAATATAAGTTTGGTTTTCTGGTAAAACAGCAAGGTTCATTCCAAACAAAAACGTTTAAAGTTTTGAAAGAGATTCTAATTGTGTGTATCTGGAAGTATCCTTTGTAACAAATCGCTGCAACATACTGTAGTAGATTAGTCAAACAGTTATCCCGCATTTTGTCTCATCTATTGTGTTACTTGGCTGCAACCACCGGTTTCTGCTTTCCATCGTTTTCATGGTATTGAAACTTAAATCCAAGTGATCCAGGCTATACTTGTTGGATTGACCGGATGATAATATACCGATCAACAGTTTCCTATTGTATACATATGTGTGTAAAAAGCTAACCGCATGACCATTTCAAGAGTAAAAATGTCTATGTTGTCTTTTAGGTGTATCACGTTCACCATTGTATGATACATGATACAGAGTCGCACGTTCACAAGAGTATGTACATGAGTAACTTGACACAGAGTCGCACGTTCACCAGAGTATGTACATGAGTAGCTTGACACAGAGACGCACGTTCACCAGAGTATGTACAAGAGTAACTTGACACAGAGTCGCACGTTCACCAGAGTATGTACAAGAATAAATTGACACAGAGTCGCACGTTCACCAGAGTATGTACATGAGTAACTTGAGACAGAGACGCACGTTCACCAGAGTATGTACATGAGTAGCTTGACACAGAGACGTACGCTCACCAAAGTATGTACATGAGTAACTTGAGACAGTTTAGCAGATTCACAACAGTAGGCATGTTTGTTTTTAGGTCTCAAAGGCTGAGGATGTAACAATTTGTCAACTTCGTATCAAAACCCTGAGTCTGAATACACAAGCTAATGCATCAGTCAATTGTAACCATGCCCGGTCCAGGGAATAGTGGGGACTTTTACTTTCGGTCCAGCCAACCCCAGCTAAAATCCCCGTCTTGCGGAGATGATCTGATGGTAAAGTCCCCACCAAATGCCCCCGCACCCAATGGACATAAGGTTAAGCCCCATCCACACTGTATTTTCCGCAAAGACCCGGCACTGCGGGGCCACCTGAAAGGTAAAAACACGGCCCATTTCGCTGGCTATCTCCGGTATACCCACATATGTGGGGGCCGTGGTTACAATTGACTGGTGCTTAATGATCCATAGTGATCCAATCTCATGCCAAGACGATTTCTGGTCTTACATCGCCAGAATACTTATTCTTAAGCATAAAAAAGCCTGGACAGCATTTGAGAAAGACTGTTGTGAGTTTAAGTCTTCATTACTTCACTATTTCACAACATTGCGTGATAAGGGAACTTTATTGAATATTTTGATTTTCATTTTGTTCCCTAAAGTCACAAGTCAACTGATCTATACAAATTCGATTCTATCTCCACAATACTCAGCACTGTATTGTTAAATAAAACTCAAAAGTTACACTTGTAAATTATTTAATCTAATACCTTTCCCTCAAATATTTCACAAATTTATATTGATCTATCAACAACAATGCATCACCAATGCAACCACCGCAATCACCTGGCCCGGTTTACCCACGAGGGGGACGTGGTAACAATTGACTGGTGCAGTATAAGAGAGGAAATCAAAATTGAGTAGTCAAGATTGCTTTACCAACGGCGATGGTTTGTCACAATGTCATTGAACAGAACGTACTTACACTGAGAGTGGCTCCAAGACTTTTCTATGCACATAGGTAAACAATCATCATATTCATAAGCCAGATGCTGTGCACATATTCATACATTTAGCTTCTTTTAGAATGAAACTTCATATATAAGTATGCGCAAATTTGATATTTCTTTATCTCCATTTTGCAAAATTGAAATCACATGATTTTATCAAACGAACTTGTATTGCTTGAAATTTTACGTGTCAAATTAAAAATGTTACCCACGGTAAGGTGAAAATAAATCCGTTTGATGATAGCAATCATTCAATGGAGGCTTTATTGATAAATTTCGTCAATAAAACACGTATAAAATTAAAGGTCGAACACTGTAACATATTTACAAAGCAAGCAAAGTGACCTTTGCACATAATTACTTTCCCTTTTCAAGGTAAAACATATAACGAAATAAAGATGTCTCCTCATTTTATGTCAGCAATGCAGACAGCCTGACTCGATGGTGGGCCTCATCAAGAACCCGGATGGAGTCGTTGTTACCATGGACGTGTTCCGAGAGAGCGTGTATGACTATGCCATACACCTTGAGGCTCCCATTTATTTGTAAATGAATTTCATTATTTCACCAGAGAAAATTCAACAGTATTTCTATGTGTATTTAAACGTATGTGTAAAAGATTAAGTTGAATTTAAAAATCGTTCGCGAAATTTAACTTCAAACTTGCTGATATTTGTATAGATCACTTTTCTTGTTATGCGTATAAATGGTGCTTCTCAGCCTATCTACTCGTAGCCGATCCGTGGTCTAGTGGTAACTCACTTGACTGTCAATCCAGGGGTCGCAGGTTAGATTCACCGACGCACCTAGTCCATCGCCTCAACCACTCGCACAGCTAAACAAATACTAATCTTCTTTCGGTGGGTACGTTAAGTAATAGTTCTATACACTGGTGCAAGTTAATGAACCAGAGTAGCTCTAACCAGGGCAACAATCAGTCTGTGCACAATGCTCTTAAAACAAAAAATGACTAACAATCTTATCGGAGCATTCGCCGAATGTGCAGAGCCCGAGTGCGAGTATAAATAAGCTTACACACCACCACCATCTACTCGTTAAACCCTTCAGCACGTTCTTTGTAGAACATCGATTGTTATGAAGTATGGATAAATCGTTTAAGCGAGTGACTTACGTAATACTAGTATAAACATATGGCCATTAAACTGTGAACTTAAACGTAAAACTAATGCTGTCAAAACAGTTTGGATATTTTAAAACTCAGCTATCTGATCTGACATATTACCAAAAGAGTCCATGCTCTTGTACACGCATTATACGATAAAAGGTGTATCTCATCATTATCAAGATAATTGTATTCGGTAATGGATAAGCAGTTATCGTGGCTAAGTGGTTAAGGCGATAAACTAGAATTTCATCTTAAACCCGCGCAGGTTCAAATCCTGATGACAACGCGTATTATTTTGTTTAAGTGAATTACCTGTTCCGAATTTCAGGAGCTTACCATGAGTAAAATCAGGAGCCTGCCAGGAATAAAATCAGGAGCTTAACATGAGTGCAATCAGGAGTTCATCAGCAGCCAATTGTATAAACAGATTTACCCAGGGTAATATTTTACCGGCGGTAATTTTTCTGGTAAATTGGCGGTAAGCAATTGTATAAAACTAAACTAAGATTTTACCAAGCTATTAACCGCGGTAATATTTACCCTCCTCCAAGAGGTGGGTAAATTGATTTACCGTCTCAGTTACCAGAATCAAGATGGCCGACCAGACATAAACAAGCGCTCGATTCACAACTCATTTTGTCGATTTTAAAGACAAATTGAAACTTCGTGAATAGAAAACTGTTCCATTTCATCCATATCAATAGAAGACAGGAATACAGAGGTAAGAAATCGCCAATAACCACTGTGTAAACAAATAAATGCTTTGGAAATATTTCAACGAACAAGTTTCATGTGCAAAAACGGTGACACAAGAAATATTCAGTTTAAGAATGTATTTACCTTGTTTCGCGTTTAAATAATTCAAAAATCTTTCAAAATTAAATGCAAATGGTTCGAGACCAACACTTGATTGCTGGTCTCGACCTTACTTTGTTGAAATGTATCCCACTTTGCACATATTTTGAGTATTTTGCACATAAATATTTACAATCAAATTGAACCGCCTGTAAACATTCAACAATAAATGACAGCTATGACGTCATTTTCTATGAAAAATACCTCAGTCTATAGTCAATTTCTACAGTTTTCTTTTATATAGAGGGGCACACAATTGGGTGGTTGCTAACCAAATACTGTAAAGTGCATTGATAATATAAAGGTTTACTGTATATTTGACAAACACAACAGCTGTGGTATGACAACATACCCAAGTATGTTACTTTGAGTTTGTTAAAATGTATATAAATTATACCAGTACTGTGACATATACAGTTCTATGATAAACATGTTTATGTTCAATTGTACACAACCATTTTATAATTGTGATAATGAATAAAAATAATCATTTTAGGCTTTTCATCAGCGAAAGCCAGCAGAGCCAGTGTGATGTTAGAACATTTAACAGGCACATGATTAAAGACACCAAGAGCAGTGAGGTAATAATAAGATGATTTTTTCTTCTGTAAATTATCAGTATACTGTCATTTTAGTGAAAGCAAAATATTAATAACTTGTTTGTTTATTGTGAAAGCCATCATCTCTTACCGACGCTCTTGTTAATTTACCTTTCAAATTTATAGAAACATTGGCCTCTAGGGAACGCCGTCACCCCCACCCCCCCCCCCCCAAAAAAAAAGAGTGCATAATTTCATATCTGCGCCAAATATTCATTAATCAGCCATTTAAGATATGAAGCTGATTTTCACAGACAACATATAATTTTAATGATTACAAAATAATTTTTCTTTTTTTTTAGATTGCTACCAGTGGAGGACCAAGGTTATATGACAAATGTGCCGTCAAAAAAAATCATCACAAAATGAACTTCATGGAGCCGCTAGTGTATTATATGCTGTTTAACATTGCTGATTCTGGTTATTGGTATCTACATAAGAATTGACTTTGGTTTTGAATTTAAGACCATTTATAGTTTAATGAAAATAGAAAATAAATGTTACACTCCTTGTATATTGACTTTATGCTCCTGTAAAATGGAAATATGGTGACTATATGAGTAAGTACTTTTAACACTTAAATTTGACATCCACAATGGGACTGCTTAGCTTTTAAATAGTTAAAAAATACTATTAAATAGTGCTGACAATAACTGAAGAGATCATGTTTTATTATATTTTAAACAGAAACAATGATGACATAAATAAGCAGACACTAAAAATAATTTCATTAAGTTAATTATACATGATTGCACTTTTAGTGCCAAGTTGAGACTACTGCAAGCCTATTGGTAGGAACATAATATAACATATACATACATATATATATATATACTACAAACAAGATCAAAGAAAAAGATTCAAGATCATTTGGTCATTAATAATAAGCATAACTGATATACAAATGTCGCATGTATTTTAATAATCTTATGAATTTTCAAAGTGGTTGGATGCAGCATAAATGGAATTCTTCAAGAAATGACATTTCACATAGGAGATATAGAAAAGATCATGACTTAATACACTTATAATATGTGATTGTATTGACACTAAAAGAATCAGAGGTGTTTGCTAACATATATTCTTAATTTAAGCAATAATTCAGTTTAAAATATAATAATGGACTCACAGCTTTAATTAAGAAATACATGGAATACTGAAAAAATGGTACATATTAGATTAAATTATGAATTATTGAACACTTTAATGAGAATCAATTCTAAGAAAGTCAGTGCATCATTTCTATGACAAGTTGAAACTGACTATAAATTCCTTAGGTGTCAGCGTGAGAAAAACGGACGATGCCATTAAATTTTATTCAAAGATATTTTTTTTTTGTAATTTGTGTAAGCAAGTATAATTTCTTGTCAGTTAATATCTGTTTTTTTAAATTATTCAGATATGTTGTGTCATTATGACTTGCATATCATTGCAATAATGTTCACATTTTTCTGGGTATTCGTTGACCGTTTTATATGAAGTAAAGAGAAACACCCCTGAATTCAGAATAAACCTACCCCTTAAAGTGTTGCATGTGTTTTATTGATCAGCCACAGGAGTAGCTTATAAATATTTTTAAAGTTACTTTGTACTGTTTTGTTGAATATTGACCATGTAACTTGTAGAACCGATTTAATGAATTTTGTCATTAAACCTGCCTTTTAGATTTTTTTTATAAAAATGGAATGTGGACGTTCATATTTATATAAAAAAGATACCTCCTATCTGACAGCTGTGCGGGAAAATGACGTCACTATTGCATTATGGGACATTTTGGTAAAATTTACCCTGGTAAATTTACCGCCTTGGTAATTTCTTTTATACAACATACTTAGCGCCATGGTAATATTACCACGGAATTTACCGGTGGTTTTACTTACCGAGGTAATTATTTACCAGTTTTTATACAATAGGCTGCAGGAGTAAATTCAGGGGATTAACAGAAGTAAAATCAGGAGCTTATCAGGAGAGAAATCAGAAACTTATCAGGAGTACAATTAGAAGCTTAACAGGAGCAAAATCAGGAGCTTATCAGATGTAAAATCATGAGCTTATCAGATGTAAAATCAGGAACATATCATGAGTAAAATCAGGAGATTATAGTTTTAAAGTCTATAATATATACATGTATTGGATACTGCACTGAGCAAATGTCTTATAATAATATAAAAGATGTTCCTCGACATGACATTTTTAATTTTAACATAATAATCTGAAATTCAGCTGTAAGAAATGCACACACTGCTATGGTGATTGAAATAATACATGAACGCGAAGCGCGAGATTAAAATAATTTAATTAGCAACAACAGCATCCTGAACGACTCGCACCTTAAAACTGATAGTATATGTACATATGCAATACAATAATACATCGCAGTTGAAAAATAATTATTTCTATTGAGGACATGTATTTTGTTTGTTAAAGTTTCTCTTACGCTTCAGTAAATATACTATTCTGGATGGTGTTTCATGAAGAATCTTAGGAATTATGTTCGTACCTAAGTATGATTTTCTGTCCTAAGGGATGTTTCATTTTTCAATCAATTATACATATTTTTCTTATAAACATATCAATACAATAGAAATAATAGTCGTTGTTTTAAAAATACATTCTATAAATACAAGAATCTTATTTACAAACTATTCACAAATAATGTTCAAAGAATTCTTATTTTTACTTTTAAAATGTATATTACTAAACACTTATTTCTTGCCAAATACACTTTCATTGAATCATTTTAAACAGTTTCAGCTTTTTAAAGCCTTTCGCACTGTTGGTCACGGCCATTCTCGAGCCATCCCTGGAGACGGCAACGGCGCACAAAAACTTCATGTCGACGTCACATGACGTCAGTATGTACCCGTCGGGCGATATCGGAATGACGGAATTTGTATTCTCACTGCAGACAAATACGGAATCATCGGGGCCCACACAGGCGCCTGTCGGTTCCCGTATCCGGTCATCCTTCACCTCGGTGATCTTGCCGGATACGGTGTTATACATGTAAACTGTGTGAGCAAACCTATCCGTAAGGACAAGACTATTCCGGAATGGTAGGTTGGTGCATCTACTTTCATCAAGCGTATACGTCTTTCCAGGAAACTTCACGTTATCAACGTCGCTCTCCTTGCCGTCCACGTCGATGAATCGGACAGGCCGGGGGCCGTCCATCGTGCTCACTACGAACGTGCGGTCATTCAGGGGACAGATGGAGTAGCAGTAGGTGGACGTGGTAAGTGTCTTCATCAGCGTGATCGTGTTGTCACTGCCCACTGTTAGCAGGCAGACTGTTCGGATATCTCCGGCACTGACGGTTATTGCAATATTGTTATCAGAGTAAGAAGTTACGTCCCTAGGATATGTCTTAAATTTATAAAATGTGTCGAGCCTCTTCAATGTGTCATTCAAGATAAAACATTTACAGTTAGAGCTATCCACGGCGACGATTCTCCCGTCCGGCAGGAAGTCCAGCCCAGTAACAAACGGCTCTCTCTTGTCGTCTCCTGTATTCACGAGATCCATGGTCTTCAACAGCTCCAGACGCACGGCTGATGTTGTCTTTGGCACTTGTGTTTTATTTAATGAGAATAATGAGACATTAGTATTTTTTGTTTTAAAAAAGCTTCCGTTGATTTTTAGCTCAACTTTAACGGTAAAATCATTCTTCAACAAAGTGTCAGTTTGTGTGCTACCTTGTCTTGCGTCCTTTTGTGAATGTGGTTTAGAATGAATATTTCCGGTTCCGTTCCATTCTCACGAACGCTATCCAACATTGCCAAGTGCATGTCGAGTTCTTTCTTCAGGTTTTCAGCCGCATTTCTCCTCGTATTTAGACGTTCGTCTTCCTGTGTGTTATGGTTTGTCATTTCGCTGACAATTCGCGCCTTGGCTTCCTCAATTTTCGTTAATAACTCTTCCTTGTAAATATCAATTTCTTTACCGATTTCTTCAACTCGCGAAACGTTGTTCAATTGATTTTCCTTGCATTTCATTATAACTTCAGAGGCAGTAATAATAGATGCGCGTATCGTTTTCCTTTCAGTATCTTTCACATTCTTAGCGACCTTTGCTATTTCGTGGATATTTTCGCATTTACGATGAAAAGAGAAGGCACATATTTCACAACACAAATCTTCGTGGTCTTCACAGTGAAACATGAACACGCGTTTATGTTCTAAGCACTGATCCAGCCCCTTCATATCGACATCTAGCTTGACACAGGCTTCATGGGCAGCCACGATATCATGGTCATCTACCTTTGTGATGTGCACCTTGTGTACAACACAGCAGTCGTCGCATATATATACCTTGCATGTATTACAGAACAACGAAGCCACCTCTGACCTGTCCCGACGACGACAAGGTTCACACTTGCTCCCGATTCTCGCACCGACGGCGTCACTAGCACATTCTAGAAGTTTATCGTCATTTCTCACTGAAGCCATAGTTTCATGTTAAGTTAGTGCCTTTAAATGTATAAAACAGGCGTGGGATGAAACACTCATGCGCTATCGATTTAAAAATAGTTTAAACCGAAATCCACCCACTTCCGATCGTAAAAAATGTACAATGTTTCAAAAGTCCATATCTTTGATAAGCGTATCTATATCAAATGCTCCTTTAAACGTTCAACAAGGCCAGATAATGAAACTTCTGCGTACAATCTTTAAACTTCAATATTAATTGAATGTGATCGTTTTTAAAAAATATTTGAAATATGGAGGAATATGCATGACTTTGCGTTTACACTTCAGTTAATAAATCCTTGGTTTACAGCATAATATTTTTAATGAATTTCTTTAAAATCGTTTTGAGTTTACACTAGCGCATTCGGTGTCCCCCGCCCCGCCTCCAAAATATTCCAAGTTTACCTTCTTTCTCGACATAGGAGAAAAAATTAATAAAATACACCCAAAATGCACTATTTCGGACTGGACATTGTTCAAATTTGCTTAAGGAAGTATCCCAAAACCTTCATGCCAGCACTATAAGTCAAATAAATTCCGGTTCTGAGGGAGGGGTGCAAGTCAAGGAAACGTCACGCCTCCTCAGTTTAGCCCCCCCCCCTTACGTCAAATCCTGGAGCCGCCCCTGGTTTATTCATGAGAGTTGTGTTTCTATGATCTGAATTATTATAAAGAAAAAAAAGAAATATGGAGAGTTGTTTCCTATTTGGCCAATGCCATCACTTTCGTTTTCTTCACAATAGGACCACATAACTTCATGTAATGTTGTAGAGGACCTTAAGTCGATGCCATTCACCAAATATCAAATATGTTGGCCTGGCGGTTTTGGGCAAGGAATTCTTAAAGCTGCACTCTCACAGATTGACAGTTTTGACATGTTTTATTTCATTTGTCTCAAAATCAGCTGAATAAAGCATCAACAATCATCATTCAAATAAGATACTCCACAATAGAACATTTCTCAATTGTTCGTAAAATGGCCGAAAATTTCAATTTTCTTAAAGTGTTAGCTACGCCCTTAGCTATAAAACATCAATTTTCGACCATAAATATGTAGAACTGCGATCTTACCTTTAGTCAGTCTTCTTATAGTACTATTGTACTGTCATTTACTCATAGGCTCATTTCAAGTCACACAAAATGTCGAAACGATCCATCTATGAGAATGCAGCTTCAAGGTGTTTCCTTATATTAATCTAAGTCAAGCTAGTGATATCTGGTTTGGGGCTAATATTGACCCCAGCCGAGTACTTATAAAATACTAAGGTAGACGATTCCTCATACCAAGTATCAAACCTCTTGGCCTTAAAATATATTCTAAAAATGTTATTATATAAATATGTAAACTATTTGAAAATAGAAGCCAAAAGTCCACGTAGACGATACTAGTATGTACCAACTAACCTCTAGGCCTTGTAGTTTTGGATTTAATATTTTTAAGTGTCTTCGTTGATAAGATCATTTTTAATCCATTTTGACTCCCGGCCCACGGGGCGGGGCAACTATTGTGAACAAATATCCCTTTCCATTGGATTTGACGTTGTGTAGTGTTAAAATCTAAGTAATGCAAATATGTTTAAAAGTTACCGAAGGGGCGGTGACAACTCACATCTGCATAACTTCCAGATTGTTTGGTAAGGATCTAACAGACGATGATACACGAAAATACCACAATCAAATTACTTGGATTCGGACGAGATTATTTTAAACGTGTACACTTACACAATTATATGTCTAACAAGTAAACCTCCCAGGGACAACCTTTGACGACTGATAAATTTGAAATATGTTTGTTAGTAGTTATTAGACCTTGGTTCATACAGATCATCTACAATTGAAGCTTCTAACATGGGTTTTCATATGTGAAAACACACATATTGTAAGCACATATAATACAATAGTTTGTGTACATAAAGATAGCTAAAACTTTTATTAAGAATATGAGGTAAAGATCTAAAGGATTTTTGTAGTATATTCAGGACCATTCCTTTTGATATAAGTGCAAATTTTCTCTTATCTATGAAGAAAATTAAAGATTTTTTACAAAGAACATTTTTTAAGATATGTCAGGTTAATCTATCAATCTTTTGAGGGTGTTTATGCTGGATATAAGCATTGCTCATATAGTGCATTCAGTATTGCCCACAGTTTCCATTCTGTGTACATTGATGATATACAGTGGTTCAGTGAAAATATTGAGTGACATTTAGGAAATTGGGATTAATTTTTATTCTAGGTATTTTAATTTGAGTATTACCTATATGAAATTTATTATGAACAGCTGCTAGCTTATACATTTTGTTGTTGTTACATACAGAAGGGAACTAAAAATAAGAAGTAAATTAAGTTGGCAGATCTCATTAATTATTTATTTTTTTGCCAATCATATACATGGATGTATCAAGCTTTGTCTGAAATGCAGAGGCCATGGTCCTTAAATCCATATTTAATTTTTACTACTTAAACAATTATTAAACAATTCAATAACATGATTGATATACATTATATGTATACAAATCAGCATTCTACCACGGGCGCCATACATTGTCTTTGGACACTTCATTGACTGCATCTGCGTTACATCGGTCAAATGACAAACAACCATCTGACCCCAAAGATTCACATCGGGTTTGTAATTGCCTGTCAGCGGACAGGTCGAAATTTGAAAATCCAGAATCACTGCACTCGAAACTCAAACCCGAAATGCTTGAATTATGTATGATGACGTCATCGTCGCCTTTTGTCATCCGCGAGATCGGCGAATATTCTGGAATTCTCATAGAGGATATTGTGATTTGACTCGTTAATCCAATCAACCGTTCGTCCGATCTTCTCGGTGTTGACATGAACACGGCATGTTGGTTATGGCCTATAATGACTTTATGTATAGGGCTCTTGATTCTCAATCAGCGGAAATCGATTCTCCTCTGCTTCAATCCGTCCTTAAGCAGCCTGACTGCTATTCTGCTTCTGCGCATAGACGCTCCTCAAATGTCCACTCACAATGGTCGCCACTACCGGATCACAAGCGTCGTCTGATACTCTGTATGCGACAGCTTCCCGTAAGCAATCCAGGAAACCGGTCTGGTAAGAGGTTGCGGATGAGGCGGCTTCTGTGGCTTCGTTGGCGACATGGACTGCCCTTTGCTGATGCTGGAGCCGCTTCATATGGAACACGGTGAGCTCCATGTTGTCCGCCTTGTCCACACGCGTCATTGGTGACACCTAAAATAGCATATAATTTGTAAATTTAAAAAAAAACTCATACTTTTGGTGATCAATACTCGCGTTCATCCTATTATGGCATTGACGTTCAAATAGTGGCTTGCGTGCCTATAAGAAATACAATATTAAATGAGGAGTACATGTAGATATACTTCAATAGTATATGCAATGTAAGAAATAGTGTTCATCCCCACTAGGGTGTGGGGTTCGCTCGCAAATCTTAAAAAAAAATAATCAAATGTAAAAAATAGATGAGACATTTAGACGGCTTAGGCTTGTGGCAGTTTATATATTTTCTTCTCTCTTAGAAACTTTGAATGTTCTTGAAAGAATTTATGAATATTTTCTTTCATTTTATCATTCCTTTCTTTGTGTTGATGAAACTTACACATGATTCAATGTAACTTAGTTAAACTTACTTATGCTATTTAGATTACCTTTAAAAGTCAGCTTCGAGATGTCACTTGTTCGGATAAACTTAGAATATATTGAAGCAAATTATACTAAGACTTGACACGTTAATGTGCCTCAAATTAGTTTCAACTCTTCAATGCTTAAATGAGTAAGTATAATTTAAAATGATTGGAACTGAAAACTTCCTTCAATTGAATTTGGAAGCCTCGTATCCTACGGTTCGTTGGTAAGTTATTATCGCTTTATGGGTTATTTTAGAAACAAACCATTGCGATCAATCCTGGCTTCCAAGACCTTGTCTGGCCATGATTATGCACAGTCTCAAGTCTGAGTTTAGACTCAAATGGCAAAATTTCAAATCTTCATTTCATTGTTACTTTCTTTCTAGTTGAGTTTTAATGACGAAAATGGCTTGAGATTTTTTTTTCTATTCGAAATTTCATTAATCTTTGCTTTTATTTTTGTAAAACGAATGAAAAAGATGATTCTTTGAAATTTAATAAAAGTGTTTTTCTGTGTCTGAGTCTAGACTTGTACATGCGACTGTCCGTAATCATATTAGCCAATGAGTCTAGACTTGTACATGCGACTGCCCGTAATCATATTAGCCAATGAGTCTAGACTTGTACATGCGACTGTCCGTAATCATATTAGCCAATGAGTCTAGACTTGTACATGCGACTGTCCGTAATCATATTAGCCAATGAGTCTAGACTTGTACATGCGACTGCCCGTAATCATATTAGCCAATGAGTCTAGACTTGTACATGCGACTGTCCGTAATCATATTAGCCAATGAGTCTAGACTTGTACATGCGACTGTCCGTAATCATATTAGCCAATGAGTCTAGACTTGTACATGCGACTGTCCGTAATCATATTAGACAATGAGTCTAGACTTGTACATGCGACTGCCCGTAATCATATAAGCCAATGAGTCTAGACTTGTACATGCGACTGTCCGTAATCATAATAGCCAATGAGTCTGGACTTGTACATGCCGTAATCATATAAGCCCAAACTCAGACTTAAGACTCAAATTTGCAAATGTGTAACTTTTTTTCAAGCGATAACTGTTAAAATTATAAGCACATAAAAGCTCCACTATCATAAAGATTGATGATGTTGATGATTATGGTAGTTATGGACATTGTTGTTTTGCTTCGTCAATATGTCTATAACTTCAAAACGCATTTTGATCAATACTCATTACATTTTTTATAATATATTAATTCAGTTACGTATTCCAAGACATAAATGAGTTAAATTATTAAGAACAGGCCATGTCAACTCAACACGTTTATTCTTACAAATTAATGTACACCATAAGAACATTTAGGTACCTGATATAGACTCAATGTAGAGGCTCACATGAATTATAGAAAATATAAATATATCGAATAACTTGTTAATTAATCAATATTCCGGCATGGAATTTTGTGTATCGCCTATTTTAACATTCAAAATTATTATTTCTATCGCAGCAAGATCAACCCAATATTAACCGAGATTTCATATACCTGCTTAGATATAAGTTTTGCTAAGTATTTTAAAAGTGTTACATCATGGAATCCGATACACAGTTAAATGATAAACGAGATTAATATAACAAATGAGCTTTTTAGGCTATTTCGTGCCGGATTTCAATTGAAATAAAAGACTAAAATACAATATCCAAATACTGTATCGGTTATGCACCAGTCAATTGTAACCACGGCCTCCCCCAGGTCCGGGGGTATACCGGGGATAGCCGGGTAAATGGGCCGTGTTTTTACTTTCCAGACGGCCCCGCAGTGCCGGGTGAATGCGGTTTTTGTCTTCGCGCCAAATATAGCAGGGAATGGGCCTTACTTAGGGTCCCTGAGGTGCGGGGGCATTTGGCGGGTTTTTTACCAGCAGTTGGTCCCCGCATGGCGGGGATTTTGCCCGGGCTTGGCTGGACAGAAAGTCCCCACTATTTCCCGGACCCGGGGGGGGGGCGTGGTTACAATTGACTGGTGCATTATGAATTTTCGGTAAATTAGTTTTATATTAGTTTGAGATGTTTGATGGGATTATCAGGCATCAAATATTAACATTTATCAATGACGAGCTTATTTGTTGGTTGAAAACCTTAAGGAACCTTTCCGACAGAGACTTACAGTTGTTACATAACACAAGGAAGGCAGGATTACAAGAAGGCGCGCATGTGGGAGTAGGGAGGAGTAGGATGAGGGGTAGGGGGAGGGAGTATATCCTAATCACTATGCATCAAATTTTAACGTTTATCTATGACGAGCTTATTTGTGGGTTGAAAACCTTAAGTACTTTTCCGACGGAAACTCACATTTGTAAAATAATACAAGGAAGGCAGGATTGTGAGGAGGCACGTAAAGGGGAGTTGGGAGGCGGAGGCGGTGGGGGTACACCCTAATCATTATGCATCAAAATATAACATTAAACAATGACTAGTTTGTTTGTGGGTTGAATACCTTAAAGGGACATACCGTCAGAATCTCAAATTAGTTTAAGGCGCACAATTGAGGTTAGTGCCATTACAAAGTTTCAAATTTTAATACCTTATTATGTTAACCTTATTAGTCTTTTTGATAATTAAAAAAAGAAAAAATATGCATGTGATTTGTGAACAGAGAAAAAACAACAAAGCGATATTATGACGCCTTTTAACTGGGGAATTCATAGCCACGTAGCCATTTATAGCAAAAATCCAACATATTTAAAGGCCGAAATTTTTTATCTTTACACACATTATATGCACATTTTAAACATGCATATACAAACAACAAATTTGGCATGAACAGATAGTGTGCGCTTTGAAATAATACAAATACACAAGTTTTGGTACACGTTGATGTTCAGGGTCTTTGAAATGTCCAAGAGGGCGCACGAGTAGTATTGGGTGAGGGAAGGCGGCGCGGTAGGGGGGGGGGGGTGAGGCTTTATAGTGGGAGGGGGTACACCCATGTTTGAAGTATATTTCCTTTTATAGTAAAAAATGATCTTATCTTTATTTTGATAAGTACGAAAGTTGTCATCATATGATTGTGTTATGACTGTTTCTACTTGTTTTAACAAACTTTAGTAGACCAAAAATGTTCTTTTATTTGATTTTTTGCCATCAGATAGTATAATAATAATAATAGTGAATTTTCAATATACCTTATTTAACTTTTTCTTAATAGATATGAAAAATATACTTGCCAGAGCAGAGTGTGCCTCTTTAACGCAAGGGAAAAATGTCCATATAATGGCCTAGATGTGAACTCATATTAACCAACCTAATGGCCCCTATCAGTAAGGGGCATTCATGTCCATGTATATATTTGTCTTTACATGTCATTGAAGTTTATTTGCAAAACCTCTTTTCAAGCAAACTTCATTTCAGAGAAAATGTGTGTCCGGGTGGTCGGCTAGGTAGGAATGCAGAATACCAGTCAGATGGACAGACGAATATGTAGACACGCAGAAAGCCAGACAGATGGGCGGACGCATAACTATAGGCACGCAGCAGGCCAGATATGTGAACGCATGGAGGGTTAGACACACAACATGCCAGACATACGGACCAGACAGACGGATGCACGGATAAGTTGACACGCATCAATTCACACGGATGGACGGACGGATACGTTATGTATGTTAGTAGACAGGAATTCTGAATTTTATTGTATAACCACAAATGTAATTTAGATATTGATTGGTTAAGGAATAGACATGGCGTGCTATTGTTATTCGTTTAAAAATTGTTTAATATTTAGAAGCTTTACATGAATAACGCGTTATATAATCATGGGAAAATGTAGGGTTAAAACAACGTGTACTCTGATGTATTTTTCGTTTGTAATAAAATAATGAAAAATACAGAGACAGGCAAAGTCACCATCTTGAACGAAGACAATAATAATAATAATGCGAAAAATTATTATATAATCATACTTGTTTTACAGATGCACAGAACGTCACTTAACAAAGACGGACGAAACATGCATTAAAATCAATATTTTACAAGGGCCTTATCGGGTGTAAAAATTAAATATATCAATACATATTGGGGAAACCGCCTTGGAACAGTCAGTAAAACAGGAGTCCACTAGGGTTAGAACTAGTTAACTGGTACCCAACCTCACACTTGTCGAAAACGTTCGGGTAACCGCATTGGAACAGTCAGTGAAACCACCCGCTGTCAAGGTGAGTGTTTTACAGACTGCAGTACCGAGCCATGAACACACCTTCATAACACCTGGATAGGTAACGTATAGCCAGACCGGGGCTCAATCCCGGGATCACCCGCTGTCAAGGTAGGTGCAATATAGACTGCGCTACCGAACCTTGAACACACCTTAATAACACATGGATAGGTAACGTATAGCCAGACCTGGGCTCAATCCAGGGACCACCCGCTGTCAAGGTGAGTGTAATACAGACTGCACTACCGAGCCGTGAACACACCTTCATAACACCTGGATAGAAAACGTATAGCCAGACCGGGGCTCAATCCCGGGACCACCCGCTGTCAAGGTGAGTGTAATACAGACTCCTTCATATCACCTGTATAGGTAACGTATAGCCAGACCGGGGCTCAATCCCGGGACCACCCGCTGTCAAGGTGAATGTAATACAGACTCCTTCATAACACCTGTATAGGTAACGTATAGCCAGACCGGGGCTCAAGCCCGGGACCACCCGCTGTCAAGGTGAATGTAATACAGACTCCTTCATAACACCTGTATAGGTAACGTATAGCCAGACCGGGGCTCAATCCCGGGACCACCCGCTGTCAAGGTGAGTGTTATACAGACTGCGCTACCGAGCCGTGAACATACCTTCGTAACACCTGGACAGGTAACGTATAGCCAGACCGGGGCTCAATCCCGGGACCACCCGCTGTCAAGGTGAGTTTGGTACAGACTGCATTACCGAGCCGTGAACACACTTTCGTAAAACCTGGACAGGTAACGTATAGCCAGACCGGGGCTCAATCACGGGACCACACGCTGTCAAGGTGAGTGTAATACAGACTTCGCTACCGAGCCGTGAAAACACCTTCATAACACCTGGATAGGTAACTTTTAGCTAGATCGGGTCTCAATCCTTTGGCCAACCGCTGTCAATGTCAGTGTAATACAGGCTGCTCTACCGAGCTGCGTACACAACTTCATAACACCTGGATAGGTAACGTATAGCTAGACCGGGGCTCAATCCCGGGATCACCCGCTGTCAAGGTGAGTGTTATACAGACTGCGCTACCGAGCCGTGAACACACCTTCATAACATCTGGACAGGTAACGTATAGCCAGACCGGGGCTCAATCCCGAGATCACCCGCTGTCAAGGTGAATGTAATACTTACTGCAATACCGAGCCGTGAACACTCCTTCATAACACCTGCAGTTGATAGGTAACTTTACCATGACAATCGTAAATTACTGTGCTATACCAAAATTGTTTCATGTCCGGTAAAGGTGCCTCAATGATTTTAATGAAAATAATTTTGCGACGAAATCAACATGTCCTTTAAGTTAACCTGCATACGCGCTTTTACCTGTTATCATAATCTTTATCTGTCTAGCCGAAACATTGCACGTAGCTCACATATTTCAAGTGTGCCTTTAAGACTTTGTATCGAGATTAAACACTAGATATGATTATAACATTTTATTAAAGGAGATTGCAACTGTCGTATTAGATTTATTATAAATTATAAATAACATTTTAACTCTGTAATGAAAAAGTTAACATCTCATGCTGGGAGGCGGTTATTTACACTCGTTTGAGTCATAACCTTTCTAATTGATACGCATAAATTAACCTTTTCCCCATATTAGCCTGTTTTTCCTTAACAATTGTTTTCTCTTTTCATAAACAATACAGCTGTGTTGGTTTGAGCTCGCGAACAAAGTTAAGTTAAACGTTATAATAAAAAATCATGTATCGGAAAGCCACGCCCTTTTATTTATATTAATAAACTATTATGTTACCTTAAAACATACACAATTTGATTGTTTTCTATTAATTTATGAAACAGCACTTTTTAGTTCAGTTTATTGAACTCATATTCTATTAGAATATCAGAACATATCAGGATTGTAGTTTCCTTTAAAGGCGCATAATATAGGTGTTTAATGCATATCATGTTTAACTCATATAAAGGTATAAGCCTATTTAAATAATTGTTTTAATTGATAGCTACGTGGCCACATATTCAATTGTTAAAAGTAACGCCAAAATATCGCTGATATTTCTTTATCTGATCCTAAATCATATGCATTTCCTATTGTTTTAATCATAAAATTCGAGTTGGTTAAATACGATAATGCATAAAAATAATAAAAACAACAACAACAACGTTTTTTCATCTATATTGTGCGTCTTTAATATTGAGACATATACAGTCGAACCCGGCTATGTCGAAGTATTATTTCTCGATGTTCTTGTTGTTTCAAACTTTTTTTTAATGTGATAGGGTAAGTAAGACAAATTTTGTATTTCGGATAAATCGAATGTTTGTTCTCTTGAAGTATTTTCAAAGGTCCCAAAGACTTTGACATTGCGAGTTTTGACTGTATTTACATTGGATATTTGTTTCTTATACTATTAATCAAGGTTTACATTAAACTGTATATGCTACTATGTAATCTAATCAGATTTTTGTAATATTGAACTTTTCACTTTGCATCCCAACTCTAGTATACGAGATATATCGGGAAACAATCTTTAAGAAAAATAAAATCAACAATTGTATTACCTTATATCATTAACATGGCTACATTGTTCGATTGAATCCTTACTCAAATATAATGTGTGAGATAATTTTACTGCGATTATTCTTTTGATGTTATTTATTTATGTAGATAATCAGATAATTATGAATGTTTTACAATTTTAAAAGTAAAAATCGTCCATTTGGTTATGTACGTGAAGTTAGTAGCTACAATAATGAGCGATCAGGGATACTTTTTTTAATATTTTGACATTTCTTATGTACCCCTGTAATCAGGGATACTTGTTTTTATTATTTTGACATTTCTTATGTTCCCCTGTAAAACAAAATCGTCAAAAGACTCGTTGACGGCCATTTAGGTGGACTAGTGAAGTTAGCGGCCTAGCGGCCTAGCGGCGTGAAGTTAGCGGCGTGAAGTTAGCGGCCTAGCGGCGTGAAGTTGGCGGCTTAGCGCCTATTTTGTTCTCTATTTCAAAGCAATTGCTAATGCGTTTTTTTTTGGGAAAACAATGATAAATCAAAGTTTTGTATTCACACATTAACATAGCGGCCTTATTGTTTTTTTTATTTAGAGCATTGTTTATACGTTTTCTTAATAAACTGATAAATTAACTGTTTTAATGCATATTTTTTCAAAAAAGTCGATTAAGCACTTCAGCGGCCTAGCGGCGTGATGTTAGCGGCCTGGCGGCCTAGCGGCCTAGCGGCCTAAAATGGTTTCCTATTTCAAAGCATGTATACATGTCTGTTCTTCCTAAACAATGATATATTTACTGTTTTTATGCACAAACTATCACTCTGAAGCAATTATCAACATTTTTTTTCAAAAAAGTCGATCAATGCAAGCAGTCAGCTATTTTAAATCATGTAAACATGCCTGTTCTTCTAAAACAATGATATATATTTACTGTTTTTATGCACAAATTCACTCTGAAGCGTTTCCTCAAAACTCGCTGCCTAAAATTATCCATTTCAAAGCAATTGTTTATGCGTTTTCTTAAAAAAACGATAAATAAATGTTTTTGATTCAAAAATTAACATCCTGAAGCGATTGTCAACAATTTTCTAAAAAGTCGATCAACCAGTTCAGCGGCCATGTATACATGCGCTTTTTTCTAAAACAATGATAAATCTATGGTTTAACAATTTTGCTAAATACAAAAAAAAAAATACTGATATTCGCTGAAATGGATTTTTTAGGCAGCTTGGTCGAGTTTTGGGGAAATGCAGGTTTTCGTTAAAGAATATTGATTTGTGAATAGAAACCATAAATTTATCATTGTTCTAGAAGAAAACGCACGTATAAATGCTTTGAAATAAAAAAAATAGGCTGCAAGGCCGCTAGACCGCTAACTTCACGCCGTTAGGCCGCTAACTTTGCGCCGCTAGGCCGCCAGGCCGCTAACTTCACGCCGCTAGGCCGCTAGGCCGCCAGGCCGCTAACTTCACGCCGCTATGCCGCCAGGCCGCTAACTTCACGTACATCATAGATAATTTTACAAATATATTAACATTACAATTATATAATGAAGTGAACGGCATCAAATGCATATAATACTTGACATATAGATAAGGCCAAAAAAGTTCTTCATTTCCGCTAACATCTCCAAAATTATAAGGGTAGCTGGTAGGCATTACTTTTATTCAATTTTTGTTTTAGAGAACCGGGATTCTGTACCAGACCGATCTGTATTAGGGTATATCACGTTTAAAGAAAGAACATGAGTATGTTATGTTCATATTTTATATTGAAAATATTCACTTTTAAAGGAAATTACGCTAAAAACTACACTTCGGCCAAAAAAAAGTGTTGGGTCGGGAGGAAAATATACCGTCAGTGGGGTTAGAAGAAACAAACATTACTTTTTACGCATGATGATAAATCATCAAATCTATCTCAATATACTTAAATATGTGACACAAATAAATTTTTAATATCATGCATATTTTGAAACAATTTGATCACGATATATTAATGAATATCGAAAAAGGGCATCTAATGTTATATATTAAATTAAAAGGTTTATAAACAGGCACTGATGTCATTTAAAAAAGTTTCATTCAACGTCCTGAAATAATTAAACAAGATCATCATCATCATCATCATCATCATTATCATCATCATCATCATCATCACCACCATCTTCATTATCATCATCTTCAACAACAACACCACCACCACCACCACAACTACTTCCAACACCAGTTTTATCATCATCACCAGCAGTAGCGGCTTCTTCATCGTTTATCATCATAACCATCATCATTTTCTGTAGCAGCACCACCTCCACTATCACCAACATCACCACCACCAATTGAGACGCAGCTTTCTTTAATCGCAACACAAGGAAACAACTCAAATAATATTTACATATTTCTATTTCAATAACTTCAGTATCAACCAAAGCAAACATACATCTCAATATTCATAGGTAAACTAAATCAATCAACATTCATCTCACAAGCAATAATGTAAAAAAGAGTGACTATATTTCAAACAAACATCCTTTTTATACTAGAGCAAGAAATGTTAAAATCTTGAAGCATGAAAAACCTTACTGGCGGAGAACTTGACAGGATTGGAATTCAGGAGTGAAATCAGGAGGTTAACAGCAGTGAAATCAGGAGGTTAACAGGAGTGAAATCAGGAGCTTAACAGGGGTAAAATCAGGAGGTTAACAGGAGTGAAATCAGGAGGTTAACAGGAGTGAAATCAGGAGCTTAACAGAAGTGAAATCAGGAGGTTAACAGGAGTGAAATCAGGAGGTTAACAGCAGTGAAATCAGGAGGTTAACAGGAGTGAAATCAGGAGCTTAACAGGGGTAAAATCAGGAGCTTAACAGGAGTGAAATCAGGAGCTTAACAGGGGTAAAATCAGGAGGTTAACAGCAGTGAAATCAGGAGGTTAACAGGAGTGAAATCAGGAGCTTAACAGGGATAAAATCAGGAGGTTAACAGGAGTGAAATTAGGAGCTTAACAGGAGTAAAATCAGGAGCTTAACAGGAGTGAAATTAGGAGCTTAACAGGGGTAAAATCAGGAGCTTAACAGGAGTGAAAACAGGAGCTGAACAGGAGTGAAATCAGGAGCTTAACAGGAGTGAAATCAGGAGGTTAACAGGGGTAAAATCAGGAGGTTAACAGGAGTGAAATCAGGAGCTTAACAGGAGTGAAATCAGGAGCTTAACAGGAGTGAAATCAGGAGCTTAACAGGAGTGAAATAAGGAGCTTAACATGATTGAAATCAGGAGCTTAACAGGAGTGAAATCAGGACCTAAACAGGAGAGAAATCAGGAGCTTATCAGGATTAAAATCAGGAGCTTATCAGGATTAAAATCAGGAGCTTAACAGGAGTAAAATCAGGAGCTTATCAGGATTAAAATCAGGAGCATATCAAGAGTGAAATCAGGAGCAAATAGTTTAAAAATTTATAATTTATATAGGCTTAGGATATTTCACTGTGCAAAATTGCTAAATGAACAATATAAAAGATGTTCTCCGACATATAATTTTATTATTTAAATGATAACGTTGAATTAAGCTATAAGTAATGCTATAAGTTTCATCATATAACAATCAATTATATTTAGAAACATATTTATCTTATAAACATATCAATACAAGACAAATAATTGTCGTTGTTTCAAAAATACATTGTATAACTACAAGACTCTTATTCACAAACTGTTTACATAGAATGTTTAAACAGAAATTTATATTATTTTACTTTCATAATAAATTATACAAAACACTTGCATTTATTTTTAATCTTGACAAATAAACTTTTATATTATTATTTGAAACAGATTCATTTTTCTCACGCCATTCACACTGTTGCTCACGGCCATTCTCGAGCCATCTCTGGAGACGGCAACGGCGTACGGATACTTCATGTCCACGTCACATGACGCCAATATGTCCGCGTCGGGTGGTATCTGGATGACGGAGTTTGTGTTCATACTGCAGACAAACACGGAGGCATCTGGGCCAGCACATGCGCCTGCCGGTTCTCGTATCCGGTCATCTTTAACCTCCTCGCCCTTGCCGGATACGGTGTTATACATGTAAACTGTGTGAGCAAACCTGTCAATAAGAACAAGCGTATCGCGGGATGGTATGTAGGTACATTTACTTTCACCAAGCTTATACGTCTTTCCAGGAAACTTCACGTTGTCAAAGTCGCTCTCCTTGCCGTCCACGTCAATCATCCTGGCCGGCCGTGGGTCGTCCCAAGTGCTTACCACGAACGCGCGGTCGTTCAGGGGACAGATGGAGTCGCAGTAGGCGGACGTTGTCAGCGTATTCATCAGCGTGATCGTGTTATGCCTGTCTACTGTCAGCAGGCAGATAGTTTGGTCATTAAAGGTTACTGCAATATTGTCATCAGAGTAAGAAATTACGTCCTTAGGATATGTCTTAAATTTATCAAATGTGACGAGCCTCTTCAATGTGTCACTCAAAATAAAACATTTGCAGTTGTAGTGATCCACGGCGACTACCCTCCCGTCCGGCAGGAAGTCAAGCCCAGTAACAAACGGTGCCGTATTGTCGTCTCCTGTCTTCACGACCTCCATGGTTTTCAACAGCTCAAGACTCACCGGCCTTTGTTGGTTTGTTTGTTGCTCGTCTGTAGAGCTTTTTACTGCATTGGTAACACCGTGTCCATTTAATGAGTGTTTGTTTGGCTCTTGTGTTTTGCTTAATGAGAATAATGCGAAATCAGTACTTTTTATTTTTAAAATAATTTCGTTGATTGTTAGTCCCATTTTGACGGTGTAATCATTCTTCAACAAAGTGTTCAGTGATTGTGCTGCCTTGTCTTGCGCCCTTTTGAGAATATGGTTTAGAATGAATATTTCCGTTTCCATTCCATTATCGCGAACGCTATCGGACATTGCCAAGTGTGTGCCAAGTTCTTTCTTCAGTTTTTCAGCCGCATTTCTCCTCGTATTTAGACGTTCTGATTCCTGTGTGTTATGGTTAGTCATTTCGCTGACAATTCGCGCCTTGGCTTCCTCAATTTTCGTCAAAATACCTTCATTGTAAATATCAATTTCTTGTATGATTTCTTCCACTCGCGAAACGTTGTTCAATTGATTTTCCTCGCATTTCATTATTACTTCTGAGGCAGTAATAATGGATGCACGTATCTTTTCCCTTTCATCATCTTTCACATTCTTAGCCACCTTCGCTATTTCGTGAATATTATCGCATCTACGATGACGAGAAAAGGCACATATTTCACAACACAAATCTTCGTGGTCAGCACAGTGAAACATGAACACGCGTTTATGTTCGATACACTGATCCAGTCCATTCATATCGACATCTGGCTTGACACAGGCTTCATGAGCAGCAATGATATGATGTCCATCTACGTTTTTCATGTATAGCTTGTGTCCATCACAGCAGTCATCGCATAGATATTCCTTGCATGTATTACAGAACAACGAAGCCACCTCTGACCTGTCCCGACGACGACAAGGTTCACACTTGCTCCCGATTCTTCCGCCGTCGATGTCACTACCACATTCCTCAATGTATTCATCCATTCCTCCGGTAGCCATGGTTTTCTTGTTAAGTGTATATCCTCTAAAGTTTAAAAAATGTATAAATCTTCCGTACCTGTTTATCCGCTGGGACTATATCACAATACAAATATCAATCTACTTTCGTTTTAGTATAGTTCACTATGCATTCGCCTCCAGGTAAAATATTATCAGTCGAAAGACATCTATACTTTCGATTTAGATATGCTCACTGTGCAGTGACGTTTTATGTACATGTACAGTGTTTAGAAAGGTCGGTTGTAAGATAGCGTTAACTACCATGTACGTTAATTAGTATATGATCAATAAAAGATTCATTCTAACATATAATTTGGTCAAATTGGACATTTATAGGGTATGAATAATGCGTAGTCGGGACAGGAATGTAAATCTTTAGAAATTTAAGTATCGCAATTCAAAATTTTAATCGTGAATTTCATAACAACACAATCTGCATGATCTTGCGAACATGACCTATCTTTAACGACCCCATAAACAGTATCACATTCCTAACAAGAACTATAAACAACAATATATATATATATGAATACTTTTCGGTTGGAAAGGTAAAGCTCAACTTAAAACTGGTAAAAACCATGGCATTGTTTTATCAGACTCTTAAGCAGGGGCGGATCCAGATTTGACGCAGGGGGCGGGGGTTGGCGTAATGGATACATAATTTCTCTACTTATTGACATGAAATATTCTGTTGTACTATTTCAGGGGTGTCAAGCATCGGGTGCCCTGCCGATTCCTATAATGCTTATGGCATTTTATTAGCACTCAAGAAGAACAAAAAAGATTTAACCTATCCATTCACTATCGAACCAAGACTGGGAATCTCATGCCAATTAAAGGCTTTGTCACAACTATCGAATCACGAATGGAAATCGCACTCAAAATATTCTAAACTATCTAATTATTTTCGAAACATGCCTTGGAATCCCACTCCAGAAAAACTCAAACATTTAAAGCTAACTTAACAGTATCAATACACGCCATTAAATCTCACTCCAGGAACACTCAAAGCAGTTAAAGCCATCTCAAAAATATCGCGTCACTCGTGTAAATCGTGATTTACAATATATTTATACATGTAAAAAAATGAAAAAATATAATGAAAGTAACAAGCTTACAATGAATACTGAAGTGCCAATCAATAACAATGACCCTGCTATAAGGTCTAAAGTCAAAGCCCTCGGACGATCAAAAGATTGTGAGACAACGTACAAAACAAACGCAGTCATGGCACGAACAAAAAAAACACAGTCATGCCACATACAGTACAAATCAGACATGCCACATACAAAACAACACAGCCATGCCACATACAAAACAACACAGTCGTGCCACACACAAAACAACACAGTGTTGCCACATACAGTACAAACAGTCATGCTACATACAGTATAAAACAGTCATGCCACATAAAGTACAAAACAGTCAGGCCATAAACAGTATAACACAGTCATGCAACATACATAAAACACAGCCATGTCACATACAGTACAACACAGTCAGGCCATAAACAGTACAACACAGTCATGCAACATACAAAAAACACAGCCATGTCACATACAAAACAGCACAGTTATGCCACATACAAAACAACATAGTCATGTAACAAACAAAACAACACAGTCATTTCACAAAAAGTACAACACAGTCATGCCACAGACAAAACAACACAGTCATACCACATACTGTACAACAAAGTCATGCTACATACAAACAAACACAGTCATGCCACATACAGTACAACACAGTCATGTCACAGACATAAAAACTCAGTCACAACACAATCATACCACATACAAAACAACATAGTCATACTACATACGAAACAACATAGTCATACAACATACATAACAGCACAGTCATACCACATACAAAACAATACAATCATGCCACATACAAAACAACACAGTCATAGCATATACATATGAGTACAGTCATGCCACATACAAAACAAGACATTCATACCACATATAAAACAGCACTTGCATGCCACATACAAAACAGTACAATCATGCCACAAACAAATCATAACGACCATGCCACATACAAAACAACACAGTCATGTCACAAAGAAAACATAACGGTCATGCCACATACAAAACAACACAGTCATGCCACATACAAAACAACACAGTCATGTCACAAAGAAAACATAACGGTCATGCCACATACAAAACAACACAGTCATACCTAAAACAAAACATAACTGTCATGCCACATAAAAAACAACAAAGTCATGCCACATATAAAACAACACTGTCATGCCACATACAGTACAACGCAATCATATCACATACGAAACCACACAGTCATACCACATACAGAACAAGACAGCCATACTACATACAGAACAAGACAGTTATGCCACATACAGAACAAGACAGTCATACCACTTTCAAATTATCACAGTCATACCACATCAAAGCATCACTGTCATACCACATACTAAACAACACAGTCGAACCACATACGAAACAACACAGTCATAACACAAACGCAACAACACTCCCATACCACATACGAAACAATACAGTCGCACCACATACGAAACAACATAGTCATATCACAAACAAAAAAGTACATTTATTCCACATACGAAACAACACAGTCATACCACTTACAAAACAACACAGTCATACCACATACAGAACAACACAGTCATACCACATACAAAGCAACACAGTCATACCACAAACAAAACAACACAGTCATGCCACATACAAAACAACACAGTCGTACCACATACAAAGCAACACAGTCATACCACATGCAAAACAACACAGTCATACCACATTCAAAGCAACACAATCATACCTCATACAAAACAAGTCAGTCATATCACAAACAAAACAACACAGTCATACCACATACAAAACAACACAGTCATACCACATACAAAACAACACAGTCATACCACATACAAAACAACACAGTCATACCACATACAAAACAACACAGTCATACCACATACAGAACATCACAGTCATACCACATACAAAACAACACAGTCATACCAAATACAAAACAGCACAATCATACCACATACAAAACCACACAGTCATACAACATACAAACCAACACAGTCATACAACAAAAAAAACACAATACAGTCATACAACAAACAAACCAACACAGTCATACCACATACAAAACAACACAGTCATGCCACATACAAAACAACACAGCAATTTCACAATTGAATCGGAAAGTATATATTAGGAAATGTTGCGGTTACCGCCTTCCAACGGTCACCGGAACCCTGTAGGTGTTTTGAAGTTTTTGATCAGTACTCAACCTCTCACTGTTATGATTCATTAAAGAAAATATCACCTCAACTTCCATCCCCTAAATGAATTGCCTTACGGTAAGTATAATCAAAAAGCGAAGCACTGAAAGACTACCTGCGGGCAAATATGTGAGAGTTGCAAATTTTATTTGAACTATGGGAATGGGTGAAGGGCACATAGATAAAAGTGAAAATGTGCCGATGGCCAAGACAGCTTGTGGCCACACTGGGCGAGGAAACAAACATATCTGTATCTATTATATGGCGTCTTGTGTCATTTTGTTTATTTAAATGTCACTTCAATCGTCGTAATACCCGTTCCGCATGTATTTAATGTTACAATGCTCGCCCCATTCAATCGTTTCTAAAGGTTTTTTGTTGCTTTGATTAAATATCATATGATTGGAAAATACAATTCATCATATATATCATTTGCTTTTATGAACATACATGTTTTGTTTAAGGAAAGTCATTTTTTTACAAACAACTTCAGCAATAATTCCATTCAAAATGCACAGCGTATCACTTCAGTCGACGTATCCCCATGTATTTAAAGTTACAATGCATGCCCCTTTCAATCGCCTCTAAAGGTTTTTCGATGCTTTGATAAGTTTTATTGATAAATAAATGTTATTTATGTGTTTCGTAAATATCTGTGTAGAAATAATACTAGTGCTGTTATGAAGGCTTTGCACACTTTAGATGTTTTACAGGTTAAATCCGAACTACTTTGCTTCATCAAACGTATGAATGACTCAATGTCGTATCAGGGCATGTGTGTTAGAATAAATTGAAAGCCTTATGTCCAAAACAATGGCAAGAATACACCGGAACGAAGCTACTAAGCAAAAAAAATGAAAACATCGTAATAGAAAAATATACGCCTAAAAATCATAGAATGAATAGTATTTTGTAATTGTATAGCAGGCAAATCATAGTATTTGAAGCATTAGCAACACGAAACCTGAGATACAACTTGTTTGACTTTCAGACAATCATTTTTGTTTCTTATCTCATAAAACGGTAATATAATAAAAAACAACATTACAAATACGGGTGCTTCAGGGTCACACCAGGTTATAATAACAAACCATGCAGGCGATGGGGCACTTGCGGTCGGTAATACATCTTTGGCTAAACTCAGAGTGGATATCAGTATGTTAACTGCCTACCAGAGCCTCCATTATTTTGACCCATTAATCTTGTAAATATAACGATCTAAAAATAATTATGTCCTGCTAAAAATAAAACGCCGGGATACAGAAATACAGCGCGGAAATAGCCGAACAAGCAAGAACTCATACTCGGAACACAATACAACTAATCTATTTTTATGATTGTGTCGTCATTCTGCTAAACATAGAGCGCATTGAGACAAAAAATGGGTTAAAACGACATGAATAGAAGTAGTTTTTTGGAATTTGCGGTCTTAAGACTACCTGCGCGCATGCGCAGATAGTCTAAAAAATCACACAAGTTAATCAACGATATGATGTTTTCAAAGCGCCGCTCAAAAACCAATGTCTCTTCTTGAACTGGAGCTTATTTAAAGAGAGATTGATATTGAAGGAGGGGTGAAATAATATTTTATGGGACATAAACGATTTATGTAGTTTATAATGGTGTGGGTTCAATTAATTGGTTCCTTGTAGTGTTTCTTCGTCAATAGATAAAATTCTAAATTAAGCATCACGTGGGGTAGCCAGCCAATGAAAAAACCGCTAGCCATTAAGTTTTTGATTTTCCGCGAGTTCGCATTGCGTGAGTATCATTTTTTTTTCCACCTCCTCTCATACCTCCCCCGCAACTTAACTTACACTTCCAGTAGAGTTGATATAATTTTATCTAGTCAGGTGTCAGTTTACGGCTATCTCAAATTACCATACATGCTACTTTACAGTGCCGTAGCTACACTAAGGCACACAGAGGCAGCTGCCTCGGTGCTTTTTGGGGCATATAACAAGTTATATAGCTCTAAAAATAACTCTTTTCGACTTTCTTCATTTGCCTCAATGTACACAAACCATCGAGGCGGAATGTCTATATTTGAAAACAGAACTGAATATTTAGATATAATAGAATAACCTCTACAAACTACGGTACCATACCGTTTAATGTTGACTTATTGATTATGTAACCAAAGTCATGACGCTGGAAGAAGGTGCAGCTGCATGTAACGAAGTCTTTTCCCTCAACATTTCAAGAACATTCAAACTATTTATGTGTCTGCCTATTTGTTCTTGCACTTCTTAAGCGCACTGAGGCGGGAGACCTGGAGTCGGACAGCAACTGGTGCCTCATGACTAAATGGTTTGGAACTAGCCTACGTCCACAGGAACAACATAACTGTTAACCCTAAACAAATTCTTAGGTTATGTGACGCCACAGGACACCATCGCATAGCACTGGCATTCAAAAATTAAAGTGACGATATGTGAGACGTTGAGAAGTAGGTTTATGGTATTGGTAACAAAGCCTCATTTGATTGTGCCAGTAAATTACTTCTAAATGCACATTTGTTTTGTCTAAATGTATGTACACCGTGAATAATTAACTTTTATTAACTGTATCAAAAGTTATAGCATTAAAATGTTAAAATATTATATTTTTCGGGGGTGGGGGCATGCATGTTTCGGTGTTTTTTAAGTCTAGCTACGGCACTGCTTTATATCATTTTACATCGTTTTATATTGTTGTTGTTTTATTTTCTTGTGTCGTTCATAATACTGTTATGTGTGCATAATATTGTCATGCATGCTACTAAATTTCATCTTTTTATATTTTGGATGTTTTATTTCCTTTTGTAGTTCATAAAATTGTTGTGATTGCTTAATATTGTCTTACATTGTCTTTCTGGCGGATTTTACTGCCAGATAAGAAATAAAAAAGCATATATCAAAAATTGTACATTACTTATTTTAAGATACAAAATCATCCTAAAATTCCATCAAATTAAATACCCCTGAATAACCAAGAAACTGACGTCAAATTCGTGACCATGAGGTTAATCATAGAATCATTTCTTAAGATATTTTGTGGTGTGTCCGTTTATTTGGAATGTACATAACCATGTAACTTTATTGCGTTATTGGTATACTTATGTTCGGAAGTAGAGCAGCAACTAGGGCAAACCCGTAGTGGATATCCTATTACCCATCATTTCAATCAAGGAAAACATAGCCTTTTCAATATTTATTTCATTTTCATTGTCTTTATCTTATGTTTGGAAAAAAAATGGGCAGGGCTCGGACGAAGAGTA
Source organism: Mya arenaria (assembly GCF_026914265.1). Classification (NCBI taxonomy): domain Eukaryota; kingdom Metazoa; phylum Mollusca; class Bivalvia; order Myida; family Myidae; genus Mya; species Mya arenaria. The sequence continues at coordinate 34,331,328 of NC_069136.1, forward strand.
GGTTCTGTCATGGTATATCTATGATCAGATCCGACCAATCTATTTAATTACCACAAATTGTCCATAAACAGTTCTTTGAGAGTTGCCAATCGCCGAGCAAAAGAATATGCTGAGGAAGCGGTATTCTACTTCCTCTGAATACTCAGCTGCTAGGTATGATTGAAATTTAAATCGTCAGAGCCTTACCATAGAAGAAGAAAAAAAAAACACAAACGAACAAAGCAACATCAAAATACTGGAATGGAAAATTGCAAAGGAAACACAATAGGAGCAGCACATCTTGAATTGGAATCAGTCAGCTTGAATTCGGTATGGGGTAGAAAGCCGAGTGGTAAGCCCGATGTGCAGTACGATTTCGTTTGTAACTTCCGAGTCAATTTCCGAATTTACTGAAAATATATATAGCAAGCAAGCAGAACACATGTATCGAAACAAGTATCATTCATTACATATATGCATGTATGTGGACGAAGCTTGGGGTTTTAGGCGGGTGGGAAAAATAAATCAGAATTTAATATAAGAACTGCCAAAGACTGACCTTTCTCTTACGATAGTCAGAGCAAAAGAGGCCTGAATAACCATGTGCTTTGTAGAGGGCGCGCACTGCGGCCAATCAGAACAGTGTACTAAGTTACGTCATGCGATTGCTAGCGATATGGTTGTAGAGCACTATTAATTGGATGTATTACCAAGATACCAATAACGAAAGCTTTCCTTAAAGGGATAACTTGAATTAATTATGAATCTGGCCGTTTTATGAGTCGAATTATGTTTAGAGGTATGCTAAACTATTTATTGTAATATGACAGAATCATTGCATTTTCATTTTATTAAAAAACCCACTTTAAAGCTGCAATTTCACAGATAGACCGTTTTGGCAAGTTTTGGAATGAGGCAATTTATATATTTATGTTCGAAAATTGATGTTTTATGGCTAAAAACGTTACTTTCGCTTTAAGAAAAATGAGCTTTACTGCAGTTTTCCAAACAATCGAGATCTGTTCTGATGCCAAAATCAGCTGATTCTGAGACAAAATTAAAATAAAACACAAAACCGTCAATCTGTCAGAGTGGAGATATTCATTTTTAAAGCGTTGTTTATCACTGTACAAAATATACATTCAATTCTTATGTATCCGTATACAAGAATGTGAACTTCAAACGAAACTTGAAAATACATCATACTGGTGAAACTGAATCTTCTGATATTTGATTTACTTAATCATGAACACATTCCGAGGCATTTTTAAAGCCATTTCATAAAACTGTTTGCGATTTGTTTTTTAAAAGTTTTTTAATTAAGAAAACTGCATAGCTTTTCTGTTTATAATGCATTTTCATCATACCTTAACCGGTGTAAAAAAGTATTTTGAACCACATATATTCACGACATCCGGTACTTATTCTTTCTTTCTGTAAAATAATGACTGCCTCTATAAAATAATGACTCCCCACGATCGTGTCTATAAATAAGTGAATTCAACCGAACAGAATCGGGTATGTTATATTTTAGTTGAAATGAATAGTATATACTGTCGACATGTTTGGACTTTTAAAACTTGTGCTCTGGTACTGCTGCAGAAACTGGCGTTGAATTTATTATATTACTGCTGCTGCTGCTGCTGTTGCTAATCTGGCAATAGTGAACTATACTTAGTTCTATATGAAGGGACTTTGCATTCATCAGTGTGATAACCCTTCATTTATTTAATTATAATTTGAAGTCAAGTAAAATAAATCCTTACAAAGAATTTTGACATCGACAGATAAACGAATCCCCGGTATAAGAGAAGAATACAAAATTTAAACAAAACTGTGGGGTCTAAAGAGCTTAAGACTGTTGTCAAGGAGTTTATAAACAGTATCAAAGATTTAATACTTAAAGCATTATAATTAAGAACATTGCCATAGTGAAATTGTCTTTACCTGACCAACAGGCAAAACTTCCCGTGTTGTAAGTGTCTTTACCTGACCAACAGGTAACACTTCCCGTAGTATAAGTATCTTTGTCTGACCACCATACAACACTGCATGTAAAGTAAGTATCTTTACCTGACCAACAGGCAACACTGCCCGTAGTGTAAGTATCCTTATCTGACTGACAGGCAACACTTCCCGTAGTGTAAGTATCTTTGTTTGACCAATATACAACACTGCATGTAATGTAAGTTACTTTACCTGACCAACAGGCAACACTTCCCTTAGTGTAAGTATCTTTACCTGACCAACAGGCAATACTTCTCGTAGTTTAAGTATCCTTACCTGACCATTAGGCAACACTGCCCGTAGTGTAAGTATCCTTATATGACCAACAGGCAACACTTCCCGTAGTGTAAGTGTCCTTACCTGACCAATAGGCAACATTGCCCGTAGTGTAAGTATCCTTACTTGACCAACAGGCAACACTTCCCGTAGTGTAAGTATCCTAATCTGACCAATAGGCAACACTTCCCGTAGTGTAAGTATCCTTATATGACCAACAGGTAACATTTCCCGTAGTGTAAGTATCCTTACCTGACCAATAGGCAAACACCGTCCGTAGTGTAAGTATCTTTACCTGACCAACAGGCAACACTTCCCGTAGTGTAAGTGTCTTTACCTGACCAACAGGCAAACACCGTCCGTAGTGTAAGTATCTTTACCTGACCAACAGGCAACACTTCCCGTAGTGTAAGTATCCTTACCTGACCAATAGGCAACACTTCCCGTAGTGTAGGTATCCTTATATGACCAACCGGCAACACTTCCCGTAGTGTAAGTATCCTTACCTGACCAACAGGTAACACTTCCCGTAGTGTAAGTATCCTTACCTGACCAATAGGCAACATTTCCCGTAGTGTAAGTATCCTTATATGACCAACAGGTAACACTGCCCGTAGTGTAAGTATCCTTATCTGACCAAAAGGTAACACTTCCCGTAGTGTAAGTATCCTTACCTGACCAACAGGTAATACTTCCCGTAGTGTAAGTATCCTTATATGACCAACAGGCAACACTTCCCGTAGTGTAAGTATCCTTATATGACCAACAGGCAACACTACCCGTAGTGTAAGTATCCTTATATGACCAACAGGCAACACTTCCCGTAGTGTAAGTATCCTTATATGACCAACAGGTAACACTGCCCGTAGTGTAAGTATCCTTATATGACCAACAGGTAACACTGCCCGTAGTGTAAGTATCCTTATCTCACCAACAGGTAACACTTCCCATAGTTTAAGTATCTTTGTTTGACCAATATACAACACTGATTGTAATGTAAGTTACTTTACCTGACCAACAGGCAACACTGCCCGTAGTGTAAGTATCCTTATCTGACCAACAGGTAACACTTTCCGTTGTGTAAGTATCCTTATATGACCAACAGGCAACACTGCCCGTAGTGTTAGTATCCTTATATGACCAACAGGTAACACTGCCCGTAGTGTAAGTATCCTTAGATGATCAACAGGCAACATTGCCCGTAGTGTAAGTATCCTTACCTGACCAATAGGCAACATTGCCCGTAGTGTAAGTATCCTTACCTGACCAACAGGCAACACTGCCCGTAGTGTAAGTATCCTTACCTGACCAATAGGCAACATTGCCCGTAGTGTAAGTATCCTTACCTGACCAATAGGCAACATTGCCCGTTGTGTAAGTATCCTTACCTGACCAACAGGCAACACTTCCCGTTGTGTAAGTATCCTTACCTGACCAATAGGCAACATTGCCCGTAGTGTAAGTATCCTCATATGACCAATAGGCAACACTTCCCGTAGTGTAAGTATCCTTATATGACCATAAGGCAACACTGCCCGTAGTGTAAGTATCCTTATATGACCAATAGGCAACATTGTCCGTAGTGTAAGTATCCTTTTATGACCAATAGGCAACATTGCCAGTAGTGTAAGTATCCTTATATGACCAACAGCCAACACTGCCCGTAGTGTAAGTATCCTTATATGACCAATAGAGGCAAAATCGTTGTATAAAATATGACAATGGAAGTATGAATATAACAGGCTTATTATGTTAGAACAGAACAAAACAAATTTTGAACAGAACAGATTTTTATTCACGTAAACTACATAGTTTTTTGTGATATATAAATACATTTAAACAAATCAAACTATAAGCCATAAGATAATAGCACATAGGATGGATCTTATAAGGAATATATAAGTTTCACAATGTAAAGGATATAAAGCATGTTCACTTTACAAATATAATTGGCAAATAGTGTTTAGTTCAAAACATAGTGAATAGTAACATAATGAGAATAGTGGTATAAATCTTAGATACAATATCTCATTGCATTAAATGTACTGAACGTGCCTTTGAAGATTAGTATATACTTAACATAAATAGATTTATTTTCTGATGACAGTAACTGTACAAGTTTAAACATACAAGGCCGTAGTCTATAATATATAGTTCTCTCTAATTTGTTGGTAAAAAGGTCAAATAAGGATAAAATGGAATTCATCTTCAATAATATTTAAGTTTGTTGGTAAAAAGGACAAATAAGGATAACATGGAACTCATCAAGTTACAAATCTGACATACACGTAAACGTCTCTCTATTCTATTTTGGCCATACCTTCCTGTATGGACTCTTAGACTATGAGCAGACACGCGTAGTTTGGTAAGGGCAACTCTTAAGTGTCTTGAAATAATATTTTCTAATTACGGTTAAATATTAAGTGAACTTCTGACTTGACACATAAGGTGAGTACACCATTGTCATTTATTCATTCGTGCCAGTTTTGCAAAAAATCATCAATTACTCTTTGTTTCAACAAAGGAATAAAAACCTCAGCATCAACATTGGCAACATTTTCAAAGACTTCTAAAACTCCATACTTTGCTAACATATGCTTTACGTTAGCAGACCAGTTTGGTTTATTATTTTCAACACTCAAATTGTCATTTGATAATATAGCCTTTAAAATAACGTTTTCTGTTTGATGCAATTTGAACCAAAACTTAATTATTTTAATATATCTAAACATACAGTGGAAAACGTCCTAACTCTCCTTATACAGCAACGTTGTTAGTGGATTGTCTAACACCAAGAAATGTTTTACAAAATTTAAGATGAATATATTTTCTAAAAGTTTAGACTTACTTAAGCCCAAAACTTCACAACCATATGAAACAATTGGGGAAACAAACGCATCGAAAACTGTAACGCTACTTTTGGCATAGTCTCGTATTGCTTAAGCTTGCTTAACAACATATCCGTTATATTAAATGAACGAGTAAACATCAGGGCAGAAAATAATGACGTACTGAGCGATTCTCAATTTGGATTTCGCAAGGGTTGGTCTATATCAATGCAATTTTTGTTTTCAATGCAATTATGCAAAATATGTTAAATGATAAACAAAGATTGTATTCTGCCTTCATGTGAAACGCGCCTTGATAGTGCTAGTTTAAATAGCCTCTGGTTAAAGTTTTATATATTAGGAGTTGATGAAAATATGCTCAGAAATGTTAAGTATGCGTACGCAAATGTCAAAGCATGTGAGCAAAGCAAAGAGAAGTAATGTCCCCAAACTGCCTTTTTTATTGATGACCTTACGTTACATGAATAATGTGTGAAATGGGGCCTAGAAATTATTATAGATAAAACGAAGGTCATGGTTTTTCGTAAAAAGGGAAAGTCCGTAACAATGAAAAATGATTATATGACAATAAGTACCTTGAAATGGTTGATACTTTTTATTACCTTGGTACTGTTTTTAACTTTACTGGATCTTTTGTATCAAACACAGAAACCATTACAGAGAACGAATTTAAAGCTCTAAATGTACTTATTAAAAATAGTAAATATTATCATTTTTCAAACCTATTGTTCTTTGACAATTGTCTGACGCTTTTGTTAGTGCTACCTTGAGTTTTGGAGTGCACTGTGGGGGTTTTCCAAATCGAAAGAAATTGAGCATGTTCATTTAATGTTTGGCAAAAATATACAAGGAGTTAAACGAGCTCATGTAATATGGCCGTTTCTGGTGAGATAGGTAGATATCCATTATATGTACATAGTTATGCTAGAATTATAAACACTTGGTCTAAGATTATTTCTTTAGATAACATTATTATAAATAAGCTATACAATGATATGTTAGGCAGTCTTGCTAATCGTAATAATTGGTTTAATGATGAAAAGGCTTTGTTAAATTGGTTTGTGTTTTTTTCTTTTCTGAGGATAAACCCAAACTTTGTTAATTTGACAAGTTTTCATATTGTGTTTAAAATAGAGTGCTCGATGTATTTAAACAGTCATGGTTTGAAAATGTTAACAACAGTAATACCCTATGTATGTATGTATGTATGTATGTATGTATATATGTATGTATGTATGTATGTATGTATGTATGTATGTATGTATGTATGTATGTATGTATGTATGTATGTATGTATGTATGTATGTATGTATGTATGTATGTATGTATGTATGTTTGTATGTATGTATGTATGTATGTATGTATGTATGTATGTATGTATGTATGTATGTATGTATGTATGTATGTATGTATGTATGTATGTATGTATGTATGTATGTATGTATGTATAAGTACGTTAAGGGACTTGGAATCGAATTATAGAGTTTTTACCACGAAAAATAAGAATGGCTTTGTCTAAGACTTTCGTCACATCAACTACATATTGAAATAGGCCGATATAGCCGTAATAGAATTGAAGGGGTTGATCGTCATTGTATTTTGTGTAACTCTTACGATATACAAGATTAAAACCACTTTGTCATAATATGCCCTGTGTATAACAATACCAGAAAGGAGTTGATAAAACCATTCTATATAAGAAACCCAAGTATAAACAAGTTTTTTTAATTAATGAATTAATGAAATCGTAAAATATCGTCAACACCAGGAATCTCAGAAAGTTTAAAAACCAAGCATTTCTTCTGAGAAATTCTTTGATAAAGAACGAGATCTAGTCTATTAAGTGATATATGAAATGAGCCTCCAAAACCCTAAATTATACTGGAATTTCATATATGTAGCATTTACATTTCAATTTCGATATGTACCATTTGTAAAACTAAAAATATTATCAGTTTTGTTTTTATTGTCATGTTTCATTGTGGCCATATTTGGAATTTAGCATGTCATGTTTTGTCAAAAAACTGTTATTTCCATATTTACGACAATAAAAAAGCTATGTCTGACTGTCTTTATAATTTTGAGAAAGTGGTTCTCATATTTCATCAAATAACACAAATATAGAGGTGATTGGTATTTGCATTTCACAATAGTGCATATAATTAAAAGTACAAGAATGTACTTTAATATGTAGAAAACTTAAGAATAAGCATTGGGATTAAATGATGTCCAGATTAATACATAAATGTGTTTTATTTTCAATAAGAACACAAACTACAAAAATATGATAATAAATTATGAATATATAAATACATAGCACAATTTAAATAGAATAATATTATTAACATATTGATCATAATAGGTATAATTCCTTTTTAATAACACTTTTTAAAGGTATAAATGACTAGCGCATATCAAAATATTTACAATAAATGTGTTAACTGATATAAAATTAAAACATATATTAACTCATAATTAAACGTACACTTTATTGTTACTCATTCATTTATATTCACTTTAGTTTTACTGAATGGGAAGCAGCGTCAACATTATGGCATTCTGTCTGTTTCGCCAGTTTGCAGCTTTTTCAGGCTGTACATGTAACCATTTAGAACTAGAGTTTGACCTTCTCTGCTATTCTTTATGAACCGTATATTTACTAGCAATTGCCATTTTAGGTGGGTTACGGATGCTGAGGAGACTGACCATCTATATATACTATTTGTAAGAACGACTTACAGTTAGTTAGTGACCTGCTATTCTTGGTGTCCAGCTGGGACTCATCAGAATTGTGTTATATAGTTTTTATACGTTAAGATATCCATTGAAAAAAATGACAAAAATAATGTTATATTATACAATAAGTATTTTTTTCAAAACTGATGAAACAAGATATCTGAAAAAATAAAGTGAGAAAAATAACGGTTTGGAAAGTGGGAACAAACCGATTTTATTTATTGAGGCAAACCAAGAAAGTGACATGAAGTTGAAATGGATTTTTTTTTCTTTTATACTAATTCCTGGCGTTTTATTGGTATATTGAATTATTTTCCTATAACCCCTTTTGAAAAGAGTGTTTGTTACGCCGCTACCCATGGGACACCCCTAACGCAGTTCTGACAGTTGACGCAGAGTATGTCATTTCTTTTTCGGCTTGTTGAGTTCTCAGAGTTTTCCTTATTGATATCATTTACTTGTGTTTTAGTGCAAGCATTTTTATAGGTGAAAAAAAAAAAAATCCAATAGCAATATATCGTTACCCGATCTTGTACCTGTTGCCTTTCCCAGTGATAGTAAATCGCATATTCAAATGGTTTAAAAGAAATGAATAAACAAATATATTGGCATGAACCAAAATAAACAAATATAAGAAACAGAATAAAAATGTGAATCTTAACAAACATCAGATGAGTATGAAGGACAAATAGAAGAAGAAACCGAAGTAGTAACAGAAGAAGAAACTGATGAAAATTATTGTCTACATTATTGTCCAATTACTTTAAAGAAAAATGGAGAAAAAACAAGACAAAACGTTAAAAACTTGTTGGTAAAGAATTAAAAAGTTTATCTCAGGATATTGCTTGGTTTAGAAAAAAAACAGCAGAAACTATTACATTTACAATTGTAAAACCAATAAAAGTAGGTGATAATGTAAACAAATGAAAATATTAAAAAAAATGATCAATCTTCACCATAGGTGTTGACAGCCTGAAGAAAATAAAAAATGGCAAATTACTTATTCAACAAATTTAAACAAAACTACAAATGGTGAACAATATGGCGGTTAATCAATTTACATTCCCCAAATAGTAAACAGCGGTAGTGTTGTATTACATGAAACAGTTTATTCTGATTTGATTGATCTATTAACAAACAAATTTATTACAAACAATGATTATTCAAAGTTATCCTGAGCTATGTTTAAAAGATTAAACACAACTCTCTGGAATGGAACCACTACAAATAAGTAAAACTTAATCTAATATTCTTAAGGTGGATTGCAGAGCGAATTTGTACAATAATCGTGATGAATTATTTGACTTTCTAGAATTAGTTGTAGGTTTGAATGCTGCTGCATGTGATTATTGTATTTGGATGAATTTCTAAGTTGTTGGCAATTACGGCGGATAAACATCAAGACGATTTTCAGAATGTATAATGAAATAATATTGCATAAAAGGGAAACAAAAGGTTACACAATTATTAAATACTCAGTGCGTCTTTTCTAAAAATAATACGTTGCGTTTTCTTTTTAAATGACCAAAAGTGCAGAATAGACATTCATAAAGCGATGATTTCATTGCTTTCTAAAAATGAACCTTACCATGAAATAAGAACTGTGGACCAGGCAATCAATGGGCTGGAGGATAGCATATTTATTAATATGAAGCCATATGTGAAACATGACCATTGTTATGAGGAGATGACCAAAATGAGAACGACTTTGGGGTCGATTTTGGTCAAGCTCACCCCAAGATGGAAGTTATTGGGCGGTGCAAATTTATAGCCCTGGATGTCCCCTACATGCCAGTACCCGGTCTTGGGGCGTCACATCGCCGCCTTCTGGTCGTAACAGCCGCCCATAGTAGGAAAATGTGCTTGTTTTACCCAAATAGGAGGTCCCGGACGTTGGGGGTCGATTTTGGTCAAACTCAACCCAAGATGAAAGTTATTGGGCGGTGCTAAGTGATAGCCCTGGATGTCCCCTACATGCCAGTGCCCGGTCTTGGGGCGTCACATCGCCTGCTTCAGGTCGTTACAACCGCCCAAAGTAGGTCAATGTGCATGTTTTACCCAAATAAGGGGTCCTGGACGTTGGGGGTCGATTTTTGTCAAGCTCAACCCAAGATGAAAGTTATTGGGCGGTGCTAGGTGATATCCCTGGTTTTCCCCTACATGCCAGTACCCGGTTTTGGGGCGTCACATCGCCTCCTTCTAGTCGTAACAACCGCCCAAAGTAGGTCAATGTGCTTGTTTTACCCAAATAAGGGGTCATGGACGTTTGGGTCGATTTTTATTAAGCTCACCCCAAGATGAAAGTTATTGGGCGGTGCTAGGTGATAGCCCTGGATGTCCTCTACTTGCAAGTACACGGTCTTGGGGCGTCAAATTGCCTCCTTCTGGTCGTAACAGCCGCCCAAAGTAGTTCAATGTGCTTGTTTACCCAAATAGGGGGTCCTGGACGTTGGGGGTCGATTTTGGTCAAACTCACCCCAAGATGAAAGTTATTTGGCGGTGTTAGGTGGTAGCCTTGAATGTCCCCTACATGCCAGTGCCCGGTCTTGGGGCGTCACATCGCCTCCTTTTGGTCGTCACAGCCGCCCAAAGTAGGTCAATGTGCATGTTTTACCCAAATAAGGGGTCCTGGACGTTGGGGGTCGATTTTGGTCAAGCTCCCCCCAAGATGAAAGTTATTGGGCGGTGCTAGGTGATATCCCTGGATGTCCCCTACATATTATTACCCGGTATTAGGGGGTCAAATCACCTTCTTCTGGTCGTAACAGTTACCCAAAGTAGTTCAATGTGCTTATTTTACCCAAATAGCGGATCCCCAGACGTTTATGGTCGATTTTGTTCAAGTTGATCCCAAGACGGAAGTTATTGGGGTGTAATGTGATAGCTATGTATATCCTCTACAAACCAGTACCGGGTCTCCTACTAGTCGTACCTGAAACCGATAATAGGTCAATATGCATATTTTATCCAAATAACGGGCCCCGGACGTTTGGGATAAATTTTGGTCAAGCTGTTCCACGATTATAGTTATTGGGCAGTGCTATATGATAATCCTGGATGCCCACTACATTCCAGCACCTCGTCTTAGAGCTTCATTCTTGTCATTACAGCAATCTGAAGTGCTTGCTTAATCCAAATAAGAGGTTATAAGACGTTAGAGTTAATTTTGGTGAAGATGATCCCAAGATGGAATTTATTTGGCGGTGTGAGCGATAGCCATGGATGTCCTCTGCATGCCATGCGTCATATCGCCTCCATCTGGTCGTACCAGAAGCCAAACGTAAGTCAATGTGCTTGTCTTTTACCCAAATAACGGGCCGTGGCGTTTTTGGTCGACGTTTTATGGTTGATTGTTGTCCATTCAAGATGGAAGTTAATGAGCGGTGTTAAATGACAGCTAACGATGTCCCCTACATGTCAGTTTCTGTTCTTAGTGCGTCACCTCGCCTAATTTCTGGTCGTACTGCTAACCAATTTTAGTCCAATGAGCGTGTGTTACCCAAATTCGGGATCCAAAGACGTTTGATGTCGACTTTGGTCAAGCTGTCTCCAAGATGGAAGTGATTAGGCTTTTCTAGTTGAAAACTCTGGATGTCCCTTTCATGTCAGTACCCGGTATAAGGCCGTCACAGTGCCTCCTTTAAACCGTACTATACACCCAAAGTAGTTTAATTGTCTTTATTTACCCAAATAGAGGTTCCCAAGACGTTGAGGTTGATTTGGTCAAGCTGACCCCAAGATGGAAGTTATTGACCGGTTCTAGGTGCTTGCCTTGAGTGTCCCCTACATGCTGATATTTGGTTTTAGGGCGTCTGATAGCCTCCATCTAGTCGTACCAGGAACCAAATGTAAGTCAATGTGCTTGTCTTTCCTAGACGTTCGGGGTTAATTTAGACTTACCTGACCCCAAGATGGAAGCTATTTGGTGTTGCTCGGTGATAGCTGAAGATATCCTCTACATGCAAGCACCTGGTCTAAGGGCGTCAAATCGCATTCATTGGTTGTACACGCCACCCAATGTAGGTCAATGTTCTTGTTTTACCCAGTACTGGGTCCACAAAAGTTGCGGGTCCATTTTTGCCAAGCTTACCCAAATTACCTGTTGTCAACTAAAATCCATTAGGGTGTCACATCGCCTCCTTTCGGTCGTACCAGGTTGAAGTAATTCGGCAGTGCTAGGTGATAGCCCTGGATGTCCCCTACATGCCAGTTACCTGGCCTAGGGCGTCACATTGCTTCCTTCTGGTTGTACCATCAACCCAGAGTAATGTGTTTGTTTAACACAATTATAAGGGCCAAAGTGGTTGGGGTCAATTTTGGTCAAGCTGACCCCAAGATGGAAGTTATTTTGTGGTGCCAGGTCATATAAAAGGCGATGTGATGTCCTAAGACAGGGTACTGCCAAGGGCATCACATCGCCTTCTCCTGGTCGTAACAGCCACACAAAAGTAGGTCAAGATGATTGCTTAACACAAAAAGGGGGTCCCAAGGATTTAGGTGCGGCATCTTGCTGTCGACAACCAAATTTCCTTTATTTCTTTGCTATGCACTGAGTTCGTCTTGTAGGATACATATGGTCTTTCTGACCCAAGTACTACCCTAATTAAATGAGTACAGGGTTTAGTCTTAAGGGTCTGCTGCGTATGCGTACCATTTCTTCTGGAGTCTTTATTTCATCCGCATGAATCCAAGATTAATTACACTATCAACTAAGCGTGTTTTTTGTGGGTTTATTTTTAAAAGAACGCGTTGCCAGGGAGAGGTTGCGTCATAACGGGAATATCACAGCGATATATTCCGCGGAAGGCAACGCGTGTGCGTCATCACCGCAATCATCTGTTGCTACTGTGTACGACTTCACGCTGCATATCGCCGTGATTCGGCTAAACTGCGATGTGAGGGTATTTTTACAGGTAAATGTGGTACAAATAGAATATTGTACAAGTAGATTAAACCGTGTTTGCGGACTGAATTTCACTCGATTGCGAGGGTAAACAATCGCATGGCTCTTATATAAATACTGAATACACAATCAGAACGCAAATTATAGTAAAACGATTGAAGAACGTTGCTCAAATGTTTGCTAAAATATTTCAATATCAAACTTTACGAAAACGCTGTCATATTAAACATACTTTTATGTTATCTTGGGCCAAAAATAAATCCAATTTAAATCCTTCTCCCAGGTGTTATCAACATATTAGCTAGTTATCCCGGATACTATTTAAGCTTTAGCCTCTACTGAGTACTGTAATAAATATTAATTTTATGATTTACTTCTGTTTGTATTTACCAGGTTAATTGTTATTATGCTTTATCGTGTTTTATTTATATAAACCATTTGCATTTATGATATGTTTCAATGAAACATTGTTGTTGTGTTCTTATTGGCTGCTAGAAAATAGTAGATTCCTTTAACATTTCGTGTTTCGTGGTAAACGTACTTATTGGCTGCTAAGTCCATTATTGGTTGCTGTACTTATATGCTGATGTTATTGGCTGCTAGCTTGCTATTAGTCGTTCTGGCAAACGATTTACGAAATTAAGACGAAATGATATGCTTCCTTACAATGTACAGTGCTTTATTCATAAGTATGTGCAATGCCCATTTAACGATGCATGTCAAACTCAACATAGTAAAGTCTCGAAAAGCAGACACCATGAATAAATAAGGGATAAATACGGCTTCAATGTGAACTAAAGGTAAGTTATAAGAATGTTTTTAACTGAAATGGTAATAGTTAATTAATAAAATACTTATTAATTAGGTGATTTCATATTGGCCTAGTTATTTGTCCGAGGTTAGCTGTATTTGCCTGAGCCCGAAAGGGCGAAGGCAAATACAGCTGACCGAGGACAAATAACTGGGCCAATATGAAATCACCTAATTCATAACATTATAATGTAATAAGATGGCTTATAAATGCATGCATGGCGACAATATTTATAAATAGGTTTATTAATATTACTACGTAAACAACTATGTCTTAATAATTCAATATAATTTTCAAAATATATCAATTATGAAGTATTAATATATTGTATGTATTTGAACAGTATAACTTAAGCTTGTACATACATAGTCGTTGAAGACTTGATGAAATTTATAGGATAGATATGTTCGTAAGTAAAATTATTCTTATCAAAAAAACAAAACAATTAAACACATCATAAGAGAACAATTTTAACTTAATGCAGGACACCAATCAGATCAAATTATAGTGTTTATAACCACAAACACACACACACACGGACGCACGCACGCACCCACACGCGGACACACGCAACATCCCACTTGCCACTTATTCGTGAATAGACATGTTTATGACTCTGGTTTATATTATATGGTCGACATGAAAGATGTAACCCGTGTGGTGGGGTTTTCTTATTTTCATTTCAGCTTTGACCTTGTCAATCCTATATATCTATATCGGACATAAGTTATTTACATCCTTCGAAACCTTTTCTATGACATGTCGGCATTGAAGCCGTGGCTATGACTTTTAGACATTGTCACTTTGGCTATGACTTTTAGACATTGTCACTTTGGCTATGACTTTTAGACATTGCCACTTTGGCTATGATTTTTAGATATTGTCACTTTAGCTATGACTTTTACAAATTGTCACTTTGGCTATGTTATGTCGACATTGAAGCCGTGGCTATGATTTTTAGACATTGTCACTTTGGCTATGACTTTTAGACATTGTCACTTTGGCTATGACATTTCGACATTGTCACTTTGGCTATGATATTTTGATATTGACACTTTGGCTATGACATGGCGACATTGTCACTTTGGCTATGACTTTTACACATTGTCAATTTGGCTATGACTTTTAGACATTGTCACTTTGGCTTTGACATGTTGACATTGTATTGTTGGTTATGACATTTTGACATTATTATCACTTTGGCTATGACATTATGACAGTGACACTTTGGCTTTGACATTCCGACATTGATACTGTGGCTATGACATTTTGACATTGACACTTGAGCCATGACATTTCTACATTGACACTTTGGCTATGACCCTCGACATTGACACTTTGGCTATGACATTTCGACATTGGCACTTTGGCTTTAACATTTCGACCTTGAGACTTTGGCTATGACATTTTGACATTGACACTTCAGCTATGCCATTTTGACATTAACACTTTGGCTATGACATTTCGACGTTAGGGATATAATTGCTTCATTATCGAATTCGTAGAATTAGACTGTGTATAATGACACCAAATTGAGAAACGACCTGATTGAATCTGAATACAAGGAGAACAATCTTATATTATGTTTTATAATTAAAATCGTATATGATCTTATAAAGCATTTGCTTTTTTATTTCAATACTTTAATTTCAACAAATAAGGCAAATAATTTTCTAAAGCATCCTTTTTAAACTTGAGCAAGAAATAATAAAAGTGCATGAAAGAGTAATAATCACAGTTTATTATAATAATCTTAATACTATTTATTTCTATTTAGGACATGTTTTTGTTGATGTTTCTCTTACACTTAAGTAAATGCAATGGTATTATTCTGGAAGGCGTTTCATTTAGAATATGAGGAACTGAGTTCGTATCTAAGAACAATAGTTTGTCCTAGGTATGTTTCTTTTTTTAAATCGATTATATTTAGAAACAAATCAATACAGGACATATAATTTTCGTTGTTTCAAAATACATTGTGTAACAACAAGACTCTTATACACAAACTGTTTACATATAATGTTCAAACATAAAGTTAAATTTACTTTCATAATATATTATACAAAACACTTGTAATTATTTTCAACCTTGACAAATAAACTTTTATAATATTATTTTAAACAGTTTCATTTTTCTCACGCCACTCACACTATTGATCACGGCCATTCTCGAGCCATCCCTGGAGACGGCAACGGCGTACGGACACTCCATGTCGACGCCACATGACGCCTGTATGTCCCCGTCGGGCGATACCTGGATGACGGAGTTTGTATTCTTACTGCAGACAAAAACGGATTTAGCTGGACCAACACAGGCGCTTTTCGGTTCTCGTATAGCTTTTACCTCTCTATTCTTACCGGATACGGTGTTATACATGTAAACAATGTGAACAAGCCTGTCAATAAGAACAAGCGTATCCCGGGATGGTATGTAGGCACATTTACTTTCACCACGCTTATACGTCTTTCCAGGAAACTTCACGTTATCAAAGTCGCTCTCCTTGCCGTCAACGTCAATCATCCTTGCCGGCCGCGGGTCGTCCCAGGTGCTCACTACGAACGTGCGGTCATTTAGAAGACAGATGGAGTCGCAGTAGTTGGACGTGTTCAGCGTCTTCATCAGCGTGATCGTGTTGTCACTGTCCACTGTCAGCAGGCAGATGGTTCGGATATCTCCGTAACTGACAGTTACTGCAATATTGTTATCAGAGTAAGACGTTACGTCCCTAGGATTTGTCTTGAATTTATAAAATGCGTCGAACCTCTTCAGTGTGTCACTCAAGATAAAACATTTCCAGTTGTAGTTATCCACGGCGACGATCCTCCCGTCTGACAGGAAGTCCAGCCCAGTACAAAATGGTTTCCTCTTGTCGTTTCCTGTATTCACGAGATCCAGGGTCTTCACCAGCTCCAGACTCAACGGCCTTTGTTGGACTGTGTCCACCTTTGAAGATATCAAATCGTCGTCATGAAATGATTGTGTTTTGGCCACTTGTGTTTTATTTAATGAGAACAATACGACATCAGTAAATTTTATGTTTAAAATGTTTTCGTTGATTTTTAGTCCCACTTTGACGGTGTTATCATTCTTCAACAAAGTGTTCAGAGTTTGCGATGCCTTGTCCTGCGTTCTTTTAAGAATGTGGTTTAGAATAAATATTTCCGTTACCGTTCCATTCTTGCGAACGCTATCTGACATTGCCAAGTGCGTGTCAAGTTCTTTCTTCAGGTTTTCAGCCGCATTTCTCCTCGTATTTAGACGTTCGTCTTCCTGTGTGTTATGGCTAGTCATTTCGCTGACAATTCGCGCCTTGGCTTCCTCAATTTTCTTTAATAAGTCTTCCTTGTAAATATCAATTTCTTTAATAATTTCTTCAACTCGCACAACGTTATTCAATTGATCCTCCTTGCATTTCGTTATAACTTCTGAGGCAGTAATAATGGATGCACGTATATTTTCCCTTTCAACATCTCTCACATTCTTAGCAACCTTTGCTATTTCGTGGATATTATCGCATCTACGATGACGAGAAAAGGCACATATTTCACAGCACAAATCTTCGTGGTCTTCACAGTGAAACATGAACACTCGTTTATGTTCGTTACACTGATCAAGTCCCTTCATATCGACATCTGGCTTGACACAGGATTCATGTGCAGCCACAATTTGATGTCCATCTACGTTTTTCATGTGCACCTTGTGAACATCACCGCAGTCATCGCACATATATATTTTGCATGTTTTACAAAACCACGACGCTACCTCTGACCTTTCCCGATGACGACAAGGTTCACACTTGCTTCCGATTCTACCACCGACGGCGTCACTACCACATTCTAGAAGTGTGGCATCGAATCCCCCGGTAGCCATATTTTTTCTAATTAATTTATAGCCTTTTAATGTTTAAAACAAACTTAAACCTTTCGACAGGTGAAAAATCCGTCTTCTTTCGATTTAGGTATGCTCATCGTAGGTAAATATTTTAAACCGAAATCCCCCTACGTCCGCCTAAGAAATATTTACAATGTTAAAGGCAAATGTTTGATAAGCGTAACTATATCGCATGTTTTATTCAACGTTTAACTGGGTCAGATAACGAAACTTTAAAATATGCGTGTAATGTTTAAACTTCAATATTGATACTTTTTAATACATTTAAAATTTATGGAGAGTTGTAAGCTATTTGGCAAAGATCATATTTTAAGTTATTTCCAATATGACCACAGAGGCATAACTCTATGTAAAGAGGTAGACGAGCTCAAGTCGATGCCACGCACCAAATATCAAATTTGTTGATCTGGCGGTTTGGGACATGAACATGAAATTCTTAAAGCCGCACTCTCACAGATTGACGGCTTTGACATGTTTTATTTTTGTCTCAGAATCAGCTGATTTTGGCATCAATGCCATCAATTCAGTCATATAAGCTAACCTACAATAGAAAATTTCTCAATTGCTCGGAAAATGGCCGAACATATCAATTTTGTTAAAGCGTTTGTTACGTTTAAAGCCAATCAAACATCAATTAATCGACCACGAATATGAAAACTGAGATCTTATCTTAAGGCAGCCATAATAATTCACTGATATTCTGACAGTTACGCAAAAATGGATCAATGCAAGACAAAAAATATGTCCAAACGATCCTTCTGTAAGAGTGCAGCTTTAAGTGTTTCCTTATCCAATCATATTAAAGCATATGACCCATGGTTTGGGGCTGGTATTGATCCCCAGTCGCATACTTTTAAAATAATGATGTAAAGGACAACAAGACGACTCCATATACAAAATATCAAACCTCTTGGCCTAAATCAAGTTCTGATCAAATCATATGTCAAAGAAGTGCTTATTTAATTGTGTGTAAAGTATTTGAAGATAGGGAAGCCAAAACAACAACTAGACGATATTATGTACCAACGATGAAACCAGTATGCCTTGTTGTTTTGGATTGAATACATCTATATGTTTCCGTTGATAAGATCATATAAAACTGCCGGCCCTCGGGGCGGATAACTATTGAGAACAAATATCCCTTGCATTGGACGAGCACATTTTGTAGTGTTTAAGTCTAGGTTATGCAAGTCTATGTTTAAGTGATACTCTTATTCAGAATCAATACATAAACATGTATAACAAACATACATATTTAGTGATAAACTACTCACTAAATAATTCATTAATGGAAAATATTAATTATTGAAATCAAGATTGTAACCTTGTAATTACTAACTGAAAACGCCAAAATATTAAATGAACGGTGAATGCTAAGAGATTAACTAATCTACTATAGTCTCATAAGGTAGAAATACCTAGTAGTCTGCACTTTTCATTCAAATTAAACTAGGTATCCTTCATAAGAACCTTTGTTTTAGACATTTATACATTCTTTTTGGTATATTAGAATAAATGTATTAATTATGGTAAATCTTATTTTGGAATAAGAGTGCATCTTTAAACAAGTGACCCACGGGGCAGTGACTACACACATCTACATAGCTTCCAGGTTGTATTGTCGATGCTACATAGAAAATACCACAATCGAGTGACTGGAATTCGGACAAGAAGATTTTAAATGTGTTTACTTATATAATTCTATGACAAACAAGTAAACCTCCTAAGAGCAACTGTTGACCATTGGTGAATTTGAAATATCTTTGGAAATTGTTATTGGTCATGGTTCATAAAAATATATGTAATTCTGCTATAGCAAATATAAGTCATGCTGCATTTAAGATACCAGGTTATCAACCATCTTTTTAAAAAACCATCATCGGAATACGAACGGCTGATCGACTTACTCTGTTGTTCTACACGTTGTAGATTTACGAAATCGGTCAGCCCTATTTGAATCATTGAAGCTTCTAACATGGGGTTTTCTATGTGCATAATATCAGCAGAGTGAATGCAAGAGTTTGTGTGCATTATGATGGCTAAAACAATTCTGACAATGCAATTAAGTTAAATTGGCTCCGAATTAGACTTCTTTGAAATAAGAGTTTTGAAACATGAAATATAAAATACAATGTGGTAGCAAAATCGCCAATGACAAATATTCATGTATCAGTCTAAAATAGCCATTTTTGTTCAAAGATAAGTTTAGTGAAAAAAACTCAAACCATTTGTGTCACAATTAAGGACATTCACATAATACAATTGCTTTAAAAATAACCTTGTAAACGAGGGTATCACTTGTTTCCAAATTAATAAAATACTAATTTAAGTAACATTTTTGACGATAAAAAAGGGAATGAGATATCTACTACTTTTGGTATGGATGAATATAAGACATGTTCCTTTTGAATGATACACAAGGGCTCTATATATTAATTTCCTTGAAGATTCTTACATTAGAAGTGCGTATTTAAACAAGAGTTGCACAAGCAGATGAATGCGCACCTTCCTTTTCAGTCAATCAAGGGACATTACTCATTTAAGCAAGTAAGAATTATGGGACTTGATACAAGTCTCCCAAATGCCGAATAGTTAATGGATACAAGTTTTGACCAACATTCATGTTTCTGTGCTCAATGATAACGATGCTAAGTCTATGACAATACATCAGCATATTTAATTTAAAAAACTCACGAACTAAAATCATCCCTCACAGACAGCCATCTTTATTACAAGTACATGTATAGCAAGTAAAATGGCAAAAAACCAAGAGCTGTCGCAGAGAAATCGCCCTCGACTATTCCGCCGCTTTAATATTTTAGGATTGCAAAGTTTAAGCGATACATACACGTATCACTGTATTTTACATTAGATCATACCCAAAAACCTTAAATTCTTTTTCGAATAATAAATGGGCAAAATTTATGTTATATTCAAATAGAGTTATCGAAGGTTGGATGGTTGGGGCCTTTGTATATAGTTTCAATGCAAAACATGATGTATTTGCTGACATTATTATAATTGAGTTAATGTGGTGACATTTGAACATACAAACCTTTAACAGAATTTCTTAGTCTGAGTTATCTTACTTTGTTAATTAAGTAGGTTGAATGGTTGAGTAGCATTGTTAAAAATCTCAATGTAATACATCAAGTTGTTGCTGAGATATTAACCTATGTGTGCTTACATACAAAACCTCAACCAGATTTTGTAAATGGAGTAATGAAGGTTCATTATTTGCATTATATTCAAGAAACATTTAGTTTACTTCATTTATTAAGTAGGATGGATAGATGGGAACCATAAAGTTGCAATACAATACATGATGTATCTGCTGAGATATTGTTGCTTACATACACACGCTTGACCAACGTGTGATGCTGATGACAAAGCTTGGGCCTTGGGCGAGTAATATAGTTCTCCTTATTTATCGAATAGTCAAACTTAAAACAAACACAAAGTGTAACTAAAAAAGTTTCATACAAAAATGTAAATGTCTTTGGGAAAAAAAAACACTAAAAGCAACTGGAATATAAATACTACAACACAATGACTAGGTATAAAAAGTAAAAGCCATACATTTCTCAGTTATGCATCCCTTATAAACCCTGGTTATACCAACACAATATCAACAGAATCGTATAATTACAGTTTGTATTCTTAGGCAAATCAGAGATAAGTATCCACATCCATCAATAATTATCTTTTCTAAGAAGAAGCACCAACATGTTAAGTTCAGATAAGTTCAGTTTGCGTTGGTATGCACTTACACATATCAAAACATCTTACCAACATGCATGCTACATGTATATGTGTTTCATATATTGGTATATTTATTTAATGATTAAAATTTGAAAAATCACTAATTACTATTACAAAAAGCATATGTTGCGAGGTGGCATGTTTGCAGAGAATCAAACTTACATGGTATATTATGCCTAAACATACATCTATCAAGTTCGCTAAATATTGGACAAGAAATGAATAAAACGAGGATCAATCATATTTTGAAAATTTAAGGGCCATTATTCATAGGCTGAGAACAGGCTTTCCATCGAATTTGGATGAGAAAGATTCCAATAAAAGAGTGTAAACATGTTTAGTAATGATTGGATAATGTTTGAGTTAAAGAGCGGACATTTTTTTTGAAAGATGAAGGGCAATAACTGTTGATTTAATTGTGTGAATGTGCTTTTGATGAACTTCAGTCAAGATATTATGCGAAAAAACAATGCTACAAAGATTGGTAAAGATTCCTTTATGTCTGCCAAGCCATTCGACTGAGTCTGCCAAGCTACACATTTAACATAAAAATGGAATTAAGTGTGTTTCTACCATCAAACAAACATAGCTGGTCAAACAGTGAAAAACGCTATAAATGCAAAGGGTAACACACATTTAATCTCGTATAAGACATAATCTTAAGATTTTTCCTCAGCCTAATCAAGGAACATTGAAGTTTTAAATAAATCAGTGCACAAGTAAAGATTATCTTCGATATCAAACAATATAACAATTATTTGAAACCTCAAATGTTCTATTTCCGTAAATACAGTCACACAATTTATAACAATGTTCAGAATTACCCTTTGAAACACAAAATGCGGACTTGTAAAAGATCCTTAAAAAAGAACACTGCGGAGCTATAACAATATCCGTGTGTTATTTTGTCTTCATAAAGGGACATAACTTATTGTTATTAAAGCCAGAGTTGAGTGCGATGTGTACGAAGTTTCATTTTCATATCTTGCAAACCGCTTTAAAGTTACACCCAACTAGGCAATATATTAATTTTGAACGCTGACGACCACAACAACACTTAGGGTATGACAATACCATGAGGTTTTTCTATGAAAAAAACAAAACAACAATAGACAATCTAAACACACCAATATTGCACTTTTTATGATAAGTGGCACCAGTTACTATGCAAGTTACTAAAGGTAACTCTTGCCAAATCAAAGTAAAATCAACCCTACAGTTACATCCCTTTAAGTATTATAATAAGCGATAATACAATCTTCATTTACAGCATTACAATGAATAATATCATGTTGTAAAGCAAGGGGCTTAAACAAGCCAATGTGATCACCTTACCAACATGCACAATATGTTATAATGGTAAAAATCAAGAATGTCAAATTTCGCTGAGAAATCTAACTAATAAAAACTTCAGAATTATACTGATACAAAATATTGTTGTGTAATCTACTGTACGGTTCTAGAGTAACGTTTGGCCCATTGCGCGTTAAAAAATATAAAGGGCCAATGCAATTTAATCTTTTGCTACAGGTTGTAAGCATCTTTGACATAATTTGTGTTTAAACATTGCGATATGACCTTTTGCTACAGCTTGTAAGCATCTTTTTTGTTTAATATATAAAGGGCCAATGCAATATAACCTTCTTCAATATGGAAATGTCATAGCAAAGAATTCAATATGGAAATGTCATAGCAAAGGATTCAATATGGAAATGTTATAGCAAATAATTCAATATGGAAATGTCATAGCTAGAGTGCAAATGTCAAAATGTCATAGCAAAGATCTCAATATGGAAATGCCATAACAAAGGATTCAATATGGAAATGTCATAGCTAAGGATTCAATACGGAAATGTCATAACAAAGTTTTCAATATGGAAATGTCATAACAAATGTTTCAATATGGAAATGTCATTGCAAAGGTTTCAATATCGAAATGTCATATCAAATGTTTTAATATGGAAATGCATAACAATGATTTTAAAATGGAAATATCATAACAAAGATTTCAACATGGAAATGTTATAGCAAAGCATTCAATATCGAAATGTCATAACAAAGGTTTCAGTATGGAAATGTCATATTAAAGGATTCGATATGGAAATGTCATTTCAAAGGATTCAATAAAGAAATGTCATAACAAAGGTTTCAATATGGAAATGTCATAACAAAGGTTTCAATATGGAAATGTCATATTAAAGGATTCAATATGGAAATGTCATTTCAAAGGATCCAATATGGGAATGTCAAAACAAAGGTTTTAATATGGAAATATCATAGCAAAGGTTTCAATATCGAAATGTCATAACAAAGGTTTTAATATGGAAATATCATAGCAAAGGTTTCAATATCGAAATGTCATAACAAAGGTTTCAATATCGAAATGTGATAACAAAGATTTCAATATCGAAATGTCATAACAAAGGATTCAATATCGAAATGTCATAACAAAAGTTTCAATATGGAAATGTCATAGCAAAGGTTTCAATATGGAAATGTCATAACAAAAGTTTCAATATGGAAATGTCTTAGCAAAAGTTTCAATATGGAAATTTCATAGGAAAGGTTTCAATATGGAAATGTTATGACAAAGGATTCAATATGGAAATGTCATAGAAAAGGTTTCAATATGGAAATGTTATGACAAAGGCCAAATATATGGAAATGTCATAACAAAGGATTCTATGTATGTATATGTATATACTGTTTCAATGATTACTTTTATAAACAAGTGATACTGAGAAACCGCTGTCGATGCATGTTTTTAGGTTTTAATGAGGTTGTTTACGATGGTACCTAAATACTGATGGGGACTGCTATGAGGCAGAAACCCCCTTTTAAGTACGTTATATTCAGGGGCTTGTAGTAAGTATTCGGGGCCCTAGAGGGTGCTACGTGGTACGCGGAACCTAGAAATACACGCTATATTTAGTACGCAGTCTCGTGATATAAATTTATGGCAGTTGTTGCGCATGATTCGAATAGCAGCTGAAGTACATTTGGTACACAACGGGATATGTGAGGGGAAGGATTTTAAACCCTCTGGCAAATGGCAAGTTTCCTTCATTTTATATGGCTGCCAATCACCTACATGAATGTATCATTAAACATTTCTATAAAAATAACCATGAACAGCTTGTATACATACAAACATACATTGACTAAATACAAATCAACTTTTTACCACGGGTGCTATGCATTCCCTTCTTTGGACATTTAACTAACTACGTCGTTCTAACTTCGGTCAAATGAAATAAAGCCACCTGATCCCAAAGATTGAATGTCAGTTGACACGTCAAGACTGGCAAATCTCGAACAGGATATGCTGGAGTGATGAATGATGACGTCATCGTGGCCTTTCAACATACTCGAGATCGGCGAACAGTTTTGGGTTCTCATGGAGGAAGTTGGAATTTGACCCGTCAGCCCTCTCATCCCCTCTGATTTGCAAACTATTCACATATTATTTTAAAACAGAAAGTTATATTTATTTACTTTCATAATAAATAATACATTACACTTGTATTTATTACCAATCTTGACAAATTTTCTTTTATTGTTTTATTTTAAACAGTTTCAGTTTCATACCGCCTATCAAACAGTTGGTCACGGCCATTTTCGAGCCATCACTGGAGACGGAAACGGCGAACGGATATTCCATGTCGACGTCACATGACGCCAATATCTCCCCGTCGGACGATATCTGGATGATGGAGTTCGTGTTCTTAATGCAGACAAACACGGAGTCATCGGGACATACACAGGTGCCTCTGGGTTCTCGTATCTGGTCATTTTTTACCTCGGTGTTGTTGCCGGTCACGGTGTCGTACATGTAAACTGTGTGAGCATACCTGTCTGTAAGGACAAGAGTAACCCTGGATGGTACGTAGGTACAGAGACTTTCCCAATTTTTATACATCTTTCCAGGAAACTTCACGTTATCAAATTCGCTTTCATTGCCGTCTACGTCAATCATTCGTGCAGGGCTCGGGTCGTCATAAGTGCTCACTAAGAACGTGCGGTCGTTCAGGGGACAGATGGAGAAGCATTTGGTGGACGTGGTCAGCGTATTCATCAGCGTGATCGTGTTGTCACTGCCCACTGTCAGCAGGCAGATGGCTCGGATATCTCCGTCACTAACGCTTACTGCAATATTGTTATCACAGTAAGAAGTTACGTCACGAGGATATGTCTTAAATTTATAAAATGTGTCGAACCTCTTCAGTGTGTCTCTCAAAATAAAACATTTACAGTTTTTGTTATCCACGGCGACCATTCTCCCGTCCCGTAGGAAGTCCAGCCCAGTAAACAACGGCTGCATCTCGTCGTCTCCCCTCTTGAAGATGTTCATAGTTTTCAACAGCTCCAGACTCACCGCCCGTTGTTGAATCTTGTTCACATTTTTAGAGCTATTTTCTGGCTTGATTAAATCGTATCCATTTAATGATTGTGGTTTTTGCTCTTGTATTTAATTTAATGAGAATAATTCCACATCAGTAGTTTTTATTTTCAAAATGTTTTCGTTGATTTCTAGTCCCACTTTGACGGTGTAATCATTCTTCAACAAAGTGTTCAGAATTTGTGATGCTTTGTTTTGCATCCTTTTAAGAATGTGGTTAAGAATGAACATTTCCGTTTCCGTTCCGTTCTCGCGAACGCTATCCGACATTGCCAAGTGCGTTTCAAGTTCTTTCTTTAGGTTTTCAGCCGCATTTCTTCTCGTATTTAGACGCTCATCTTCCTGTGTATTATAGTTAGTCATTTCGATGACAATTCGCGCCTTTGCTTTCTTAATTTTCTTTAATAAATCTTCTTTGTAAAAATCAATTTCGTTAAAGATTTCTTCGACTCTCGAAACGTTGTTCAATTGATCCTCCTCGCATTTCATTATAACTTCTGAGGCAGTGATAATGGATGCACGTATATTATCCCTTTCATTACATTTCACATTCTTAGCCACCTTTGCTATTTCGTGGATATTATTGCATCTTCGATGACGAAAAAAGGCACAGATTTCACAGCACAAATCGTGGTCTTCACAGTGAAACATGAACACGCGTTTATGTTCTAAACACTGATCTAGTCCCGTCATATCGACATCTGGCTTGACACAGGCTTCATGGGCAGCCACAATATGATGTTCATCTGCGTTAGTCATGTGTCCCTTGTGTACATCACAGCAGTCATCGCATAGATATACCTTGCATGTATTACAGAACAACGAAGCCACCTCTGACCTGTCCCGACGACGACAAGGTTCACACTTGCTCCCGATTCTTCCACCGACGGCGTCACTACCACATTCCTGAATGTTTTCATGCTTGTTAGTTATTCACTTATGTATAAAACTTGTAAAAATTCTTCCGAACATGTTTATCAGCTGTGACTCTACAAATATCAATCTACTTTCGTTTTAGTATAGTTCACTGTGCATTCGCTTCCAGGTAAAATATTATTAATCGAAATATATCTACTTTCTATTCAGATATGTCCTCTGTGCAATGACGTTTCATTTACATTTACAGTGTTTATAAAGGTCGGTTGCCAGCTAGCGTTACCTATCATGTACCTTTATATAATGATATGATCAATAAAAGGATCAATCTGACGTAGAATTGTGACAAATTAAACATGTAAATCTCGTGTATTATGTGTTGTATAAGTTTCAAAAAACCTACACAATTATAAGCATAGTTTATGAAAATGTTTTCAGGGAAATGTGAAGCTAAACTTTAGACAAGTATTTTAAAAACGGGTAAAAACTATGACATTGTTTTATCAGACTCTTAAGCAGGGGTAGATCAAGGTTTGAAGGTTGTGTGTGTGTGGGGGGGTCACTATCGAATCATGGCTGGTACTCAAAACATGCAAAGCTTTATTATCACTATCAAATCACGGCCGGTAATCGCGCTCCGGGTGTACTCTCAACATTAAAAAAACCTTTAATTTCTATGGAATCACGCCTTGGAATCTCACTCCAGAAATACTGAAATCTTTTAAACATATCTCATTATTATCGAATCACAAATTGGAAACTCACTCCTGGAACACTCAAAGCTTTTAAAGCTAACTGTACATTAGTAGGTCACGCCTTAGTATCTCACTCGAGGAACACTCAAAACATTCAAAGCTAGATCATCACTTTCAAATCACGACTGTACATTGTGTTTTACAACATATTAATCTATATAAAAGTGTATGTTTATGCAATTTGAACTAAACGAATTATCATGATTACAATGTAATCTAAAGGGAGAACCCCCGTAGCCTAACAATAACATTGAACCTCCTAAAAGGCCAAACTTCAATGCCCAAGGGAGATCGCAAGCTTGAGATACAACGTACAAAACAGTTCATTTGTTCCACATATAAAACAACACAAGCATGGCATGTACAAAACCATACAATAATATCACTACAAGACAAGATAGCCATACCACATACAGACCAATACAATTATGCCGCATACAGAACAACACAGTTATGCCTCATACAAGAAAACATAGCCATACCACATCCAGAACAACACAGTCATGCCAGATACAAAACAGCACAGCTAAACGACATACAAAACAACATAGCCATACCACATACATAACAACACAGCTATACCACATACAAAACAACAGTCATGTCACATACAAAACAACACTGTTAAATTGCAAACAAAACAACACAGGCATACCACATACAGAACAACACTGTCATATCACAAACAAAACAACACAGTCATACGACATACATAACAACACAGTCATACCACATGCAAAACAGGACATTTATACGACATACAAAATGACACAGGCATACCACATACAAAACAACACAGCTTTACCACATACAAAACAACACAATCATGATACACACACAAAACAACACTGTCATACAACATACAAAACAACACAGGCATACCACATACAAAACAACACTGTCATATCACATACAAAACAACACAGCCATACCACATACAGAACAACACAGTCATACCACAAACCAAACAACACGGTCATACCACATACAAACAGCACAGCCATACAAAATACAGAACAATACAGTCATGCCATATACAGAACAACACAGTTATTTCCACTCACTAAACAAAACAGTTATGCCACATACAAAACAACACAGTCATGCCACACACAGAACAACACAGTCATACCACATACAAAACAACACAATCATGCCACATACAGAACAGCACAGTCATACCACAAAGCAAACAACACAATCATGCCACACACAGAACAACACAGTCATACCACATACAAAACAACACGGTCATACCACATACAGAACAGCACAGTCATGCCACACACAGAACATCACAGCCATACCACAAACCAAACAACACAATCATGCCACACACAGAACATCACAGCCATACCACAAACCAAACAACACAGTCATGCCACACACAGAACAACACAGTCATACCACATACAATACAACACAGTCATACCACATACAAAACAACACAGTCATACCACATACAAAACAACACAGTCATACCACATACAAAACAACACAGTCATACCACATACAAAACAACACAGTCATACCACATACAAAACAACACAGTCATACCACATACAAAACAACACAGTCATACCACATACAAAACAACACAGTCATACCACATACAAAACAACACAGTCATACCACATACAAAACAACACAGTCATACCACATACAAACAACACAGTCATACCACATACAAAACAACACAGTCATACCACATACAGAACAACACAGTCATACCACATACAAAACAACACAGTCATACCACATACAAAACAACACAGTCATACCACATACAAAACAACACAGTCATACCACATACAGAACAACACAGTCATACAACATACAAAACAACACAGTCATACCACATATAGAACAACACAGTCATGCCACACACAGAACAACACAGTCATACCACATACAAAACAACCCAGCCTTACCACATACAAAACAACACTGCCATCTCAGAAATGAATCGGAACATATTTATTAGCATAATGATGGTCATCGCCTTGGAACAATCAGTGAAAAGGGAATCCTGTATGGGTATTGATTAGTTGATCAATACTTACCCTCTCACTTTCATGATTCACATTAGAATATTTACACGTCAACTTCCACTCCTTTAATGAACTTTCGGCAATTACGAATATTTTCGACGAACGCAACATCTTTGGATATGTTCGGATCGCGAAACGTTGCTTAGATGTAAATTGAAAATCGTTGATCTTGTTATTGTTTGTATTGTGTCAGCAGGCAACGAGAGCTTGAATTCACATGTTGTTAATATATGATAGGTTAAATGAATTGTTGTCATTAGCATTTCGATGTTACGTTTAGAAGTGATTTAAGTTTGAGCAAAACTGATCCTGTCACAGTCACAATTGAACATTGTACAATTCTGTGGCCCGTCCTAATGTTTAATAGCTCGAATACAGAAGTGGTCAAGATTTATGCAAATAATGTCAACTATGTGTCCTCGATATATACAGTTATTCACGTTTTTAAAAATATATACATTATTGATTTCAGGTATTTCAGTATTAAGGTGGATTAGTTTGGCGGGACACTAGCAACATGATTTCCTCGTGTTTTTGTTGGTTATATGGGGAAAACTATTCTGTTTTCGTCACTCGATGTTTTGTATTTGGTGACATTAGAAGGTATTTTACGATGTCTGAAAGTGAAAATATAAATTTGATCATATTTCCCGCCCATCACATCCCTATTTTCAGGTTGAATTTGCTGTATCATGTGTTCTATTAATATGTATATTTATTTCATTTACAGAGTTCAACTGTGAGTGTCTTACATAAGTTAGTATCTTATTTGTAACGCTTATGATTTGAGATTCACCGTATATTCAGTTTCGTTCCAGTTGCTTCATGATGTTTTCCAAGATTCCATTACAGTTGTTGCTGACTCTAAAGGCGACGTGTCCACGATTGACCAAGGTTACGATTCAGATGTGCTTAGACGCTATTACCAATCTTCCAGCATCGGAATACTGTCTTTTCCTGTGTACATGTTCACCAAATACATTACCAATTCCTAAACTGTTTGTGTTGTTGTATTTTGAGATTAGTGAATAATTAGTTTACTCACTTATTGAGTGAGTAATCTACATTTCACCAAGATATTTTGAACCGAGGACAGATTTTGACTCGTGACCGTATGAATAGCAATGTCGACGATAATGTCCCCTTTTACGAAAAGAGTACAAATATTAACGAATACTATACGGTTTATTACGCCTCTGATCCGCCTAGCATGGCTCTGTTACTCCACGGACATGGGCGTTGACTAGACGTATTGTGTATTTTAGGGACTTGAACTCTCGTCGTAGAATGGAACGGGGCCAGATATATTGATAGTCGTTCATATGTCGCTGTTACTCTCATTCCTGCCGTGGATAAGCCGCAAGTCGTTCAAGCCATTTTCTTCCTATATCTACTGATAAACGCCTCAGGTGCAAGGATTAACCCTCCGCTGGTATTTTATTCACAAAGTATAATATAAAGTAGCAAATCGTTGGTTCATACGTATGGAGCGGTATTCGGTTCAAAAATGAAATTGGCAATTTGTTAACATTTATATGCTTTATTAATAATCTGTTTCAATACATTCCATTCATGTATTGTTTAATTCGTTGTAATAAAGTGTTAAATCGTAATTTACATTTCTGTAACTGGCTAGCAAATTTCATGATGTTACAAACCGCTATGTGTCTTATGCTAATCGCCAAACCGCTATATGTCTAACGCTAAACGCCTAACCGCAATACGCCTAATTCGATTTCGATTACGAAACTAAAAATGTAAATGTCAACTTATCACTGAAATGTTACTTTGTTTGATTTCAAATTGTCTTCTTAAATTGCAAATCGGAATGTGTCTAATGCTTAAGTTCGAACCGCGATTCGATATTACTAGAATTTGATTACGAAACTGAAGATGAGCTTATCAATGCTAGCTCCAACTAAACACCGAAAAGTTACTTCCCCTTAGTTTGAAATTGCCATTAGTACTATGGTGGAAATCACAGGCATCTGGAGCATTGAGTTCCTAAAATACCTCGGCCAGTATCAAACAGGAATTGGCCTCGGAAATAATAAGGTCCATCTTGGCCTACCAAGGAGATGTTCAAACACCCAAGCGATATGTTAGACCAAAGACAGAAGGAGGGGAGAACTATTACCACCTATGTGTGTGTAAATGTTATATTATTTATATATCTGATATATATTTTAGTAAAATATAAAAAGTGCCCATATGAGAAACGTAATGGAAATGTCTTTTATTTTTAGTGGTTGGGGTTAAGTCTGCTTCCAACTGACAGATCCTGAGATAGTAAATAATATGTTTTGGGCTCCAGTGACCAGTGGTAAAATTAAGAACACAAATATTATATATATATTGGTTACAATTGACTGGTGCAAAAACACAGCGTTTTTACAAACTTCATTTTTTATAATTAAAATTTACTTTTCTTTAAGTTTAACCATAGACGTTTGGTTTATATGTCCGTGCTAAAAGCATACCTCTTCTCCAAATATAATCTTTGACTGTTAGTGACATAGTTAAATACATTTATTTATCAAAGTTGTAGAGTGTTTTGATAACTGAGAGCTCAATGTAATGGCACAATTGGATGCCTGTTCACTAATTTAGCTCTCAAAATAAATAAGATCATCATGCTAGTGGTCTAGCAAAATGGGGTTGAACACAAAAACCAGCACACAAGGTTAAATTCTATAATATCAACTGTTGGTGGTGATGCAGAAACATTGCAAGATGCTGACATTTTTACTGTGTCAATGAATATTGCGGACATTTAAATTTCAATTTTATCGTTATTTTCAAAGGGCTGTATGGTACCAGTGGTGTGACCGGCTCTGAATTCCTAGCTTGTTCTGATGAAAAATGACAGAAGGGGTAATGGTTCTGTTTTTTTCAAAATTCGGACAATTATTCAACAATTAAGTACCCTACTGGTTTTAACCAGAATGTACTTGCATGTTTGTACAATTAATCAACAAAGTATGATGGTTATATCAACATTGTATTGGAATTTCAACATGATAACAATTTCATTTTTATATCAAATCTTAAATTTGGTCCAAAGCTTAAAGCTACTCTCTCACAGATTGACAGTTCTTCTTGGTCGTATCTCAAAAGCCTTTCAATTGATATCAAAGTAGTAAGGGAGGTGAATATTTAAATTAAATGTATACAAATAGATGGCTTAAAGCAATATGGAAAAATGATTTTTTCAGCAGTTTTCCAAACAATTGAAATCTGTGATATTATGTTTGATCTTATATGACTAAATTGATGAATTTATGCCAAATTTCATTCCTATTAGTTCTGTTATATTTTATGATTTTTATTTCAGGCACTGGAATGTAATCAAATATGCCATTGTACTGAGGATTGACCTGCAATACATGGAAAACATGTAACCCAACTGCAAAGCCAACCTGGAAGGGAAAATAAGTACAAGATGGAAACAAAGTGGAACAACATGTTCAGTGGAACAACTTGATATTTGATGACTTACATACTGATGTGAAGTTGCAGATAATAGTCAACTGTTGGCCACTGATTAGTAAATACAAAAAGTTAGTAAATATAAAAAGTATCATTAAACCCTCGATGCCTGAAGCAATACAATCAGACGCTGGACATTTACTTTACAACCTAGATAGAGCCAGACTCCTTAATCATGCTTGGTAGTGCTACTCAGTGGTAACCCTCTTGCAGTCAATTTTAAATAGTTAAATATAATTTTCAGAGTATTTGAGTGAACTTTACATTTAAACGGGACAGTATATTTCTTCACTGTGGATCATTTTAACAATTGAAAGTGCATATTTATATATATTCATGCAACTGTGTGGTAAAGGATTCATCTACGCTTAAAACAGTTTTCATAACAAGGAGAGAAGATAACAGAAACAGAAACAGATGGAATTGGCAGACCAAATAAAGAAAACGATTTTGTTTAGTTCAATTTAAAATACTTAGGTCTTAATAGGGCACATGCCATATTGTAAATTGGGCTCTTTAAAATGTGAGAAAGTGAATGTGGTCCAGAGGATAAGCCTAGGTGTCAGCCTCAAATCCAAGGTTGTGGGTTGACGGTTCAAGCAAGGTTCTACTAAAACACAACATGGGATAACGATTGATCAACAACAACAAAACGGCTGACTTCCTGTTTTGCTTAAAAAGCATCTCCTCTGAAACTACCGCTCTAAATTCAATGAAACTTTACAAGAAGCTTTCTTGGGTGACCCTCTATAAAAATACAACAAGGAGTCACGATTGTTCAACAACAACAACGACAGCACCAACAACAAAATGGCTGACTTTTTTAGCTTTAAAAATCATCTCCTCTTAAACTTCAGTTCTAAATTCAATGAAAATTTACAGGCAGCTTCCTTGTGTGAAGTTTTACAAAAATACAACAAGGGTTCACGATTAATCAACAACAACAACAATTACAGCAACAACAACAAAATGGCTTACTTCCTATTTTGCTTTGAAAAAATATCTCCTCTAAACCTTCCAGTTCAAATTCTATTAAACTTTACAGAAAGCTTCCTTAAGTGACCCTCTATAAAAATACACCAAAGATCATGATTGACCAACAACAACAAAATGGACAAAATGTTAAAACTGATAGTTATGTAAAGTTTACTCTTGAAGCAAGGGCAGCAAGTCTTGCTATATGGTCTCCCTTTTTGATGGAGATTCCACTTCTTTCTATTTTAATAACAAAGGAGTAGATTTTAAATTTTATTAAGTCTTCAACATAGTCAGTTAAAATTATTGCTCATTTTTTATGTTCATAGATTCAAATAATTATTAAAACTTTATTCTCTAGAAGGAATTTCATTTTTACTAAATAATAGATTTAATAATCAGACTTTACCATTGAACTTCATGTAGATTATTCTAAGCTACAATCTTATCTTATGTGTGGATAGTGAATAAGCCTTTATGGATTGAAAGAAAATTGGTTTTGAACATGTAAAGGAAGGTGATGTTGACATAGATGGAAGAAGCAATGATATAAGTGGAAGGTGCTTAATGTGTTCTTATATTTGTTTATTAAAGCTTAAGGCACTTTATTGATTTTATTGGATGGTGCATTGTTTGTTGTTTGTGTATCTATACTAAAAACTCTTTCAGTGTGCAAGCAATTTAACATAGTTTTGTTAGTGTGCAGGCAATTGAAAGAAGTTCTGTGTGTGTGCAGGCAATTGAACAAAGTCCTGTCAGTGTGCAGGCAACTGAAAAAAGTCCTGTCAATGTGCAGGTATCTGTACCAAGTGCTGTCAGTGTGCAGTCAATTATCAAGTCCTGTCAGTGTGTATGCAACTGAACAAAATCCTGTCAGTATGCATATATGAGAATAAAATTATGTTAGTGTGTAGGCAACTGAATGAAATCCTATCAGTGTGAAGTCAATCACCAAGTCCTGTCAGTGTGCAGGCAACTGAATGAAATCCTGTCAGTGTGAAGTCAACCACCAAGTCCTGTCAGTGTGCAGGCAACTGTGACAAGTCCTGTCATTGATTATCCAGGCAACATGTTAGATCAGTATATTTTTCAATATTCGAAACAATATAGAGAAGAAAATTAGAACAAATATCAAGCTTTATTGATTACAACGGTTACACTCTTTTACTCAGGTGAGCGATTTAAGGGCCATCATGGCCCTCTTGTTATTTCATTGATTGTATGGGTGTATTTTCTAAAATCATTAAATGATGTAATAAAAGTTATTCTGAATTTCCTTGTTCTTGTTTGAAGAAAATGTGACTGGTAATTTATTTAGACAAATAAAATCTATAACTCAGTTGCATAGTTATGCTTTAGTTCTCTTCTTGTTAGTTTATGGTGAAGACTGGGACATTCAGTATTTTTTTATAATTTAAGATTTAATTTGGTATTGGCAACTTAAATCCATGAATAAGGGGTAAAAAAACCCAGAAAGATTGTGTAGTCTCCCAAAATACCCAATGCACTTAAAAGGGCTTTGCACAGAAATGAAATTAAAAATAGGAGCAAAACCTTAATCATAATCAATATTATATTGGATTGCATACTGATGGCTCCATCATTGCTTGTCTAATATTTGAAATAAAATTAAGGGACATATGCATGTTGATCAAATCTGAGAGTTACTGGAACTACCAGTATACTTGCTTGCATTTTATGGAGCTGGACATTAAAAAGTCATTATGTGAACAGTGATCTATTAAAAAGGCTAATTATTAAAAAAAGGTTGTTAAGTGTTATTGAAAAAAGGTCTGGTGAACATTGATGAAAAGCTTAGTAACCTAGCTATATAGTTTGCTTTAGGCTTTTATTTACCAGAAATAAATGTTCACTTGAGTATCTTATCAGTTACTGTTTTGGTTGTTATATTTTAATAAAAAAGGACAATTTACTCATATATATTAAGACTAATAGTTATTGATTTAGATAAATATTTTGTGTATGGAAACTTTTAATGAGAGTGTTTATTCAAAGCCTAAAAGAAAAAGTGAGCTCTATCTGAAGCATGATCCACCGTGATCAAATACTATTTGAAGACAAATCAAGTTCTGCCAACTTAGCCAACACAAAGATTTGGACGAACTCCCACGCACTTGTATGGTATATTATTCAATGAGCATTGAGCGGCAAGTCACCACCCTATCCCAACCCAACATAACTTATTACACAAAAATGTTCAGTTTGCAGCCCGAACCCAATAATGCTGCATCAAAGGCATGCATGGGTATCAACTGATAAAGCTGACTGGGGGGGGGGGGAGCTCACACCCACTCTATTACAACCCACAGAGGTCTGGACAATGCAATCAATGTTGTTTTTTTAAACAGAATAGTAATGTGTTTTTTTGAATGGCAAGGAGAGCTGACAACACACACGCAATCTATGACGTTTAGTCCATACATGCATTTAATCTGCTATATTGGTTAATGCATGCCATGAACAATATGACCATTTTGATTATTGTCAAGTACATTTTCTGTGTGTTCACCATTTTTCTAGAGGGAAAAGTGTACTTCAGGTATAAAAAACATCTAAATATTCAACATTCTTTGATGTTACAATAAATCTCTTCTATTAAACAAGCACATTTAATTTAACACTATCCATTTCCTTGTTGTTACAATGGGCCGGATTGAAAATGGTGTTAATCGCCGTACAGTAATTTCGTATATCCCTAATACTATTTACGTGGTCAATCTCGAAGCTTGCCAGAGAAGGCAGAGTTGTTTCGATTGCTAAAATACATGTAGGTTGTTCCTAAAATCGTGCCATTTGTCATTTTCTGATATTTCCAAATTAAAATGTATTATCTATTTACAGAAGCATAAAATCACATCAATATTTTTGTAGTTGTTTACACAGGGACACATTGAAAATTGGAATTTGCTACATACAGTCTCCGACTACAGAATGGGATGATTAAATTTGGCTTGTTTGTCTAAAACCAATATAGCTATACCAACATATTGCATACCATTATAAAAGGTCCTCTTTTCATGTCACTTTTTGAAAAATGGATTATTTCTATGTTGATTAAGCAATTTAAATAAAACCGGAATCTACCATGAAATTATTTTAAGTTACATACCTTGTTTCTTTCTTGTATATCAAAGACAATAATTATCTTCAGATGTGTTGTTTATCTCATTATATGTACCCAAAATGATATTAATCAACATTTTAGACACAAACAATGAGCCAGATGCCTTGGTATGAAATCAGATTTAGACAACGATTATCTACTACTGGCCAAATGAACGTATAAGTTCACCTTATTACAAGCGTGAGCTATATTTTAAGCACTATGGTCAAGTATTGTTACTACTTAGTATCTTAATGTTGTCAAACAATATGCACTAAATAATGTTGTCCATATAAAGGGTCCACATATAAACAGCCACTTCAGAGTCATTGGACGTTGTTTGAATTCACTAAAGAATTAAAATTTAGACACATTTAAATTAAAATACGTAAACCAAGAAAAGAACAAGAGCTGTCACAGTGTGTGACAAATGCCCCCGAATGTGACATTGACCTATGAACAAGGTCAGTACATGAAAACTTAAAGATCAAAGAAATACATATGGCAAGTTATTTTAAATTGCCTCTGGAGATAAAAAAATACCACACATACTTGACAACCTACATTCTTATGTCCTTATATTCAGCATTCCATTGTGAATAAACACTAAGTGTATCTTTCACCTTAGAGGTAAGGACATGGGTCTTGCACGTGACAATTCGTCTTGGTATGTCGAACACATGTGGCAAGTTATTTTAAAATCTGTCCATACAAGAAAAAGTTACAGTCCGGACATAACAACCAATACTCTGTATCCTTTTATGCAGTAATCCATTGTGGATAAACACCTAAGTGTGACCTTGACCTTAGAGGCAGGGACACGGGTCTTGCACCCGACACGTCGTCTTGGTATGTCAAACACATGTGGCAAGTTATTTTATCTGTCCATACAAGGGAAAATTACAGCCCGGACACGACAACCTATACTGTATGTCGTTATATGCAGCATTCCATTGTGAATAAATACTAAGTGTGACCTTGACCTAAGAAATAGGGACACGGGTCTTGCACGCGACACGTCGTCTTGGTATGCCCGAACACATGTGGCAAGTTATTTTAAAATCTGTCCATACAATAGAAAGTTACAGCCAGCACACGACAATCTATACTCTATATCCTGATATGCAGCATTCCATTGTGAATAAACACTAAGTGTGACCTTGAACTAAGAGGTAGGGACACGGGTTTTGCACGCGACACGTCGTTTTGGTATGCCGAACACATGTGGCAAGTTATTTTAAAATCTGTCCATACAAGGGAAAGTTACAGCCCGGACACGACAACCTATACTCTATGTCCTTATATGCAGCATTTTATTGTGAATAAACACCTAAGTGTGACCTTGACCTTAGAGGTAGGGACACGGTTCTTGCACGCGACACGTCGTCTTGTTATGTCGAACACATGTGGCAAGTTATTTTAAAATCTGTCCATACAAGGGAAAGTTACAGCCCGGACATGAGTTATTGAGCCGGACACACGGACGGACGGACGGACGGACGGACGGAAGGACGGACGGACAGACGGACAGACGGACGGACGGACGGTGCGATTTTAATATGCCCACCTTCGGGGGCATAAAAACAACGAGAGTTTCACAGGACACTCTTGAGGATGAAATTTCATAGCGGTTTTATCAAGTATGCAAGTATCAGTTATTTTAGTTGGAACGCAAAAAAATTAAAGATGTCTCAATATGGACGTCAATGGTATATTTTGATGACTCGTAGCTTCAAAACAGTTTTTCGAATATTGAAAATGTAAAAACAGTCTCTAATTAGACCTATACTGTTTTGATTGTATACCAATTTTAAGACATTAACTCGAAAATATGTTCAGCGTTGCTTTCCACCTTAATATAATGCACCATTCAATTGTAATAACAGCCCCCCCCCCCGGTCTAGGGAATAGCAGGGACTTTGACTTTTGGTCCAGCCAACCCCGGCTAAAATCACCGCCCTGCGGACACGAACAGATGGTAAAGTCCCCGCCGAATGTCCCGCACCCCAAGGACCCCGGTTAGGGCCATTCCCCACTATATTTAAAGCGAAGACATAACCAACGCATTCACCCAGCACTGTGGGGCCACCTGACAGTTAAGAACACGGCCCATTTCCCCGGTAACCCCCCCGTCCATTGGGGGACCGTGGTTACAATTGACTGGTGCATAAGCAAGCAACAAAACAACGTCAAATGACCCTGACGCGGTAGTCATTCTAAAATGCCTTCCAGGCTTTTTAAAAAAAATGCTTAACCTGGATATAAACATTACAAAAAAGCATGGACGGCATTTTAGACGGACTAATGACGCGGCCGTTTATATGCGGACCCTTTATATGTACTATATATTATTACTTTCGTTTGCCAACATTACTTAATGAAAACAATACTTGACATTGGTACGGAAAATATCACTCACATTTGTAATAAGGTGACTTATACGTTTATTTGGGCAGTTGTAGATAATCGTTTCATCGGCCCTGTTGTCCCAACTTAGTATAAATGGCAATTGTAAAGTCAGGGAAAGTAACTTTTCCGTGATTAGTTGAAGCTAGCATTGACAAGCTCATTTTCAGTTTCGTATTGATCAAATTCTAGTTTTATCGTATCGCGGTTTGAACTAAAGCAATAGACATCTTCCGATTCGCAATATATGAAGACAATTTCACATCAAACGAAGTAACATTTCAGTGATAAGTTGACATTTACATGTTTAGTTTCGTAATCGAAATCGAGTTAAGCGTATTGCGGTTTGGCGTTTAGCGTTAGCCACATAGCGGTTTGGCGTTTAGCATTAGACACATAGCGGTTTGCAACATCGTGAAATTTGCTAGCATGATACAGACAATGTCTATTCATGAAACATGGAAAACATAATGTAAATAACGATATAGCACTTTATAACAACGAATTAAACAATACATGAATGGAATGTATTGTAAGAGATTACTAATAAAGCATTTAAATGTCAACACATTGCCAATTTCATTTTTGACCCGAATACCGCTCCATACTTACGTGACGGCATCAGCACGAAATTTTACTCCTGAAAAATTAATATCGCCTCTTGTGTTTGAGCGCTGCAATAATTAAAATGCAATGTTTGGCTTCAACAATAACGATTTAAATACACTGTATATCAAAAAGAATTGTTATTGTTTTAAACTTACAGAAAATTATAGAAAATCAGGCAAATTTCAAATTACCTGATTTAAGTATAAAATGAAACTATATACAACGAAGCAGGCAAAAAATACCTCACTGAATTTATTGTTTCAACGCACAAACCATTCAAGCAGAGTTTTTAAGTGTTTCATACTTTGTTCGTTTAAACTTGATTTCGCATTCGCCAAGCTTTGGAAGTTAAATAATCTAGAAAAAACTTCCTTTAAAAAACAAACATCTCATGCATCTTTCTTATTTCAGCACTGTCGGAGTTTAAGCAGCCGCGAGCGAACCAGACGCGTGCCCCATCTATAAATTCCATGTCCTACGTTTAACATTTATTTTTAAACATAATGTAATTGAACCGCTGAATCACATCATAAAAAACATTGTCAGTAACCCCGATACTCTTCTACAATATGGTTTGTTTAGTACCGTGGAAGATTTTCCTGAAACCGCCATTTTATTGGTACATACTCCATTAGCGGTTACGATTTTTTTAATTGCTTAACTATGTTTACATGTTAAGGAGACGATACAATAAAAATCCTACATACCTCCAGCACAAACAATTACCAAAGCTGGTGAAATGCCGAATCCAAATGAAGAACATGTACGAAATGAAAACAGTTAAACATGACACAAGAAGGAAGCGAAAAAAGAGAATCCGGGTCCATCCTCAGGTGTTCATTAACATTGAACATACCAACGGTCAATATGATGGAAAGGCGCATGAATTCTTTGAACATGTTATACATATAGTAATTTATGTTCTAAATTATCATATATGAGTTATGTTTAGTTAAGAAAATGGTTGAAAAACATACCAAATCTGTATAATAGTAATATGTTATCAGCGTGCACATCTGGCATAAGAGTAAATAAAAGTAAAATTAAAGATGCTCTCTTACTCCAAAATATGATAACGTTGTATTCTTAATATAAATGTTTTAAAATAAAGTGGTATTTTAATCCTTTAAAACCGCATAACCCTATACGTCCAATGTAGTAACCCCGGAACATTAATACATTGAACGCTTTACGGATATTAAACACATGCAATAAAAAAGTGATACGCAATTTAACATTTTATCATTTTTAAAACTATAAACGTTATATTATTCTTCCCACTCTGGCAATAATTAATCAAAAGCCATGTATTATTCTATAAATAATTTTAAGTGTCTAGACGTTGTGGCAACGTTATCACCAACGTTGTCATGACGTTAACTTTATTGATTATATTGTCCCAACGTTAGGAATGTAGAGTTTCCTCAACGTTGTTACAACGTTATTTTGACAACCAAAGCCCAAGATTCATACAACCTTGTAAGAAGCATTGGGTGCGGTAAGCAAAACAAAAACAAAACGTCTGTCAAATGCAATCTTAGCAATAAAAGCACACACATAGCTGATAATGTATTACCTTGTTTGATCAAATCACGTTGCGCCAGTTGTTTTATTGTTTTATTGCTGGTTTGGTAGATGATTTATTCTAATACAAATCGGGTAAGACGCATATGTCAAACATGCTCGGCAAATAAGAGGGTGCGTGATTAAGAAAGCTAGATGATTATTATTTAATTTTCTTCCCTCTTAGCAAACAGGTATTTTTCTTATTAAAATCATTTTAAAGTAATTCAATTTTACGGAATACCATATTCGATTAAAATTACAAATCGAGAGCTTTCACTCGTATGTTAATTTTAAATCTGAACTGCGTCTATTTAAGGGACCAGGACCAGGTTGTCAGAACGATTTTGTAATCAAGGGAATCAGGGGAAAATGACCTTGAATTATTTATTCGATAACTCATCATTTTAACAATAAGTGGTGGAAAATGTTTATATATTATTGAGGCACTTACGTTTTAACATAGTTGCTACAACGTTACAAAATAACATTTACATGACACAACCTTCACACAAAGTTAAACTAACGTTATTTGTATACTGCACTAACGACCACTTTGGTCTCCATCATGAAATAAAATAAAGTAGCGCGAGGCCATCAATTGAAATCTTGTATGGGAGGGTTAAGGCTAGCAAGAAAGGCAAACACATTTTCTATACACCGCTATGCCGGGTTGCATTGATATTTATACCATTAACCAATATAAAACGCACATCATATCAGCACATGATACCCTTATCTCATTGCGACTATACGTAATCATCGCTATTTGAAAAATCCGTATTTATTTTCCTGTTTGACATCTTTTCCATCGTGACCATTGCTCTTTGAAATATAATAATTAATCATTAAGATTGACAATGGGGAAAACATCGAAAAAAGGTAACCTTTTTTAATCGTACATCAAAGTATTTAATTTCACTGGTTTTAATCGAGAACTAGTCCTATATGGGCATCTGTTTTAATAACAACGTACAAAAAACATGTACATAAAGGAACTTAATTATTACAACACAGTTTGAATAATGATATTCGAACACATATTTGCATCAACTTCATTCATGAGAACCATGACTATTTTTACAACACCAATAGTGTTGGTCCCAGTGACACAATCTGCGCAATTATTTTATTGCCGGGGGAAAATGTTTATCATTTGTCCCACATTATATATATATATATATATATATATATATATATATATATATATATATATATATATATATATATATATATATATATATATATATATATTGGGTGGGATCCCATTGGGTTTCTTAACATATCTCTTTATAGCAAGGGCTTGGTCATCAATCGTTATCTTGAATAACAGTGTCACGTTTACCAAAGTAAACAAACACATTTTCTATACTCCACTGCGCAGGGTTATCAAATTGGGCTGACAGACTACTTATATTACAAACACGATCAGCTCATGATTAGACTATACCTAAAAATAGTTGTTACGTTATGTAATCCTTATTTATATTCCTGTTAAACACCTACTTAATCGTCACCGTTGCCTGTTGGGATACAATCTTTAATTTATTCAGATATGGGAAAAGCACAGGGTAATCGAACCAGTAAGTGTTTTATTTTACTAATGCAACTTTTGTTATTTTAATCGAAAGCTAGTCCTATATAGGGATTTGTTTTATTTACAACGTACTAAACTAAATGCACGCAAAGGAACATAAATATTATTTTAACTAGGTTTAAACAATGATATTCGAATACATATTTGTATGAACTTGATTCAAGAAAAACAGCAACAACAATAAGTTCACTTTTAAGTATTTTAATATGAATTCCGAGATTTACTTACTTATATTTAAATTTATTTTCGAATATGTCTATTATTTGTCAACGAGTTTAAATACTACTTTTCTTCACAGTAATCAAAGCGGTTTTTGCATTTTCTGAAAACTGAAATTCGATGGGATCCCGTTGTTTTCTACATATTTCTATTTAGAGCACGGGCTTTGAAACTGGGTATTGATGAATCGTTTAATAATGTGAAGTTATTTTTATGAATTCACACATGGGATTTTATTTGTGGTTGTATTGGCAAACAATTTACCAATTAAAATCCCGTTCAAACAATTATTACGTAAGATATAAACACTTAAACAAGTTTAGAGCTACGGCCCCAGAGATCCAGTGTTTGACACAAGGGAGGGTGTAACCGCTCCGACTTCTTTTATTTTCATATTTCATGGTCCGCTTCGACTGATTTGTATGTTCTTTTAACTTTATATTTTCTATTTTTTTTGATCTAGGTCGTTCCGTTCGCAAACCAAAGTCAGGATGCAAGGGAAAAGAGAAAAAAGGTAGGAACAGTTAAAACCAAAAGTACTTTTTATAAATTGTTTCAGTGTTAGTGAGTCAAATCTTTTAACAATCAAACTCAAAAAGGACGGTCTAGTGGTATAAGTGTCTGCCTCTCATTCAAATGGTTCGAGCCACATCAGGGACGTTCCTTTGGCCTATAAATATGGGGCATGTTCCTATCAAGGAAACGGACCGGAGGTTGATTGATGTCAAATGATAGATTGGTCACACACAAGCTGAGCGTCATACGATTACAGATTCAAAACAGAGATGAAAAAAAGAGAAGAAAAACCAGCATGCATATTATGTTAAATAGTCCAAGTTTAATTGCTTTTTGAGCTTAACGATATAATGAAAAA
Organism: Mya arenaria; assembly: GCF_026914265.1. Lineage (NCBI taxonomy): Eukaryota > Metazoa > Mollusca > Bivalvia > Myida > Myidae > Mya > Mya arenaria. The sequence goes on from NC_069136.1 coordinate 34,375,479, forward strand.
AACATAAGATTTCCATGGACTATCAAATAAATAGTCAATTTCAGAATAATCGTTGTTTCAGCGGAAACCACACAGGTCAATATTCATATTTTTCAGGGACATTCAAATCCGATGCTTTCCAGAAAAAAATCAGGTCGGGAGTAAGCACTAAAGATGAATTTAGATGGAAAGCGAAACGGTACATAAAAGCTTTAATTTATATCTATATATTAAGACTGTGTTTTAATAGTAACTTAGTATATGAAAGCCTGATGGATACATGATGCAAAGACACATTAATAGTGAATTATACTAAAATAAAAAACAGCGAACCTTACCAAGTCTTCTTTAAATTTTAATGGAATTAAAAATGTGCTATAGTATTAATTAAGGACACACCTTTAAAATATTATATGTTCAGTTTTAAATATTGAGGTGATAAGATTTATCGGAGCAAACACCAGTCCAAGGCGACGACCAATATATATTATCTCATTAACTTCTTCATACGCGCATACAGAATTATTTAACTCTTGAGATACATAAATCTCATTCAGACATACCGTAAATAGGTGTCCCGGTAAATCATTTTTTATTTATATATGCATATATATATAAATACTATTATTCTTGACCGTTGCCTTGTTGAATTGTAGCGTTTACACTAGTCTGATTGGAATTTTAGGTGTACAACAACGAAACGCAAACTATCTGAGAGAATTAGGTATGGAGGTGGAAGGTCCGAGAAGAAAAAAGGTAGGGACAGTTAACATCAGAATTATTAGAATATAGTCACAACACTAAGCAAGTTGTAACTAAGCAATAACTAAAAAAGTTGTCTAGTGGTATGAGTGTCTGCCTCACAAACAAAAAGCTTTAGCGTAACCTCTGTATAAGTTACTACCAAGGAAACGGCCCGGAAGGTGGTAAATACCTATCAGCATATAGATCAACACATTCAAACTGAAACAAGCTAATCTTAAGTCTAAAACAACAACTTAATTTTAGAATTCACATTTTTCATTTTCTCATATACCACGAATTAATGCTACTTGTAGTTAACGACTTTGCGATAAAAATAATCAGATTTTCATGGACTATGAAATAAAGGAGGTTTTGAAATAAACAATGTTTCTGTTGACATAATACATATTATATAATTCAATGTATACATATTTCAGAGTCCCACAAAGGGTATGCACGACCATTTAGACCCAGGTCAGGCCCTCAGCCTGTGCCGATTGACAATTTTCCGGGCGGAGTTTCACGTCCATGGACAAGTCTGCCGAAAGCAAACTTAAGGACATCGTTCGGATGTTTTCGGTTAAGTTTTAATTAATATATCCAATAACAAGTTCTTTAATGAATGTTTAAAAGTGAAACAAAATCATATCAATCACTTAAGGATGTGTCTTTCTGCAAAATAATTGAGAGTACAGGTATGTCAGACACTTGAATATACAATGTTTTGTTTATTACCATGTACATACATATTGACATATTTCATTTAATATATGTTATGAGTAATTATCGATGTACAATGTATAAGTCGGAAATAAACATTTTGTCATGTAATCAATGCAATGATGTTGGTTGTTATGTGACTGCGTCGGCCCCAATGGGAGTATCAGTGTTGTTTGGTTGTCAAGCATAATTCACAGACAGAATGGTAATACTGGTATGTGCTACGCTGGTTCATTAACGTGCCGTATTGTATAACGTTGACACACGAGACCTTCGTTTAATATTCCTCCCGGAATACGGTTAGAAGCAAGCCCTGGGTCGAGAGATAATTGTTCTGTTTCTGGACCAGGGATCCTACAGATTGCCGCATGTGCGTAAGTAAGCTCTATATTGGTTCTTCTAGTATCTTTCGTTCTAAACAAGACAAACAAACTTACACGGGAAAACAGAAGGCTTGGTTTCTTTCGGGCAATAAATATTTTTGAACATACCTCCCCTAACTGCTCCGGTTTGACTGAGATATTCATTGTTGATTCATATGGAAACGCTGTCAATGCCAAACAGCACTGGCCTCAGTATTAAAAGATGAAGTAAAGTTCAACGACATCGAAGAACCATCATTGCGGACCTTAACGCCCCTGCAATATACGTTTTCGCAAGATTTGTTCAAGATAAACAGCACGGTAAATGCAGTTACCATCTTGGATAAAAGTACTTCAAACCAACTAAAGCATCCAACGTATGAAACAGCAGCCTCTGTGTAATCTAAACTGTTTATTGTACCCAGTGGTAAGTGCAGAACTGACCACGCCCGCTAGTGTATACAACAGAAGCCTCGGTTTGATCGAGACAGTCCATTGTCTGCAAGATTAAGTGCTACACTGACCACGCCCGCTAGTGCATGAAACTGTAGTTTTAGTTTAATCGAGACAGTTCATTGTCCGCAAGGATGAGTGCAGCACTGACCACGCCCGCTAGTGTATGAAACAGCAGTTTTAGTTTAATCGAGACAGTTCATTGTCCGCAAGGATAAGTGCTGCACTGACCACGCCCGCTAGTGTATGGAACAGTAGTTTTAGTTTAATTGAGATCGTTAATTGTCCACAATGGTAAGTGCAGCACTGACCACACACGCTAGTGTATGAAACAGCAGTTTTGGTTTAATCGAGACAGTTCATTGACCGCAATGGTAAGTGCTGCATTTAACACGCCCGTTCTTGTATGAAACAACAGCTTTGGTTTTATCGAGACTGTTCATTGTCCACAAAGGTAGGTGAAGCGTTGTCCACGCCTGATTTCAGGCTAACATCGGCTTTCGCGTTTATCTATACGAGCCGAAATAAGTAACCGGGCATAAAACAATAACTGGTGATAGTGGTCAACAGAAATTTCATTATAAACAACCATTCAAATTACACATTACTACACATGTGATTTAAAGGATTATGTCCAATTAAACTATCACTCACAGTTGCTATATATTCCGGTTCGTATAAGCCATGGAATATCTTAGTCGTAAACCACACGGTGTTTAAGAGCGTAAAGGTACGGACAGAATGCGTTAAGTTCATACATTTTCTTGAAACGCAGGGGCGTAACGCCTAGAAATATACGACCATACATACAATCTGTATTTAAAAGGATGTACGTGAAGTTAGCGGCCTAGCGGCCAAGCGGCATGAAGTTAGCGGCCTAGCGGCCTTTCAGCCTGGCGGCATGAAGTTAAAGGCCTAAAGACCTATCGGCCTAGCGGCGCGATTTTGGCGGTCTTGCGGCCTAGCAGCCTATTTTTTTCGCTATTTAAAAGCAATTGCTTATGCATTTTCTTTGAAAACAATGGTAAACTAATGTGTTTTTATACATTAGCATAGCGGCCTTAAATTGTTCTCTTTACCAGAGCATTTCTCTTCTAAAAAAATAATAAATGTACTGCTTTAATACACAAATTATCAATCTGAAGTGATTTTAAACATTTTTTTTCAAAACAGTCGATCAAGCACTTAAGCACTTCACAATGGTAAGTGCGGTACTGAACACGCCTGCTACTGTATGAAACAGCAGCCTCGGTTTGATCGAGACTGTTCATTGTCCGCAAGAATAAGTACAGCACTGACCACATCCGCTAGTGTCTAAAACAGCAGCCTCGGTTTGTTCGAGACTGTTAATTGACCGCAATAGTAAGAGCAGCGTTGTCCACGCCTGCTCTCAGGCTAGTGTCGGCATTGGCGTTTTTCTTTACTAGCTGAAATAAGTAACCGTGCAAGGGCAAAGGATGTCGTAAGGACATTTTAACGCAACGCAAATTACGCAGAAAACGGTGTTACGCCTGGAAATTAACGATCAGAAGCCTTACAATCTGTATTGAAACGGGGCCCAGCACAGTTACTTTACTTTGCTGGTATCATTTAAGTAGAAGCTAAGTTATATTAAATGATCCCGAAATGTCACAGATACCAGAAAAAATGAACTCTTGCATGGCGGTGTATAGAAAATGTCTGGTAGCCTAGACCTTCTTATACAATAATCCGATTGAAGACCTCGCGCCCCCTTTGGTGATTTATTTCATATTAAAGATGGTGTCCAAGATGACCGCTGAGTTTTACGAAATCCACAATATACATTGAATTGTGTGTTAATGATTTCCTTTTTTCCAAATCTATAATTGATATATATGAACCAATACATTCTCATTAAATCTAACATATTTCAGCCGTCTAAACAAGCAAAACTGACATATTTGTTTGGTGTTGTTGCTAATACCGTTTTTAATGGAAAGTCAGTTTTTTGTAAACATTTATAGCCCATTGGTACACTACTTGCATATAAATGATATCGACTATAAATAAACCAAAATGGTGTCCAAGAAAAACACCCACATAACCTTAGAGTAAATAAAACGTGCACTATCATTCTGTTTTGCATCGAAAACCATGCCAGTATATTATGATGTTTGAATTGAGAGCTATAGCATATAATTCATCGAAGACAACTTGATAATATTTGCTACTATTCTGTATCTTTAATGCCCTAATTGTATGCCTTTTTGTAAGTTCTTATGAACTTATTAGATTGCGTTGATAAACATATAAGTATTCGAACATTACTTTATCAATACCCAGCTACTTGACGATATATGACGATGCCTTCACGGTTAATCATGGCCTTTTCATAGCCGAAACGTACCGTAAGAACATCAGTCCAGATTTTGAGCGATTCGATACACTTTCTTGATCCTGTAAAACATTATCATTTGAACATTATCGTAGTAGCAAATACGTAAAAACGTATCAGTAGCAGCGTTGTCGATCGTGCTAATAGTCGTAGCTGATCATTTATTATTTTGTATATTCAAGATAAATTTCATAGTAGACAAATCTGAGGTCGCGTCTTAACCTTAGCCAAACGTTGTACAGCGTTTGAATCTGTCTTTGTGCTCTAACAATACGTAACAAAACGTATTTCATTCGTAGTTATTCAACCTTTATTGTGACAAGGAAACCAGGCGCAATTGCCACTGAAGACAACGAAGGTAATGTATTTCAGGTCATACTATTTGCTTGTTTGTACTTCTTTTCGGTTTGGTCGAAAACAGTTTGTTACAGCCACGTCTAATTTGAAGGGAAAAAAAAAGATTTATGGCCCCTCGAGATATGAATATACTCGTATACATTAGTGATCAAGACACGTGACAGAAGGCATAGCAAGTCTCCTCGATAATGGATCCGATTATTATTCTACGAAGAACTGTACGAATAATGTGGACTCGTATCCATTAGTGACCAAAACACGTGACATAAGGCGTAGCAAGTTTCCTCGATCATGGATCCCATTATTATTCTACGAAGAGTGTATGATGAATGCGGATACTAACGACTTCTGTTCGTGTACCGATCTATTTCGCCCGTATATTGGCCTAGCATGACTCTGTTATGGAGGTGTTTCGTTTACTCCAAGATTATATACGTCGAGTAGTCGTTGTTTGTCATGTATTGTTCGGACTTGAACACTCATCGTATAATGGAAGGGGGCCATTGTCGTGACATATTAATAGTCGTTTATATATTGATGTTATTCGCATTATCGTCGAGGATAAACCTCCTGCAATTAATGACATGTTCATTCTATTTCACCCGATAAACACCTCACTACAATTGTGGAGACGATCTATGTTCTGCTGGTATTCTACTCACACGATCTTATCGTAAAGAAGCAAATCGTTACTTCAAATGTGACGGCATGCCATCACTATGAATCTTCTGCAGTCTTTTCAAATCATGAAATACCATTATTGCTCGTAAATTGTAAAATATCTTCAGAAAGGCTGTCATTCGGGGCCAATGGAGGCAAAATCTGTACAGTGTGAGTCATGCTTAAAAGGTCAACAAAGTACAATGAACTTATGCCAGTCTTTCTTTCTATCACCATACTATCTTCTTGTTGCCATCTTACCATTTTCATTGCAAAATTATAATAACTTTAATATGTCATCTCTTAAAGGGGGGGGGGGGGCACAATGAAGGTTGTTACATTTTTTTATTATTTGATTGCATTATTATTTTCAACTCATTTGGCTTTATGATCAAAGCAACAAAACATGTGTAATGTCGTATTAGAGCGTCTCGGTTACCTAGATATGCAAAATCATTTCCTATACACCGCTGCAGGGTTCTTAACTTCGGCTGACGGACTATTATCAATTTAAACGCAAAAACTCTTATCAGCTAATGATACCCTAATCCCACTGAGACAATACGTAAACATTGCTTTTTGGAAAATCCTTATTATTTTCCTGTTTCACATCTTTTCAATATTTTTACATATTTCACATGTTTCGTTGCTTGTTAAATTATAGTTTTAATCTAATCATATGGATTTATAGCTGTTTCCCAACCATGGGAAAAACAACCAAACGAGGTAACTTTTCTAATTATAACTTTAAGTATTTTATTTTGCTGGTGCAGTGTTTTCTTTTTTTAATCGAAAACAACTCCTATACGGGCATCAGTTTTAATAAAAACGTACAAAACAGCATGAACAAAAAAGGAACACGAGTATTATAACACAAGTTAAAGAACGATATTTGGATACAACTTGCAACAATATAATTCCTGAAATAACAATAGTTCTCCAACAACTAGGAATCATCAACTAGGGATCCCAATGCCATATCACACAACCTGCGCATTAAACAAAAGTATGCTTTTAAAATAGGATAACACTGATACTGAGATCAGTTTACTCAGCATTTAGTTATATGTACTACATTCTTCTTTACGGTGATTAAAGTTTATACATTTTCTGAAAACTGAAATATTTTGGGATCCCATTGGGTTTCTACACACATCTTTTTATAGCACAGGCTTGATCACGAATATTGATGATTCGTTTTATACTATAAAGTTAATGTAATGAATTCATACAATACACGTTTTCTTGGTTGGGGGGGGGGGCTTGTGTTGAGTTTGGCCAATCATTAAAATACCGGGTTAAATTTTAAAATCAATCTGCATTACAGCGAGTAGTAGAATTCCAGTTCAAACTATGATATCGTATAGTATCGACATTTAAATGTTAGGGACTAGGATGTCAATTGCTTGTTTTTAAACTTTTTTTATTTCTTTTAGATGCAGGTAGATCCGTACGAAAAAGGCTACCTAAATCAGGGAGAAAGACTGATAAGAAAAGAAGAGGTAAACAGATTAAGCAAAAATGATTTTTAAACTATTGTAATAAAATGGATAATTGTTTTTTCCGTGTAAGGTCGTAATATCTTTAACCAAGTGAGCATCAACAATTTTATTCACGAGGTGAAATATATTGCAATCTTACACTGATAAAAACTAATATTTTATTATATGCCTAAAATAGGAGTTTAAAGTCATTTACTTGCACTTTTAAGAAAAACAAGCGCCACACATGCACACATAACGGCATTTATGAAATGACGTCGTTGAAATTGTGCCAGAGCCTTTGCACGCTGACGTTTTGATTTGAACCTGAATGGGGGATAAAATTTCAAAACATGGAACAATATCAATTTGATATTTTCACTGTTTCTAACTTTGAAATATCAATTCTATTTCACTGGTAAATCTATATAAACCACCGGAAAAATATGATAAATTGTTATAATATTGTAAGTTTACAGCGTCAAATTGTCGAACATTCAAACCCAAAAGGGTGGTCAAGTGTTATAAGTGTCTACCTCTCATTCAAGAGTCTCGAGCCATACCAGGGACGTTCTCTTGGCCTCTAAATAAGGTCAGCTTAGAAATGGTTTCTACCACGGAAATGGACTTAAGGTTCTGTAAGCTAATTGATGGTTCACACTCGAGCTGAAATAAATAAGTATACAGTTCCAAAAAGAGGGGAAAAAGGAGCAATATCACTATGCAGATTGTGTTAAATATTTGGCAAGTTGAATAGCTCATTTGTATTGAACGATATAATGATAAAATACGATGTTCATGAGCAATCCATTAAAGCCGGTTTTATCATATGACTAGCATGAAATGTTTCAGAGGCCACTTCACATAGCATCTTAGCCAATGTTCAAATATTTCAGGGACCAACAAATATGATGCGGTTCCGAAGCGACCCAGGTCTGGTGCTGAACATGTTCCCTCTGCCGATAAATCAAGACGAAGATCAAAACGGTATATTGAAAAGTTTTGAATAGTTACTTTGTACCAGGGGTATAAAATGAAAAACAAATGTATGCATTAGGCAATGACGAATAAATGAAGAATTCTGCCAAAATTATATTCAATCATATATACCTTACCCTTTCGCTCTGCAGTGCATGCAGTTACAGGAACAAGAGTTATTTCCCTTTTGGCCTCTCAAATTAAAGTAAATGTTTTTTTTACTATATTCATGTAGGGCACACTTATATAAAATCATATCTTTTAATTATTCATAAGTTTAATAGGAGCAAACACCAGTTTAAGTCTACGATAAATATACTTCTATCATAAACAAATATAAACGTGTATAAATCTTATCATGATACATACATTGAGACGACACGCAAAGATAGCTTTATGGGAAATCGTTATTAATATAGTATATACATTTTCACCAAATTGACCATTGCATTGTATTAAATAGTGTTCACATATTCAAATTTGTTTTAGCTGTGTTCCAACTATTGAAAAGAAAACCGCAAATCGAGTTGTCCTTTCTGGTCGTAAGTATTTTATTTACAAGTAAATACTTTGTTGGATATACTGAATGTATTCTAAACAGATTCAATTCTATTTAAGATCCATGTCCTAAGGGAATCAGTTTTAAAACCATTGTTCAAAAGGGTTTCAGCCAACAGGAATCCGAGCTTTTCAACACAGTTTAAAGAATGATACAACTTGCATCAATTCATGAAAAAGCCAATATTCTTAGAAGAGCTCGGAATTTCAGTGACGCTACACCCAACTTGCGCAATAAACAATAAAACGCTTTCAAAAAGAATAAAATAGATACTGAGATGAATATTTACTTGTCATTTAATTTTATCTGAGGGTATGTTTATTATTTGTCTCAGATTATATATACCACATTCCTTCACGGGAATCAAAGTTTATACATTTAACAAACCGCAAAATGAAAAGGGAAAACGCAACTTTCCCTTTTCAGCATGGTAACATTTTTAATCAACAGAAACCCTTTGTAATGTCCTCAAAGCATTTCTGTAGGATTAGAAATATCTTTGGGAATATTACCAAACACTTCATAGTATAGTATTGAAAAGTTATAGTGTGGTTTTCAACATTTCTGGTAATATTCCCAAAAGTATCCATAGTATGCCAGGTTTTCTGGGAATATTACCAATTTGATCTTGAAAATTTGGTAACATTACCAAAACATTTTGAAAATATTTCCAAACACTTTGTAGTATAGTATTGAAAGTTGTGGTGGGGGTTTCAACATTTTTGGGAACATTCCCAAAATAATCCATACTATGTCGAGAGATTTTCTAAAATGTTTTCAGCTATGAAAAGTCACAAATATTTGGTAATATTCCCAAAATAATGAGAAACATTTTCTGCCAGGATTCTGAATTTAATGTCCAGGTTTTCTGGGAATATTACCAATTTGATCTTGAAAATTTGGTAACATTACCAAAACATTTTGAAAATATTTCCAAACACTTTGTAGTATGGTATTGAAAGTTGTGGTGGGGGTTTTAACATTTTTGGGAACATTCCCAAAATAATCCATACTATGCCGAGGGATTTTCTAAAATATTTTCAGCTATTAAAAGTCACACATATTTGGTAATATTCCCAAAAAAAGTGATGAACATTTTCTGCTAGGAATCATAATAAAATGTCCAGGTTTTCTGGGAATATTACCAATTTGATCTTGAAAATTTGGTAACATTACCAAAACATTTTGAAAATATTTCCAAACACTTTGTATAATAGTATTGAAAGTTATGGTGGAGGTTTTTACATTTGTGGGAACATTCCCAAAATAATCGATACTATGCCGAGAGATTTTCTAAAATATTTTCAGCTATGAAAAGTCACAAATATTTGGTAATATTCCCCAAAAAAGTGATGAACATTTTCTGCTTGGATTCATAATATAATGTCCAGGTTTTCTGGGAATATTACCAATTTGATCTTGAAAATTTGGTATCATTACCAAAACATTTTGAAAATATTTCCAAAAACTTTGTAATATAGTATTGAAAGTTATGGTGGGGGTTTTAATATTTGTGGGAACATTCCCAAAATAATCGATACTATGCCGAGAGATTTTCTACAATATTCCTCAACTATGAAAAGTCACAAATATTTGGTAATATTCCCAAAATAAGAGATGAACGTTTTCTGCTAGGATTCTGAATATAATGTCCAGGTTTTTCTGGGAATATTACCAATTTGATCTTGAAAATTTGGTAACATTACCAAAACATTTTGAAAATATTTCCAAACACTTTGTAGTATAGTATTGAAAGTTATGGTGGAGGTTTTTACATTTGTGGGAACATTCCCAAAATAATCGATACTATGCCGAGAGATTTTCTAAATTATTTTCAGCTATGAAAAGTCACAAATATTTGGTAATATTCCCAAAAAAAGTGATGAACATTTTCTGCTAGGATTCATAATATAATGTCCAGGTTTTTCTGGGAATATTACCAATTTGATCTTGAAAATTTGGTATCATTACCAAAACATTTTGAAAATATTTCCAAAAACTTTGTAATATAGTATTGAAAGTTATGGTGGGGGTTTTAACATTTGTGGGAACATTCCCAATTTAATCGATACTATGCCGAGAGATTTTCTACAATATTCCTAAACTATGAAAAGTCAGAAATATTTGGTAATATTCCCAAAATAAGAGATGAACATTTTCTGCTTGGATTCTGAATATAATGTCCAGATTTTCTGGGAATATTACCAATTTGATCTTGAAAATTTGGTAACATTGCCAAAACATTTTGAAAATATTTCTGAATAATGAACATTTTCGACTAACATTCTAAACTTCGTCTTGGAAATAACGTCCAGGTTTTCTGGGAATGTTACCAAAGTTAATCTTGAAATTTCTGGTAACATTACTAAAACCTTTCGGGAATATTACCAAACATTTCATAGTATAGTATTTAAAGTTATAGTGGGGGTTTTAACATTTTTGGGAACATTCCCAAAACTATCGATATTATGCCCAGAGATTTTAAAAATATTCTTCAACTATGAAAAGTCACAAATATTTGGTAATATTCCCAAAATAAATGATGAACATTTTCTTCTAGGATTCTGAATAAAATGTCCAGGTTTTCTGGGAATATTACCAATTTGATCGTGATATTTGGTAACATTACCAAAATTATTTGAGAATATTACCAGATGAACTGAAACAAACTAATTCAACAAAAAATTCATAATATAGTATTGAAAACTGGGGCTTTTCAACATTTTTGAGAACATTCCCAAAATAATCCATATTATGCCGAGAGATTTTCTATATCATTCTTAAACTAGGAATAGTCACAAATATTTGGTAATATTCCCAAAATGAATTACGAACATTTTCAAATTCATCCTGAATACAATTATATTATCTTGAAATATTTGGTAACATTACCAAAACATTTTTGGGCATATCAAAATACGAATTGAAATAAAATAATCCAAAAGAAAATGCTCCACGTGGGCTGCTGTAGGACATGAATTATTCAGGGAATATTACCCAAATCTTCATTGCGTAGTATTGAAATTAACAGCAGGTTTTTCAGCATGTTTGTAATATTCCCAGAATAATCTATAGTATGACTAAAATTGTTCTAAACATTTCTAAAAAATTCAATATTCGCAAATGTTTGGTAATATTTCCAATAAAAATATAAACATTTTATAATAAGAGATGTTTGTCAAACATTAATCCCCACCACCCCCTGAGCGCCATGTTGTCAGAATTATTTGAACAATCGAAATATGCATGGACTTAAATGACAGCTGATTGGTCATTGCCATTGGATGACTTTAAGGCAGTTTAAAGATTATGACCATTCAAAGTGTGAGGATAGTAGACATAGTGTTCAATCGTGTTCAGATGATAACAGATATTTACAGATAAAATGTGTCCTCTTAGAAGGGAATAAGTAAATACGACAACATTTTAATGGCGAATATTATGAGTTATGAACATGACGTTTGACCCTAATAAGTGTTGATTGATAGAATGACATAGATTACATAGTCCTGGTTGTTTAAACCTACTAGAATGTTATTTCAGTATTACAGGTATGTCTCTTGCAATTTTACAATTTGACAATAATTATCTTAAATACAAGTGTGGACTTTCGAATATTATGATTTAAAAAAAAAACACAGAAAAGAACAGAACAGACGTTTATAAGTCATATACATCAGAATATCGTCTAAACACATACACTTAGGTTTTTGATATCAAATACTTGTACATGGTTAGTGCTATAGTTAAAGACACAAATATGTTGACGTAAAGGCAGCAGTATCAGAGGATGAACTAAATTAATAATAATAATAATAATTATTAGGAATAACATTACGAATACATACTGATTCTTTAACATAATCGCAGAGCTTGACCAGCTCACATTTATTGACAGAGTTATATATATTTTTGGGAATATTACTAACTAAATCTTGAAAGGTTTGGTAATATAACCAAAACAATTCGGGGATTCTTCAAACTTTTCCAACATCCAGTCAACTCTACAGTTGAAATCCTTCGTCTATACTTTTTCTCTAGCCCTGATGATCTGGCTCTGGGATACATTGCTATGAAAACATCATCTCTTACATGGCTGTAGACGTTGCACTTCCCCTGTTTTCTTAAGCTTTAATAACCTCCGAACTGGTCTGCCTTTTCCTGTTTTACTTGTCTGAAAAATAATTATAATTGATAAAACATTATCTATGAACTTTTTTTACAAGCAATTAAAATTTAACACGATGCATAAATAAGAACTGGTCTGCCTTTTCCTGTTTTACTTGTTTGAAAAATAATTATAATTGATAACATATCTATGAACTGTTTTTTTTAAGCAATTAAAAGTTAACACTGTGCATAAATATGATCTATTTGTTTATTGTTCTTTATTATTTAAAAATTAATACATGACTTTATGGGGTAACTTAATTGTAAAAAGTACAGTCTTCTGCAGCAATTTTTCCCTTTTTTGCAGGCAGTTGAATACATACATGTATGGGTGTCTTTGGTGTTGATGTATGAAGTGGCTGTGTGTGTTCCTCTGGACTAACAACAGCCAATGGTTCATCGGACTCCTGAATTAAACCGTCATTTTAGTATTGTATCATGACTTTTTTTCCAGTTTTACTTCTTTATGTGCAAAATTGAATATAATGCCCAGCGTTTGTGCCTTCCAAACTTATCATTCTAATAGAGGTTACACAGGGTCACTGCTTACCAACATTTCTGTGATAATGATCTGAAGCAACATATATGCCACAGTCTTATAAATACTCCTGAATGCCCAGCTGGTATTCAATTCCAATGCACATGTTTCAAACGAGCTGTACATCTTATTTTTAACTTTTTTGTCGTTCATTAAATTTCATTTGATTCAGTTAACTTGAACTTTTAAGTTGAAGAATTAATTTTGTTGTATACCATTATACTTACATAAACAATTTAGAATGATCTCTATTTGTGGGATATTATATATTTTTAATCATAAGAGCTATCACTAAATGTCATGAATATCCCCACATGCCCAAGTCAACTCATTTTAAATACGACCTCGTATGACAAAATTGAAGACCGAACACAAGCTATCGCCAGTTAGGCTGATGAAGAAATCACACAAAAAATGACTTAGATGTCCCCTTATCAATTTTAAGAACTGTAAAGAAAACATTTTGATTTCAGTTTTAACTTTTAATTGATCAATTAGTGTAGGCCAATTCTCTATGTATGCAAGTATTTACTCCATTCTCAAGATCATTTTGATACATGCAATAACTCACCACAAGCTTAACACTGCAATATCAGTCAAAACAAAGACCATCTTGGAATACACATATTCAACAGCCCAGCAGGAATGCCCACTAAGTGGTAATTAATTGACTGGTACAATTTCATAGTGATTTAATGGACTGATTAGCCTTTTTCTCAAAATGAGGAGTAAATGGGAGGCAATTTCTCTGACTTGTAGAGCGCAATAGACTTTTAGAGTTTAATGGCACAAGCTAATTTTTATTTTTCGCCAACTACCTTAGGATAACAGCAATCTACATGCCAATTGTACTTACTAAAATATTAAAATTCTAGCCCTTGTAGAAAATTGGTTTTCAGTTTAACCGCACAAAGGCATATATTTATAAACCTATTGACCACTATACACGAGGTTATGAACACTTGCAGTCCTACAGTTAATGCCGCTACTGAGCATCGCTGATGCTCGGGCTTATCAGTGGAACTAATCTAACATAACTGTAAACTGACCACTTGACCCTTTCCCTGCTGGGAGCTGTTTGCCTGACTAATTTGAGAGTAATAGCTGTTCTTGTCTTGAGATTTGGGCCATTTTATGTTAGGAGGTTTTTCTTGGTATTTCAACTTTCGCTATCTTGATTATTAAAATAATATTATTATCGAATGCTTTTGTATAAATTTTGTATATCATAGTTATTATTATTATTATTATTATTATTATTATAATTATTATTATTATTATTATTATTATTATTATTATTATTATTATTATTATTACATACGGTAGTCCAAAACCCACTATACTGACGTCCATCAAGTATCATTGTGCAATGTTTAAATGACGTCATAAAACAAGTTTGTCATGAATATAACATTTATTACGAAATCATGTATCTTTTAAGTGATTTAAACCATTGATATATATATTAATAACATGTTGATCCGGAATGTCTTATTCAACTGTTGTTGATGTTTTAAGATATTGATTTCAGTCAGTAAGCGCCTCGTGCGACTTTAGTCGAATTCCATCTCCCTAATCAAAACGCACTACTAATAAGTTATTACCCTATCATAAGATGCTTTAATATACATATATTTTCTTTTTCGCAAAGAGAAAATAATATGGAGAAAATATATATTTCTGGAAAAATGCTCTACATACATTGTATTACAGAAACATGTAATAAAAGTTCAGTGACTGCTGTGATTAAAAATTTACATCAACTGTGCATGTAGGAGTGCAAACGATCAGAAAAAGTTGGATAATTTTAAATATTATATTAAAATAAAATGAGTCATATAACGTTCAAATATACTGGATATCAAAAGCCCGGACATAGTGGTTTAAGATACAGTATTGCTTTGTTGTGATCATTTCTCATATGATGATATTAAACTGCTTTGAAACAAGTATTATATATATATTGAAATAAGGTAGCAATGTTTTATGATAATTCACAGGAAAACATACGAACCTCAATCCAAGTGATGACTTCAGAGTTTACAAACTTTAGACTTTATAATTATGAGACTGTTAGCAATTGGATAATGTTGCTATGATTTAATACGGTTGAATTACGAGTAATCATCCTAAAGTGAAAAATAGCAATGTATCAAAGTTTGCAGTATTCTTTTCTTGTTCCAAAAATGCAGCAAAAGAAAGTATTAATTTTCATTTGTTGTGAAAATTGCGAAAAACATATTCTTTAAATATAACAATATATAACAAACTTCATTATAACTGCATTATTGACACTGTTAGATATACATGTAATACATAAATTATTATATTTTATAAAACCTATATATTCATTTCATTCAATTGTACATTTCATTGGGTATAATAGGGTTGATATTGATACTTTTGTAGTAAGTAGACAGCTAACGTTATCTTAATGAAAAGTATAAATAAAAATCCCATGTATAAAGTTATTCCGTTCAAAATTAAATCAAACGATAAGACTGAATATATTTTTTTTATTTACTTCAATGTTTCATTTCTTTGCTATGAAATCAATGATTATGTTGTTATTTTTCATTTTCATAAATAGTTGAAAACTAAAGTAAATGATATAAATTGCTTTTCTATAGTCATCGTGAATTTTAGTGCAGAAATCGTACTGAAGATGTTCTCTGATAAATATCCTTCTGACCCCAAAACTGACCAGGGAAGAGTGGTTAATGGGCCCCTGCTGACAGACATTGGTTATCTCAATTACATGCATAATAAACACCTTGCTGTGAAGTGAGGCTTCGAAAATGGACCAAAATCCAGAAACCTGGCATAAACTGTAGGACTGCTTGATAAGGGCACATTGAAAATGATCCATGGAATAATCAAAACAATAACTGGTAACATGAATCGTATCTTGTTAACCGGTTAGAATGTACTTACTTAATCGAATTCATAAACACTTACTAGATAACCAGTTGAAGCTATAGGCCAAAATGCATTTATAAATATGTGGTAACACGAATGTTATCTGCTGGTAATTATGTTCCTAATTAAGTGGAATTCGCTAACCATAACTAGATAACCTGTTTATGCAGCTAAAAGGAAAAAAGGTGGCAGTTCCGAGCACTTTGAAGCCAGTTTTTAGTATTGTTATATTTATCTTACAGAGAACAGTTTCTATTAACTAGATAGCTTGATAATTATCGCATAATTAAGTGGTTAACACGAACAACTCGCAGACGTTAACAGATTATCTGACGGCTGTTATGTTCCACCGTATGTATCAGACACATGAGGCCGATAACCTATGTTTATCATTTTGTTATTGTGTAACTTGTAAATTCTCTGGAATGCTTTGATTGTGCAAACATTAGCTCCTACATCCTTTAAAGAGTCACATCAGTTATAAAAAATGTATAACTAAATAAATAGTAACAACATGATGGTTTCATAAATGTGCATATATACATAATTATTGAAAAAAGTATACCTTTATACGTTTAGTAAATGCATGCAAATAACATTTAATGAATGTAAATGTAATACACGTTGTGAATTGAAGAATCACATTTAATTACATTTTAAAAAATATTGCATTCCTGAGAGGGCAATAGGAAAACATATCAACAGCATAACATAAATAACTGCACCTTGTTATGCTTGTAACGTGGGAGAATACTCCTCGTATTGCCCTTTCAAGAATGCAATACTTGTTTAATAAATACGAGCTAAATATTTCTGAATCATGTGTTTTTGAATTTCACTACAAAAGCTTCATGATACTAAGTATTTCTTTTTTCTATTTTACATCGATTGAACTGAAAATGTCCATCGATTATATCAATTATCCCTCTCAATGACTGAGTCCCGGGTAAACAAGTAGGCCAACCGCCTTTATTATGGGACCGTATAAATCAAAGTCGTATTTTCCTACCGGGATTCAAACCAACGACCTTAATAGTCTGGCACCGAATTAGCCGAGTATAATGCAGGAAAAACAGGAACAAATCGTTCAAAGTTCTGATTATCAAACACTCAGCCATTTCTTAATTTCAAGTATGCCTCTGAATCACGGTATTGGGTGAATTATAAAAACTCTATAGAGTATTAATGAACAAAAGATCAAAATATAATGCGCATTCCATTAACATGAATTCCATGCGCATATAATAAAATAGCGCCTTTGCGCCGATACTAATGTATATGATTAACCGAAGAAAATCGCATGCGTAAAGTAAATACAAATTGCAAAAACATACTCCTGCGCTGGAAATATGAAAAGCCGAAATGTGCTTAAATTTATACTGAAATAGTTCTTTTGTAATTTTTGAAACTTTGATTTACTTAAATAAATACAAATGACGAGTCTGAGAACGTCAGTGTAACTGATTTGTTAATTGTGTTTATTAAAGTTCAAAAGCAATGATCCTTAAAAACAATCATACTGCAGACACTTAAAAACAAAAGTGAAAGTAAATTGCGCAGTAAACAATTAAATGTTTTATAGTTGAAATAATGCCATTATAGCTAAAATACACACATTCCGTTCTATTGCATACCAATAAAAGTTTGTAAAAGTCTGTATGACCTTTCGATTTTTACAGATAACAACAGGTAATGAATACTCCGAAACAATACAACTTTTGACATCCATCTGATAAAGAAATCAGAAGAGGTAGGCAGACATTGAGTTGTGTATAAAATGTAAACAAAATTGTTGATCTAAATACACACATTAAGAGTCTAAATCACTCAAACAAACTATAAACGTCACTGACAGTATACATTTATTAAATAACAAAAAAAATAACAGTTTACCTTTAGGCTGAAGATAAATTCATCATCAAACTCAAAGATATGCTTTGACAAATCCTGAAAGGTCAAATATTATAATAATTATAATAGCCTTAAAAAACCATTAACTGTGTTAAGCATACATCATACATATTCATGTACTTAATACAGTTTGATCAAATATCGTTATATTAGTAAATGGAATTACGTAGCATTATAAAATATAATGTTAATCTAAATTGAGCATTAAGATAAATTCCATGGTGTATTCAATACAAACATTGATTTTAATCTTCCTTTACGACATAAAGGTTAACTGCTTTACATAAGTAGAGTTATTTATATAAGAATATTTGAGTAAAACATGTAAAGTACCTGAGCATTTAAAGAGGTTTCCATTTCCTCAAGGGATATTCCTAGTGTGTTGGTTTCTTCATCAATGACATCTTCCGAAGAAATGTGTTCTAAAGATATTCCGAGATAATCCATTATTGATTTCAGCTAAATATTGTGGGAATTAGTTTCAATTAACTGATAAAGTTCAACAAGATTTAAGCAGACTATCAAAGTTGTGTATCCTAAACAGTTCAGTCAAAATCACTTTTATTTCACATTCTAATAGTCATATTGATAACTCACATTCTGGATTGTTGCTTATTGGTTAATTATATCCCTCCGCAAATTTCTTAATTTCTAGACATTTTCCTTCAATCTTGAAGCTTCGTTTTATGACCTGCTGATGAGCAGTTATAGGCACTTGAACAACTGTTGCGGATTTCAAGACAAATATTGATCTGATCTTGACACTAATGGGCTTTGCAATTACAAGGGTGATATCTGACATCAAGCTGGTGTTACTGAGTGTTTTAACTGGTAAAATAAAACAAAGGTTTTACTATTGACTGATTTTAGCGTCAATCTAGTCCAAACTTATGAAAATAGGCTCTGGACTGAAAAAATATATATCTGGCAACACATTCAATCATAATAATGTTAGCTTTTGACTAAGCTGACAGTAAACTGACTAAAGCTGAAACAAATGACTAATAAGCATGGATGACAAAAACCTTTTTCCCATTTCTTGTCTCATCTCAGATCGCATTGCAACTGCATAATGTCAAATGTATATGAATGGTCAAAGGTAACATATTTTATTATCAGTATAATTTAACACAGGTTATTGTTAATATGAATGCACATTTGTATAGTTTTGGGTCACCGGATCGATTTGTTGATTTGTTGATTGCCCTTACAGAAGTATACCAATCCTTCAGGTAGCTCATAGTGCTTGAGCACCTGACTTGCAAGCAGGGGGTTGAGGGTTCGAGTCCCGAGCTGTTTAGAGCTGTGTATAACCAGAACTCGTTATGCCCTATATTGTATCAGCCCTACTTAGTTTAAAAGCACCATCTACAATTTTATTTAACAATACGTGTACATTATACTCCTCTTCCTCTATATATGCACTTGTTTTCGCTTTATTCAACAGCATTGATACTGGTACTGTTAGAAACGGCGCTACCTAAGTAAATATCAAACAAAATATCTTGTACATGTAAGAACTTGAATTTGATTGAGAACTCATTCCTTCCGTCTGTAATTTCAAAAAAGAAGTCGATTTTAAATCGAAACAATAACAGGATAAAACTGTTTTCATCCGTCTGATCGCGTCAATTTGTGGTGTATGCTCCTTTTCATAGTTTCAGACTAAAAGCATGAACATTGATATTGATATATGTGTATGTTTCACGTGTAACTTATCACAGACACAACTAATGGAAGTATTAACATCATTATTATAATTGTTATACGAACGCGTTTTGATGTGCAACACAATATTTTGAAATTACTTTATGTACAGCTCAATATCATAAAGCATTACTCATTAAAGGTCATTAATAGTAACTTGATAATGCACGACGTTATATGTATGCGTGCGTGTTTGTTCGTCCATCTGTCCATATGTCCGTGCGTATGTTTCTTCTGTCTGTACGTGTTCTTTTTTATATGGATGTTAAAATGTAGAGTTCCAGACACATAACCTTAATCTTGACATTGTTATATTTATATAGACATGAATATACGATAAACATAAATACAAAGACGACCACGTCGTCAATGGTTGCGACAACAATCAAAAGGATTATGACAACGGTGATGACAAAATGAACATGATATTGAAGACAAGAACTATTACGAATCTGCTGATAACGACGGAAATAATAATGATAACAATATTAATTTAATGATTATGCTTATGATGATGATTAATATTATTATAAGTATTATCACGTCCAAAGAGCATTCAACTTTAGCAATGGTACGTCACATTGCAACGAACAACGGTGTTCAAAATATTGACACGAAAATATGAAAGAACAAGACTTTTAATTATTTGCCGAAAAATGTTTGGTTAAGTGCAAACAGAATAGAAACATAATAAAATTGGGACTTTTGCAATAAAACAAAGTGCCATACCAACTTTAATTACATACATGTACTATGTTTTAAACTACACGATTGTTCCAATTATGATATTAAAGTTCGAAATAAAATCGATATTATAGTCACATGAAATAGGCATCTATACGACGTCTAAAGAAACACGGTAACATAAATGACTATCTAACAGTTAACATTTTAGATTTGCTCCATTGCAAATCTTCTTCTATAAGAATAAAGCTTGGCAGATAAACAACTTTTATAAAATACTTCAATAAGTATGATCGAAGAAATATATATCTTAAAGAAACTGTTGTTTTCCATTCATTATCTAGATAATAAATTGGCTCCCCGGGAGGCCGCTGACAATATTATTTCAATATTGTACAAAATTAGCATAGGGACCAGCGTTTAAAGTAGATGAACCAATGTTAACGTGTATAAGAACTCTTGCACAAGAAAAGATGTTTGATTAATGACTTCATGTATAAGTCTTCAATGTGATCTCATGATGACGCAAGTAACATAGATAGTCTTAGTAATCTATTGCAAACAATAAGATTGCGTATGCCTTAATATAATGATACAAATGTATTACATTTGCATCACCGTAAAATCAATATAACAATTCACTAGAGTGACAGGTACATTTGTTTATGTTTCAAGCATTGGTTTTACTTATCATAATAATATTACATTAGGATTCAGTGCGGCGAGTGCCTTTACTATGGTCAATTTATCGATTCTCATTTTTCGTTGGAAAAATCTAGGAACATGCTGAAAGATTAAGATGTTAAGAAAGTGTATAAGCTTTTTCACCAGTCAATTTGTAACCACGTCCCCCTCCCACATATCCGGCGGGATAGCCGGGGAAATGGGCCTTATTTTTACCTTTCAGGTAGCCCGGTAGTGCCGGGTGAATGAGGTGGTTTTGTCTTTGCGCCAAAAATAGCCAGGAATAGTCTTTACTTGGGTGCGGGGTAATTTTGCGAGGATTTTACCAGTAGTTTTTCCCCGAAGGACGGGGATCATGGCTGGACCAAAAGTCGAAGTCCCCGCTAATCCACGGACCTTGGAGGAGGGGGGGGGGGTTGGGGCGTGGTTACAATTGACTGGTGCATTACGTTGATATACAAGTATGCAGTGTCTATGTAAATGAACGTTACCTCCGTAATATTGAATGCAGCAAACGTATGTTTTAGGTACAATCTATGCATTATTATTATTTTGTAACCGTAAGTAAACTATATATAATCAGCAGCATAAAATTACAAGTTTTCGTTTCAGAATTTTATTATATATGTTTTAGGTCAATCCAATCAGATTAAGAAAACAATGCA